>NW_012115722.1:662564-864321 GCF_000951035.1 Colobus angolensis palliatus | reverse complement strand
ATGATTACATATCTACTTACACTTACATATACTTGTGTATGTATAAGTATATATAAGTATATCATATTTATTATATACTTATATTTATATTATTACACTTGTTATATATCTACATATATAATGTCTACTTATAAGTAGATATATATATAAGGGAACATATATATACACATATATATATAGTCACCTACTTATAAGGGATTGATTAAAGAATACAAGGTAAGTGTTGATTCCTTGGTTATTGTCATTTCTTAGAAGATGGATTTACTGTTTACTTTGTGTTTTAGTTAAATAATATATAGTATATACTGACTAATAAATATGGTTTTATAAATTTCTGGTGTTTTTCCTGTAGATGATCTCAATGCCACCCACCAACACTGCGTTTTGGCTGGTTCACAACCTCGGTTTAGTTCCACCCACCGAGTGGCAGAGGTAAGTGTAAATAAAAATGTGATTCACACCTAATTGGATGTGACAGAAGTGGTTGAATGAGCAATTTATCATAGAACTTTGGAAGAGTATTTGATGGGAAAATTGCTTCCATCTAACTTGACTTTCGTCTGTTTACTTGCTTTTTGAGCTTTGGATTGTGTTGGATACAGTTTTAGAAAGCGTATGCATGGCATGGGATAAGTGTATTTTGCTTCTTGGGGTTATGTTTCTTGGAGAAGGAAAATGCCATTGACAAGTGTTTATAGTTAGAGGTTTATTTAGAGGGTTGTATCTGTCAAGGTCAAGGGCAGGAGATGACCAGAGGAATTGGGGCAGATTTTTGTGCTTGTGCATGTGTTAGCTGTGGCTGGGTTTGGATGTTGAGAATTTTCATTTTCCTTAACTTTTTGGTCAGACTTCTGGGCATGTGAATGTAAATTAAAGAGAAAGTTACAGCGTTGCCAAGGAGTTTCTGAGCTCCCAGCTGTGTTCATAACCCAGACTTTATTGCTAAATTCTGCCACCACTTGCAATGGCCGATGGTTAGCTCTTCAGACTAGTCCAGAATAGAAAACTAAGAAAGGAGAAAAACTCCTATTAGTCATGTTGGAGTCCCATGTACTCAGTTAAGAGGGGTTCCAGAGAGCAGGGCATGAAAGGGATTACAAGTGACCTTCTACCTAAGCTTGCTATGTATGGTTTGCTTTATAGCTTGACCTTTTATGGAACTACAGGGGACAAGTGTGAGAAAACTGGGCGGAAATGGTACAGGAAGGTGGGAGGTATAAGTGCATGATGTTCCAGTGGCAGTAGTGCCTGAGTCTCTATGGCAGTGTTGTGTCTTTTGGTCATTAAGTAGCTTTACCAGTGGACCGATCATATTGCTGTGTGGCAGAGAGAGAATGAATGAGTATTTAAACCAAGATGCCAGCCAGCCCATCCAGCACCCCTTTCTTCCTTTCTCCCCTTTCTTCTCTTTTCCATTCACCCATTCATTTAAATATTTGAGTGCCTGTTATGTGTCCAAAACTGTAGGCCTGGGAGATAGAGCCATCAACACGACCATCATGCCCACCACCTTTGTGAACTTTTGTTGGCGGGACAAATTTTAAACAAACACAGAAATAATTGTCTTAGAGACCTAAAAGGAGTTCTGTTAGAAAAGAGGGAAGGGAGGGAGGAAGGTAGGTAAGGCCGAACAGAGGAAGGAAAGAAGGGAGGGAGAGAGGAGCAAGTATTTATAGAACATCTAATATGTACCTTGTGTTGTATGGAAGGATTTCATTTCCCCAGTTATAGGCATCTGTCTTTCTAGCTATAACCCTCCCAAGAATCCCTTTCTTGTGGATCACTTGAGTATATGGCTACTTAAGTGCACCCTTCGATGTCTTTCCTAATCTAAGCCGGAAGAGTAGACTGTCTCATTAGTGCTGGGTTCAAAGGGCTGTACAAAAAGATAAATAAAAAGCTTGGGAAATATGTTCATGGGGATAATAATCATACCTAATTCATAGTGTTCTTATGAGGATTAAATTAGTTAATACATGTAAGTCTTTTTAGAACAGTGACTGGTATACGTTCAAAGAAGTTCGCTACTACTACTATTATTAAATTACTTTTACGGCTACTACTGTCTTTTCATTTTATTCTGATGAAAAACTAATAGGAGATAGGAACAACTAAAGCTCACTGTGTGGAAGGTGATTCTGGCTTCATTTGTACACTAGATTATACATAATAAAGCAAGAGAGATTAAATCATCAGCAAGTTTTGATTGCAGGAATTACAATTCAGAAGGGATTTCAGTTTGTTCATTCTTCAAACTTTCATTGAACTTTATAGTGTTCAAGTTATTCTTGTAGGGACTTGTGAACGGGAATAGTCATGTTCAGTGTCTTCAAGATGCTTATAGTCTAAAGAGTATGCACAGCGCAGAGTAGAAAGTAACAGATAGCCCGGCTAATTTTTGTATTTTTAGTGGAGATGGGGTTTTGCCATATTGGCCAGGCTGGTCTTGAACTCCTGACCTCATTGATCCACCCACCTCGGCCTCCCAAAGTGCTGAGATTACTACACACATGAACCAGTGCGCCCAGCCTAGATTTTAGTTTTTGATAACTGTGTCAGAATGTTCTTGGGATTCAATACAGAATGTCTTCTTAAAGAAATTTAAATTTTATGCATAATTATATTTTGAATAGGTAGTTAATGCAAATGGTTCAAAATAAAAACAAATACCTAAGGGTATAGAGTTAAAGTCTCTTTCTCCTTAGGCTAACCAGTCCCTGTCCCCAGAGGCAACCAGTGTTAAAAGGTTCTTGTTACTCTTTTGGTAATATTTAATATATAAGTAAAAATGTATGTAATTTCAAAAACATTTTTAAATATTTTTAAATATAAAAGTACATGGTTCTGTAGTTTTGTTTCAGTAAACTTTGGTAGTAATTACTCATTAATATATAGTTCTTATCCTGGAGTAGGTAATGGCTTTTTAGATATGACATCGAAAGCATAAACAACTAAAGAAAAAAACAGATAAATTGGACTTCATCAAAGTTAAAAACTTTTCTGCTTCAAAGGGTACCATAAATAAAGTGCAGAGGATCCATGGAATGGGAGAAAATATCTGTGAATCATTTATCTCATAAAGCACTTGTATCTCAAATATTCAAAGAATTCTTACAACTCAATAATTCAAGAGAGAAATGATCCAATTTAAAATGGCAAAGGAAGTAAATTAACATGTCACAGCCCGGATGCAGTGGCTCATGCCTGTAATCCCAGCACTTTAAGAGGCCGAGGTGAGCAGATCACTTGAGGCCAGGAGTTTAAGACCAGTCTGGCCAACATGGTAAAACCTTGTCTTCACTAGAAATTCAAAAATTAGCCAGATGTGGTGCCACATGCCTGTAATCCCAGCTATTCAGCAGGCTGAGGCAGGAGAATCGCTTAAGCCTGGGAGGTGGAGGTTGTAGTGAGGCGAGATTGCGCCACTGCACTCCAGCCTGGACAATAGAGCAAGACTCCGTCTCACACACACACAAAAAGACGGTATACAAATGGCCAACAGACAAATGAAAAATGCTGAACATCATTAGTCATAGGGAAATACAAATCAAAACCACGATGGAATAACATTTCACACCCAGTAGAATAGCCAGAATAAAAAAGATAGTGACAAGTGTTGGTGAGGACCTGCAGGAAGTGGCACCCGTGTGCACTGCCGGAGGGAATGGATAGTGGTGCAGTTACTTTGGGAAATAGTCTGGCACGTCTTCAGAAGGTGAAATCCAAAGATACCCTGTGACATAGCAATTCCATGCCTAGGTAGATACCCAAGAGTGATGGAAACTTCTACAGGAATGTTCATAATCACCAAAAAGTAGAAACAACCCAAAGGTTCATCACTTAATGAATGGATAAATAAAACGTGGCATATCCATACAGTTGAATATTATTGGGCATTAAAATAGAATACAGTAATGGTGCATGTTACAACATGAATGACACTTGAAAACATATGAAATGGAAGCAACCAGTCACAAAAGATACATATTATATGATTTCATTTATATGAAGTATCTAGAATAAGCCTCTCCATGGACGTAGAAAGTAGATTAGTGGTTGCCCAGGGTTGGAAATGTTGGTGGAAATCAGGCGGGGTTGGGGGTGGTGACTGCTAAATGGTACAGGGTTTCTTTTTGGGGTGATGAAAATGCTCTAAAATTAATTGCAGTGATATTTGTATAACTCTGTGAATATATGAAACAACATTGCATTATATGCTTTAAATGGTTTAATTTTATGATATGTGAATTATAGCTTAATAAAGCTGTTACCAAAAAAAAAAAAAAAAATGACCTGTCTCAAACTAGGCCTGATTATAGGTTATTTAAATAAAACAAAACACTATACATCCAGAAAAAAATTATTCCATACACACTCTCTCTTTTTGTTTTCTGCAACCATAGTTCATTAAAGTAGTTTTCCTATTGTTGAGAAATTTAGGTTGTTTCCAATCTTGCATGAAAATGCAATTAATAACCTATGTAGCTCACTCTATACTTGGGAAAGTAAAGGTGCAAGTAGGAAAACTTTCTAGATAGAAGTCATTTTAAAAAGATGTTGTAGGCTGGGTGTGGTGGCTCATACCTGTGATCCCAGCATTTTGGGAGGCTGAGGTGGGTGGATCACTTGAGGTCACGAGTTCGAGACCAGCCTGGCCAACATGGTAAAACCCTGTCTCTACCGAAAATACAAAAATTAGCCGGGCGTGGTGGTGCCGGGCATGGTGGTGCCAGCTACTTGGGAGGCTGAGGCAGGAGAATTGCTTGAGCCTAGGAGGCAGAGATTGCAGTGAGCCAAGATCACGCCATGCTACTGCACTCCGGTCTGGGCCAGAGAATGAGACCCCGTCTCAAAAAAAAAGATATTGTAGAGGTTGCTGTGGGACAAAAATGAGTGGTCATTCACCTTTATTCTTTGTGGAGTGTTTTTGGGCGGGAAATTGGAGTTGTCTGCCCTTATGCACCCAGCACTCTGGGATCTTCATATTAAAATATGTATTAGTCAAACTTCTGTTTCTTGGCACAGAAACTTTGTTTTTCCCAGGCTTGTTGATGTTGCATTGGATAAAATAGTAGTAAATGTGCAAGGAAATTTTATACCAGAGAATTAGCCTTCAAGGTTATTTACAAGGACTCAGTTTAAATTACAAATAATAAAACCAAAGTGTTTTAGGGATACATTTTCCTTGTTGGGACTGAAGGGTATTTATAGCTGACTTTTTATTATTCTAGGAAATCACTTCAATATCAAAACAAGCAGATGCACTGCCCGTATGCATCGGCCTCTTTTCCAACATATGATCTTTTATAAAAAGGAGTTTGTCCATTTGACCTCTGCTTTGCTCCCACGAACTCAGAGAGGGATGAACTAGTTATCTCTGTCCTTGCTGAGGCCCAGGTACTAAGTTGTGCCTTTAAATGTGCCTTGATCATAAGCCAAATATTCTCCATTATTTGAAGAATCTATTCTGCCAAAAACTGCCACTGCCTAGTGTATGCTTTTTGCAGAAAAGGGAAGTGAGTTCTTTGCCTTGTGATTATAACTTCAGTTTTCCCCTCTGTTATTACGGAACCATTTAGTGTGCTTTTGAACCAGTTCGGCAGCCTGTTTACCTCTTTCCTATCGTTAGTCTCAGGGCATTTGAGATAAAAAGTCAGTGTCCTTGACTTCTTGGTTAACCAGTTATTCATCCAATAATTATTTATTAAATTTCTTCTAGTTGTCGGACTCAGTTCTAGATGTTGTAGTATATATAGAAAATGTATTTAACATATATAAATAGGGCATTAGCCTCAGGGACCCAAATGTTTAGTTAGAGATATGAGGCCCACGTAAAAGAAAACCAGCAAACTAAGTGGCCCACGTGAGGCCAAACTGGCAGCACAGAGCCCAGTGGAACAGGCCACTCTGGTAATTCTTGAGTTAAGGAGTACAGGCCGGGCACAGTGACTCATGCCTCTAGTCCCAGCACTTTTGGAGGCTGAAGTGGGAGGACTGCCTGAACTCAGGAGTTTGAGACCAGCTTGGATAATATAGCAAGGTCCTGTCTCTCTCTACAACATAAAAATTTAGAAAAATTAGCTGGGCAGAGTGGTGCCTGCCTGTGGTACCAGCTATACGGGAAGGTGAAGTGGGAAGATTGCATGAGCCCTGGAGGTTGAAGCTGCAGTGAAACATTACACCACCATACTCTAGCCTGAGTGACACAGCAAGACCCTATCTCAAAATTGAAATTAAAAAAAAAAAAAAAAAAAAGGGAGTATAGACTGAGCCATGGGGTCAATAGGTGAATTCACAGCCAGGGACAAATATGAACAATCCTAGGAAGGGCGGCATAGTAAACTTAGATTTTGCCCATAATTGTAATTGCTGGTTCTGTCTCAACAGTGCTCAACAGGAACTTTGGATTACATTTTACAACGCTGTCAGTTGGCTCTGCAGAATATCCGTGATGATGTGGACAATGGTGATGTCTCTTTGAAATCCTTTGAGCCTGCAGTTTTGAAACAAGGAGAAGAAATTCATAATGAGGTAAGGATTTTTTTTTTTTTTTTTTGAGACAGAGTCTCGGTCTATCACCCAGGCTGGAGTGCAGCAGCATGATCTCGGCTCACTATAACCTCCACCTCCCAGGTTCAGGTAATCCTCCTGCCTCAACCTCCCGAATAGGTGGGACTGCAGGTGCGTGCGCCACCACCCCTGGCTGATTTTTATATTTTTAGTAGAGACGAGGTTTCACCATGTTGGCCAGCCTGGTCTCGAACTTCTGACCTCAAGTGATCTGCCCACCTCGGCCTCCCAAAGCGCTGGAACTACAGTCATGAGCCACCGTGCCTGGCAAGACTTTCAAGAATTGTGAAAGATCTGAGATTCTACCCTACCTGCAAGCTAACAAGTTAATCTGCCACAGTTTCATATTGGTATAAGACATGAGACTCTTAGGTCAGAGATGGAGGACAGGTTGTTATGTATATCAATAGCAGTCACTAGAGTCTCAGTATTTTTGTGTTAGTTCACGAACTTATTTTGTTCAGGCTGCAGTAACAAAATAGCATGAACCAGGTTGCTTGTAAACAACAGAAATTTATCCTCACTGTTCTGGAGGGTGGCAAGTTCAAGATCAGGTGGCATCAAGTTCAAGATCTGGTGTCTGGTGAGGACTTGTTTCATGATTCATAGATGGTACCCTCTCACTTTCCTTACATGGTGCAAGGGCCAGGTGAGCTCCCTGTGGTCTCTTTTATAAGGCTACTGAACTCTTTTATGAAAGCAGAGCCTTCATGATCTCTCACCTCTGAAAAGCCCCACCTCTTAATGCCATCGCCTCGGATGTTAGGATTTCAACATAAGAATTTTGGAGGGACATGGCCGGGCATGGTGGCTCACGCCTATAATCCGAGCATTTTGGGAGGCTGAGGCAGGCAGATCGCGAGGTCGAGACCATCCTGGCTAACACAGTGAAACCCCGTCTCTACTAAAAAAAAAAATAATAATAATACAAAAATTAGTCAGGTGTGGTGGCGGGCAGCTGTAGTCCCAGCTACTCAGGAGGTTGAGGCAGGAGAATGGCGTGAACCCAGGAGGCGGAGCTTGCAGTGAGCCAAGATCGTGCCACTGCATTCCAGCCTGGGCAACAGAGTGAGACTCCATCTCAAAATAAATAAATAAATAAATAAATTAATTAATTAAAAAAGAATTTTGGAGGGACATACACATACAGAGCATAGCATTCTCCCGGCTTCTGTTTCTATAGGGCAATGCAAAGTAGGCCAGATAACATGTACACATTGAGGGGTTACATTATAGGAGAGGAACCATGAGCTATGGAAACCTAGTCTTTTTCGAAGGATAGTAAGCATGCCTGTCTTTTGCTGTAGGTCAAGACACTGTCTTTATCTTCCAAGCCTATATGCACACCTGCCCTTTTGTTCTGGAGGGAGAAACTCTCTCTATCAAGGTTGTTGCTGTATAAACATCTTTGCAATGAGAGTCCGTAACACAAGACAGTCATTGCTTCCTCACAAGACTTGCAGAAGCACAAGAGACTCAGGAAGAATAGTCTCCCAGCAAAGACTGCTGAGAATTGAGGGTAGGCCCTGGGAGCAAGTGTCAATGCCTTGCTTTTCATTGATGACATCAGTTGCAATTCTGCAGTCTGTGAGACCAGCAGGTCTGGATCCCATGGGTCAAAGTTTCACAAACTCTACGTTTCCCACTAATACCCTCTCAATATTTACTTTATCTTTGGACTACATGCATTGTTTAGTTACTTAATATTTTACTTTAAATCAACTCTTTTTTAACATATATAAATTTCTTTAAAAAGGAAGCTTTATATTGCTACTGTAAGTGGAAATCCAGTATCATTAGCCAAAAGAAAAAGTATCCAGAAAAATAGGTCCAATGAAAACAGAGTAATGTTATTAAATTCCAGCAGATATTCTTGTCTGGAGGAGGCTCTGAGCCTCAAGTTTCCTTTCTTCATGTTAAGAAGGGAGATTAGTGGTAATGGTTGCACAGCTTCATACATTTTCTAATAATCATTGGAGTCTGCACTTACAATGTGTGAATTTTATGGCTGGTAAATTATACCTCGAAAAAAAAAAAACCATTAAAAGAAAAAAAGGAGACACTAAAATGTGGTAGAGAACTGAAGTTCATTCACCTATCTGAGACTTTTCTTTTTGATATAATAAGAAGGACTGATGGAGAATTTGAAGTTAAAAAATGTTCTCATGCATCCTTTCTATAATTAATTGCTGAGCATGTGCCAGACACTCTTCTGGGTGCTTTAGTATATATTGGTAAATAAAATAGACATTCTAGTACAGGGAGATGATGGTAAGTAATAAACATAATACATTGGTAAATTATACAGTATGTTAGAAGTTGCTAAGTGCTACAGAAAAAAAACAGAGCAAGATGATGGAAACTGAGAGAACTAGAGAGTCTCCCTGTTGAAAAGGTGTCCTTTGAGCAGAGAATTGAAGGACATGAGAGACAGCCATGTGGGTATCTGGGGAATTGCATTTTGGGCAGAAGGAACAGCCAGTGCAAAGGCTGTGTGGTGGGGGAATGTCTGGAGTCCATGGAACAGTCCAGGAACAGTACTGTTTGAGTGGAGGGAGTAAGGCTGCTACTTATAGGAGAAGAGGTCACAGAGGTAGTTCCAGGAGACTGGGGAGCAGCAGATTGTATAGGTCCTTGGAGGCCCTTGTAAGGACAAGGCCTTTCCCTTTTACTTTGTAGGAAACGGGGGCCCATTGAAGAGTTTTGAGCAAAGGAGAAATAATGTTGTCTCCTATAGAGACATAATATCTTTTTAATGTCTTTATAAGTTATTTAATATCTTGTGAACTGCTGCACACTTTGTGAAACATTGTCATAATCTCCAGAACCACAGGGGAAGCTATTCTGCCTTTCAGGGGACTGGTAACCACTTCTAATGCTGAGCTCAGGTCTGACTTGCTTCCCTTCATTGTGCCTGATGGGTGTTCTACTTTCTGTCTTATTAGTCCCTGCTGGAGGCATTGCTGATAGCCAGAACTTCAGGAAGGAAGACACTTATGGGCCTGATGACCTCACTGAATTAGACCGGGGAGCAAAGTTATGTCTTTCTGCATGTTTACAGTATAGAAATTCCAATCTTGAAATTTGGTTATTTCCTTCTCAAAAAATCTCACGGGCCGGGTGCGGTGGCTCACGCCTGTAATCCCGGCACTTTGGGAGGCCAAGGCGGGCGGATCACAAGGTCAGGAGATTGAGACCATCCTGGCTAACACTGTGAAACCCCGTGCACCTGTAGTCCCAGCTACTCAGGAGAATGGTGTGAACCCAGGAGGTGGAGCTTGCAGTGAGCCGAGACTGCGCCACTACACTCCAGCCTGGGCGACAGAGTGAGACTCCATCTCAAAAACAAAACAAAACAAAACAAAAAACTCACAATTTTCGTGTCAGACTGGCAGAATGGGTGCTTTCTTTAACATGCATATAGGCTATCTTATTTCCCTATCCTTTCTCATCTTTTGTGACTGACTGTGATGTTTTGTTACCATCAATGGATGGGAGAAATCTGTAAAATCACACTGTGTATCTACCAGAATATTGTCTTCTAAGTCTATCTGTTTCAGGCTGAGTGCAGTGGCTCACGCCTGTAATTCCAACACTTTGGGCGGCCGAGGCGGTGGATCACCCGAGGTCAGGAGTTTGAGATCAGCCTGGCCAACATGGTGAAACCCTGTTTCTAGTAAAAATACAAAAAGTTAGCCAGGTGTGGTGGCGGGTATCTGTAATCCCACCTGCTTGGGAGGCTGAGGCGGGAGAATCGCTTGAACCTGGGAGGCGGAAGTTGCAGTGAGCCGAGATTGTGCCATTGCACTCCAGCCTGGGCAACAAGGCCAAAACTGTATCTCAAAAAAAAAAAAATTGTCTGCTTCAGAAAGTGACTGGCTGCTTTTGACCTTACATGTTAGGCAGGTGGGGCAGAGATGTACTGTATCAGAAACCTCGGCCCCTGGAGTTGAATAGATACAGTGATCTTGAATTTAAATAGTGTGTGTGCCAGTCTTTACCATTCCCCCGATCTCTGATTCTTCAAGGTCGTCTCCTTACTTTCACAATTAATTCCATATGTCAGGGCACATTGTCAGATATTGTTCTTTTGCCATACAAGTTGGCCTGGGATTCAGCAGTTGCATGCCCACTCTTTACTTTGTCCTATTGCTCACTGAAAGCCCACTTGTCCATAAGAGTTCTCCCAGTTTCTTGCTTGCTTGCTTGCCTGTTTCTGCAAGGCCATGTGTCTTTGCTTGACAAATCACAGGATGAAACCCTTGATTTTACATACTGCAAGCTCTCAGTCTGTGTGGGTTGAGAAGTGGTTTGTTTTCCTTGTCTAGGATGGTTTCTAACTAAGCAGTTTTCAGAAGTTTGGGCATATGTTTTGGAGTACCTTATTGGAGATACAGTTTTTCCATTTTAAGATGCTTAGGAAAGATTCCTGTTTAATTATAAGCAGAATCTTCTCCCATGTTATTAAATGGCGCACTTTCCTTTTTAAAGATAGTAAAATATGGAATTCAGCCTCTTCTCTTAGTAAATGTCCCCTGGAAGAATGGAATGTTTGAAGGTATTGTTTGGCTCTCATTTTCTTCTGACCAGACTTGTGACTTCCGTATAACCACTGCGAAAGGGCCTTCATAGGGTACCTCTTTGTAGATAGAGCCTTACCATGTCTTCCTGGTCTAATTTCTTTCTCAGCAAAGTAACTTCTATCCGTTATTACAGTGAGACATTAATCCCAAGGGGCGTAGTCACACATCTCATGAGGGAACTCTATGGCTGACTTGGGACCAAATCAAGAGCCTAAACAAACTTAGCAGAAGAAAAGTAGGTGACATTTACTGACCCGTTCGAATGATGATGATTTACAACTATATGGTGATAAAGTGGCTCAGAAATATTCTTTTGAAATCTTATTAGCTTTTCTCTCCAAGGCCTAAGTGCCCAGTGACTGAAGTCCAGATATGTGGGTTGATTCTATTCCTTTCTCCTCTTCTAGACTTATTTCCATTAAGTGCATGTTCAAAATCAGGGAGTTTGGTTTGTAAGTATCATGAAAACTTTGAGAGAACCCTGAGAGCTCCTACAGGTTGTCTCCCTGCTGTTGACGTCTTCAGGGATGTGTCACCTGTGGAATGTTCCTTGGCCTCAAGTCAGCATTTGCTCTCCTGACCACTTGCCTCTTATTTCTGCTCTGTTAGCTATGAGCCTCCTTTGACGGCCTACAACTCTGGAGAAGGGAGGAATACCCAAGTTCTGTTGTGGTTACCGCTTGGTCAGTCAGTCAATATGATTAGACATGGATGTTTGCTTGGTTTTTTAGCCCCAGAGTAATAAGGACTCGCTATATTTTGAGTCCTGACTCTGGTTTTTGTGCAGTGTCCATGCTTTAGCTTTCCTTCCTAATTTCCAGAGTTTATTAACTCAGACTCTGAATCAAGCAGGTGGAAATATTTTTTTGCCTTCTTACTTAATTTTAAGGAGAGAGTCAGCTACTTCTTTCTGTTGGCAGGGGGAAACTGGTAAAGGTGGCATTTGATTAAAATCCTGTAATAGTTTTTACCCACAACATCGAAATGAAAAAGTCAGGTCGAATAGAAGGCATGCCACTGGATTTGATGTCCACAGAGATTGTATCTCATGGGCAATATTTCAACTCATGAATAAAATTCGGTTGGGAGAAGGTCTTCAGTGTTGTTGAACGTTTCTGACTGGCATTAGTGGGAAGGGATAGGCATGAATTGACAAGGACATTAAAGCTTCTCCTGGTCAGAAAATGTGTAAGATTGTGAAACGCTTGAGGACAGGAAGTCCAAAACCTTGTGGTCTTGTTTAGTATGCATTCTTGACATCTAGCAAATGCCTGACAGAGAGTAGGCAGTAATTATTTCTGTCTTACAGATGACATAGCTATTCTGTAGTGGCACTCACTTTTGAACTGACTCCAGAGCCCATATTCTTTTTTCTTTTAGAGACATGGCCTCACTGTGTTGCCCAGACTGGAGTGTAGCGGCGCAATCATGGCTCACTGCAAACTCGACCTCCTGGGTTCAAGTGATCCTCCTGCCTCAGCCATCTAAGTAGCTGGGAGCACAGGCGGGTGCCGCCACAACCTAACTGTTTATTTGTTTATTTTGTAGAGATGAGGTCTCACCGTGTTGCCCAGGCTAGTTTCAAACTCCTGGGCTCAAGTGATCCTCCTGCCATGTCCTCTCAAAGTGCTGAGATTATAGGCCAGAGTCCTTATTTTTAACCATGATACTATCTGTCTCAAAAGATAGTTGGGCATCCAAGGGAAGATGAAGGCATTATTTATTAAAATAGCCAGGGCTCTCTCTTTGCTCTCTTGTCCAATAGCAGAGCCCCTAGATATAGCCTTCTCTTTGCTTCCAAGTTTTAATGGACTGAAATCATTTCTAGTGTACCCTGATAGACTGGATGAACTAATTACATATGATAGTCTATTTCCAGAGTCACCATGGTTGCCAAGCCTTATCCATTCTGGCCTCTTCAACGGGCATAACCAGCCCAAAGACTGGAAAATCTTTTAAAACCTTGTCAACTCTCTCTAACATAGGACTTGATGTTTTGCTAACAGGCTCTTTCCATAGTGTGAACAAATTTTATGTGAAATCCATCAAAAGGAACTCATTTTTTTCTTGACGTAAGTATGTTGTTAAAACTGTATCTTCACAGAAGTTGAACCACACTTGTATTCATTCATCTTTCAAAGTATTCAAGGTTACATCTGTTAACCACTGTCTTTTAATAGCACAGATAAGTTTTAGCAACTGTTGTATTAATATTGTGTCTACATTCCTTTTTTGTTTTGTTTAAACAGCTTTAACTGAAATCAGTCCTACACAGCAAACAAACATTTAGTTAATGTAAACTAAAACCTTTTCATATGACTTGCTATTCTCAGGTTACTTATTTGAGCCATTTTCACCATTGTTAAATCTTCACAAGTTGGTTTTGTTTGCCTCATGAAAGTTCAATATGGATAAACACAAAAAAAAATTCTTTGCGGTAACAGGTGAAGATTATAATAGCTCCATGTCTATATATGGAACATGATCACCTTAGCAAAGCCAGACAACCCAGCATGAAGCTGTGGTGGCTCCACATTTCTGTTTGTTTTTGTTTTTGTTTGTTTTTTTTTTTTGAGACGGAGTCTCGTCACTCTGTCGCCCAGGCTGGAGTGCAGTGGCTTAATCTCGGCTCACTGCAAGCTCCACCTCCCGGGTTCACGCCATTCTCCTGCCTCAGCCGCCTGAGTAGCTGGGACTACAGGCGCCTGCCACCATGCCCGGCTAATTTTTTGTATTTTTAGTAGAGACGGGGTTTCACCATGTTAGCCAGGATGGTCTCGATCTCCTGACCTCGTGATCCACCCGTCTCGACCTCCCAAAGTGCTGGGATTACAGGCGTGAGCCACCACGCCCAGCCGGCTCCACATTTCTTTAGCAGGCAGTGGTAAAAAGAGTATTTAAGATCAGTAGCATTGTACCTTGATTTTCAAGTTGATGAATGATAGAAGAATTAGAAAATGAATAGAAAATAATTTTTTATATTTCCATAGGTTAACTCAGCCTCTCATCTAAATATGTTAGGATTATTTTAGTTGCAAAGGGCAAAACATTCAACCTGAGCTGGCTTAAGTAAAAAGAGTTTCAGGAATAGTTTGATCAAGGGTCAGTTGATATCATCAGGATGTGCTTTTTGTCTTTTTGTCTTGCAGTTACCCCCTACTATGTTGGCTCCATTCTTCCCATTGCTGGCAAAATAGCTGCAGAGTCTTCCTTCCTGTAGTTTCTGATAGTCTTGAGACTTATTCTGATTGGACATATTCCTATTCCTCTCAATCTAGTTCTGTGACTACAGAATCTAGTGGCCTGATTGGCCTAGACCTGGGTTGCATATTCTACCCCCCTGGTGTTGGAGTTGGAGCCTCTTCAGACCACATGGGCTGTTTGGGAAAGGAGTGGGTGGGATTTGACTGGAATAGGAGGACTGCCAAGGTGGCAAACAGTTGAAGTTTACCGTAGTAGATTCATCAGAAGGAAAGTAAGTTACTTGGGTATTTCTGATCTGAGAATCTGAAATTTGAGGTGCTCTAATATTCAGAGTTTTTTGAGCATAAACGTGATGCTCAAAGGAAATGTTTATTGGAGAATTTCAGATTTTGGATTTGAAATGCTTGACCAGTAAGTATATAACACAAATATTCTAAAATCAGAAATACTTTTGGTCTCAAGCATTTCAGATAAGGGATATTCAACTTGTACTAATATGTTTGCTACTCTTCTTTTTAACCTATTGTCATCTGCCCTGAGTTGACAAGTGACAATTTGAATGGCTTTGTAGGTTTAATGTGTGCCTCCATAATTAGTTTTATATATACAGGTTAAGATTATCCTGGCCCATGGGTAAGTTAATTTATTGCAATTTAAGAAACTTATAATTAATATTTCCTAATATATATCCATGTTTTGCTTTTAATACCAGCCTTAAATAAAGACATTTAATGAAAACACATTCGGTTTATGCCTTTCCCATCAAACATAGTACAGCCTGCTTTATAATTAGGATCTCAGTATTTATTGTTGATTGACTTATAGTTTCCTCACATCTGACTGATAAATGTGACTGAAAACCCCTCTCTGGCGTGAGCTGGGTTGTGTAAGAGAATTCCAGCTTTTTAATTATTTTATTTTATTTTATTTTAACACAGAGACTCTTGCTCTGTTGCCCAGGCTGGATGGAATGCAGTGGCACAATTAGAGCTCATCACAGCCTCAAACCCCTAGGCTCAAGGAATCCTCTTGCCTCAGCCTCCCAAGCAGCCAGGACGACCAGCACACACCACTGTGCTTGGCCCATTTATTTTTAATTGTTTTTGTAGAGGCAGCATCGTGCAATGTTGCCTAGGCTGGGCTCAAACTCCTGGCCTCAAGCGATCCTCATGCCTCGGCCTGCCAAACTATTGAGATTATAGGCATGAACCAACACGTCTGGCCAGACCTCAGTTTTAAGACTACTCTTTTCTTAGCATTGCAGAAATGCTATGGAGTTGCCAGCTTACATTGGGAACTGGTTAGGCTGACCTTTCTCACCTTTTCTCATCCTATGGCCATCAAGTTACCGAAGGAGAATTAAGAGACGAAGTCATTGTCCTTGCTTGTCTATCACAAGGGAATTAAAACCACCATCTTCTCTTTATGGTCCACAGGTCGAGTTTGAGTGGCTGAGGCAGTTTTGGTTTCAAGGCAATCGATACAGAAAGTGCACTGACTGGTGGTGTCAACCCATGGCTCAGTTGGAAGCACTGTGGAAGAAGATGGAGGGTGTGGTAAGTCCATGAGGCCTGAGACTGTATTTTGTGGACTGCTGTGTTATACAAATCCTCCACTGCCTCATTTGCACAGGCAAATGTAGATTTAATTATTCCTAATTATCAAGTTAGGTTCTTCTTGGTAAGGTGATGGATATAGCCAGGATTTTGTCAGTACAACCTCAATTTAGTTCAATAAGCATTTATTATTTTCTCCTCATAAGGCATGTGCTGGATATATACTAGGAAGTGGTGACAAGAGAATAACAATTTGAAAATAGTATTTAACATTTATTTGCATTTTTATATGCATCAGGTGCTACTCTGTTTTCCCAGTATTAACTTTAAAAAATTTTACAGCAATACTAAGAGGTATAGAAACTTTTCCAGGATGTGAATTTATGGATGTGAAAACTGAGGGACAGGGAAATGAAGGGCCTCCCTCAAAGTCACTGAGTAAGTGGCAAAGCAAGGGGGAAACCCAGGCAGGCTGGCTCCACAGCTTATGCTGTCAACCACTGTGATCCAACAGTTGAACAAGGAGAGGGGCACGAATATCACCAGGTATGACATTAGCTAAAATGAAATCCGGTAATATATGTTAAATGTTAAAAGAAAATCACAGTTCCAGAAGAGGGAGCATTACATTCAGACCACTTGAGCTGGCTGGGATGGTGGTGAAATGGCAGATGTGGCTTTTGGGGCCGTTGAATGCTGAGGAGTATGATGGGATGGGGGATCTGGGGACGAACTTTAGTCTCCAGGAACTGTAAAAACAAGGCCAGAAGTGAGGAAGTCCAGTGTGACCAGAGCAAGGAGTGCAGATGATGTGGGATGAAATGTAGCTGGAAGGCAGGTTGAAGCCACATGGAGGTCTTGCACTAAGTCTTAATTTAAATAATAGTAATAATAATAGCAAGCACTTATACTTATTAAGTACCAGACATTATTCCTATATAATTTCTTTAACTTTTTATGGCACCCCATAACATAGGTGTAATGTATTCTCCATTTTTCTTTTTTTTTTCTTTTTTTTTTTTTTTTTTTGAGACAGAGTCTCGCTCTATCCCCCAGGCTGGAGGACAGTGGCACAGTCTGGGCTCACTGCAAGCCCCGCCTCCCGGGTTCACGCTATTCTCCAGCCTCAGCCTCCTGAGTAGTTGGGACTACAGGCACGACTAATTTTTTTGTATTTTTAGTAGAGACGGGGTTTCACTGTGGTCTCGATCTCCTGACCTTGTGATCCGCCCGCCTCGGCCTCCCAAAGTGCTGGGATTACAGGCGTGAGCCACCGCGCCTGACCCTGTATTCCCCGTTTTTCTAACGAGGAGACCAAAACGCAAAGGGTTTATGTAACTTCCTCAAGGTCACCCAGCTAACAGGTGAGGGAGCTGGAATTTGAACTCAAGAAGGCTGCCTCTGGGGTCCTTGCTCTTCACCACCTCTGTTCTGCCTTCGAACAATTGGATTTGGAATGTAGTAGAAAAGTGGTAAACGCCTGCAAACTCTGGAGATAGTACCTCTGCACAGAATTTGAAATGTGCTGGAAACAATGAACTAATCTGCAAAAACGGATAGCTATTGCTAATCTCTATTTTATTTTTTTAAAGCCACTTTATTGGGGTATGATTGCCCGACAAAAAACTGTACGTATTTAATGTGTACAACCTGAGTTTAGAGATACGTGTACATTCGTGAAACCATCACAGCAGTCTATGCCATAAACCTATCCATCACCTCCAAAAGTTTTCTTCTGTCTTATTTATTATAATTATTATTTTTGTGATAAGAACACTTAACATAGGGTCTACCCTAATTCCTCCTTTATAATAATGAAAATGTCAAGTCACAACTCTGAAGGCCCCAGTTTAAAAGTCGGGGTCAGAATCCAAAAGTCCTTGCTTTCCAGACATCTCAAATCTTCAAATCATACCTTTTCATGGATATGTGTCTGGGGAAGGAATGTTATAATCCTTTTAATGTATTAATAGTATCACAAAAATTGATTTCTCCAAAGACCTGAGTTGATACAAAACTGAGCGTTGTGAAACTGAATTGGAGTTAATGAAAAGTCTGTGCCTAAATCTCCTTGGTCAGTTCTGTTCCTAAACTAAGCCTGTTATGAGTACTCTCCATTTTTATGGGCTTCTTATATAAAGGCAGCTTCAGTTTCAGGGCAACGTTTTTTTTCCTCCTACTGTGTAGTTCTGATTTTGTCCATTTGCATATGAGTTAGAACCTCTTAACTTGATGAACCTTAGCTCTAAGACATCAGCTTGACTTTGAAGTTGTAATTTGACAACTCTGTGAATTAGAGTTGAAGAGCAAATAAGAAAGGGAGTTCTTATTGATTTTTTTTTTTTTGAGACGGAGTCTTGCTCTGTCGCCCAGCCTGGAGTGCAATGGCGCGATCTCAGCTCCCTGCAACCTCCGCCTCCTGGGTTCAAGCGATTCTCCTGCCTCAGCCTCCCGAGTAGCTGGGATTACAGGCGCCCGCCACCATGCCTGCCTAATTTTTGTATTTTTTAGAAGAGACGGAGTTTCACCATGTTGGCCAGGCTGGTCTCCAACTCCTGACCTCAGGTTATCTGCCCATCTCGGACTCCTAAAGTGTTGGGATTACAGGTGTGAACCACCGTGCTTGGCCCTTGATTTTGTTTTTGTTCAAGAGCTTTTTTTTTTTTTTTTTTTTTTTGTAAAATCTGGCCCAGCAAGGTGGCTCATACCCTTGTCTTCTCAGCATTTTGGGAGGCCAAGTTGGGAGGATTGCTTGAGCCCGGGAGTTTGAGACCAGCTTGGGCAACATAGTGAGACTTCATCTGTACGAAATAAAAAACATTATCCGCCTGTGGTGGTGCATGCCTATAGTCTGAGCTACTTGGGAGGCTGAGGTGGGAGGATCTTTGGAGCCCAGGAGGTCAAGGCTACAGTGAGCTGTGATCGCGTTACTGCACTTTAGCCTGATAGAGTGAGTACACTTTAGGTGACAGAGTGAGACCTTGTCTCACACACACAACACACACACACAAAATAAAATATTTGGTATTGTGAGCTTACCAGTGATATCCATTATGAATTCATTTAAGCGATTTAGTTATATCTACGTAAATTTGTGCATAAATAATTTGAAGGTGGTGGCACATTCGTTAAGAGGAAATAGCTTTTGTTTTGTCGCTCTTGTATACAAAATACCAAAAGGAAAAGCAATTCTGCGAACTCTCTGGCGCTAGTTTCCCAGCAGTTGGCATGCCATTCCTGAGTGTTCTGCGGGAGATCAGTGGCCTCAGTGTCTCTCCTCAGCATGCCTTGGGATGATCTTTATAAGCAGAGTGAAGATTTAGGCCCAGATAAAAGGGATGTTTCTTCCAAATTAAATGTAAGCATTGCTTCAAGCCTTTTACAAATGACTTTTTACAAACTCAAGTAATTTCTTTTTTCTATTGGAAAAGACAGAACAGAATAATTGTTGGATGGGTCTACGGTTCTGTGGCTGTGTTCGTGCAGTGCCATCTGGTATTTGTATACTCGAGTGGAATTGGCAGTGGCGGGTTAGATTTCCAGTTGGTACCAGCCCACCTCATATTTTCTCAGTTGCCAGCAGTAGGGGGCAATGTTGAGCTACCAGATTGAGGCCCCAAGATGTTAGCCTTTCGGGAAAATGCATACAAAAATACCATTAACTGTCAAGAATTATCCCTGTTGCTTCAAGTTAGCTGTAATCTCCAAGATTCCATAACACAGGATATCAGTTGTGGGTTAACAAATTCAACAGCAATTTAACATAAAAAGTACAGTGTTTGGTGCACATTTGGATTGTATAGCATTAGACTAATCCAAATGGAATTTCTGAGTGTCCTCGCTTTGCTTCCAGGGACTATCTTACTCAAAATTATGATCATTTTAGACAAATGATTCTTTTTTATCTTTATGCTTTTTTTGAATTGTAAAATCATGTGTGTGTTGTGGAAGGATTTCTTTAATCAATGCATTTTGTCTGTTCTGCAAAATAACATCGATCTCTTTTGCTGAGAAAATAAAATAAAAAACCTCAGGGAATATGTACATTACTTTTCCCCTTTTGCTTATGAGTAAAGCAACCTTTATCGGCCCTTGTACCAGGGAAGAGACTTGCGCTGTGATTTCTGCCTTTGTGTTCTTTTTTCACTTTGTGGTTGGGAGGTGTAGTCTGAGGAAGGATATAGAAGAATGGAAAATGAGCTTTGAAATCGCTTTTCTTCCATTAATGGTAATTGCTTCACATGTCATAACCAGTCACATATTTCAAAAAGTTTAGTCAGCTGTCTTTAAAACTCCCCCATCCTCCACTTCCCGTTTCCTGTCCCAGCAAACACCATTTTTATCACACTGTTTATTCTTGCCATTTTTCTCCCGGCGGATAGCTTTACTCCGTCCATGCTCTTGTGATGTAAATGTTAAACCTTATATTTGAATGACATTCTGATAAAATATCACATTTTCCCTGAATATTACCTCATGAATTTATGAGCCATTAAGCCCAAAGCAACATAACCCTTTCTTATAACCCAGGAATTTAGTCTGGCCTTTCCCCTCCTCTTTGCTCCCTATTGAGGATGGCATTATAACACTATAATACTATTCAAATATTTGTTTTTTATTTTAATTTTTTTAAAATCCGATGCACTTCCTACTCGCCACCGCCCCCGCCATCCAAGATGATTGTATTATGAGAAGACTCTTCAGGATAAGAGAGAGTTACCATTTGAAAGAAACTGTACAACTGCTTTGCTTTCTGGGTAAAGAGAAATATGAAAAGCTGAAGTCTCCTGTGAGGTGAGGAAGTCTTGCTGTAGCCAGAGATTCAACGGATAGGCCATTTGTCTCTCAGGGTCTGGTATCGCTCTTTGCAAAACTGACATTTATTTTACCTATAAAAATGTTTTAACACTATCAAATTCACAATGATACAGAAAAGAATGCTAGGTGCGAAATCCTCTAAATTGGTGACATTTATTCCTTTCCTGTTGACCTTAAAAAAAAAAAAAGGTCAATTTGGTATAATCCAATGGAAATATTTGACAATCGTTTCCAGAGTAAACATTTTCAAAAGTATTGATGATTTCTATACTGGAGAGAAATTCTTGCTGTTTTCCTCGGTTTTTTCTTTTAGAAGAAAAAGTAGATCCTGATGGTTTTGAATGTTTTTAATTGCATTTCCTGTTCTGACAATTCCTTGCGCTGTTATAGCAATGCATTTATATGGCAGTTGGCCTTAACAACCTTTATTGACTTTAGGGGGTAGGAGCCAAGACTGGATTATTTTAATGTATCCGTTTTGAAACAGTGTAAAACACAACATATAATTATGTTAGGTAAGCTATAGGCTACATTTATTTCTATCCATTTATGTTAAAATTTGGCACAGGAGAGCAGAGAGATGTGGAAAATGAGTAGGTGTTTTATTTAATAATGTAACCAGTTTCTTGTTGTTAAAGTTTTAAGAGAGAAATGTACTTAAGAAGGTAAAGGTTGTCCCTGACAAGTTAGTTATAATAGTTTAATTTTAAGATGAGTCATGCCTTTTCCCCTGCTATTTTGGCCTGTGTAAATCATCTGGGAAGGCCCTTGCCAGGAGCCTGCCTGTGGCTGTGTGGATGAGACTTCCTCAGCATAGGTTACACTTCATGTAGGTTACACAGTCATAGGGAATGATTGAGCCGAGCAGTAGTTTGTTTATTTTTGGAGAGATTAATGAAGCTCTCATCACAGTGCTTTAGAATAAATTCTTTAAAACTGAATACAGGAACAAGGCTGCTTTTCCATTTACTGAAATATTTACTGAGTATACTGGTATTTGCTATTGTATTATAGTTCAATTAGCTAAGTTTATTTTAAACTTCCTTCTTGGATTGAAGATTTTTGGGGATGTGCAGAAGAAAGTGATGTAAATATAAATGTTGATTTTTTTTTTGTTTGCATTAATGGGAAAGTCACCAATTTTTTTTGTGTGCGTGTGTATGTATAATTTTTTTTCTCCCTTCTTTTCAGTGTTAATGTGCACAGTAAGTTACATCAGCCAACATAATCCAGTCTCCCCATTTTTTCAGGGTTAGCATTTCTGATTTAGGAGCAGAGTATATTATAATAATTTAGGATCCGATGTGAGATGTCTAGTGGTTTTAAATTAAAATGTAAATTCTCTTTTTTGACTGGGGCAGTGCTGAGTGACTCAAGATAAACACAGATTAGAGGTGGATAAAGAGTCATAAGCATCCAAAAATTGAGTTTCAGACCTTTATGTTTAGTTTTGAAAATTTGGGAAAATGAAAAAGTCACTTGCAGCTGGAGCAGCTTGAAATCTTTGGTTTAAATCTTTGGTTTTTGGTTATCTTAAAAGTGTTCAGGGAAGCTCGGTTCTTTCCATTCTCCTTCCTACCCACCCACTCCAATTCCCCACAGCTATATTGTTCTGTTAAAAGTAAAACATCTGGGGAGAAATTTTACATGTAGTTTAGCAATGAATTTCTTACACGTTTTGATTCCTTTTTTGATTATCTTATGAATTTCAGAGTTTTCCATTTTTTTTCCCTAAGCATCTGCACCTTTAGTAAGGAATTTTACAAGAAAGTGTTGTGTATCCTGTCTTTTTGGGAAAAAAGAATATACAATTCCAAGAGAATTCAGGCTTAAACCTCAAAAACACAGTGTGCATCGAAAGCACAAAGGACTGTGTTTATGATTCTCTTTGAAGTGTTTTTGCAACTGGATAAGGAAAATTTTAGAAACCGTCTGATAGTGTTCAGGGTAAATACTTAAACCCCTTTAGAGAATTTCACACACAGATACTGTGCAGCAGAAAAAAGGGATACTTATGTTTCTTAAAGCTGCTACAGCCTACAGCTTTGTACTTAAAGACAGAGGTGTTGAATAGAATTCTACTGAGGATACATCCAGTGACAATATCTCCAGGAACATCAGAGCAAACCAGTGGGTAGGACTTTCTGTTTTTAACCCTTACATGAGCTGTGTGAGAGTTGAGCTTTACTGGTACCAAGTCCTAGGATGCGCCTGGTACGTCTCAGGAATGTTAAGAGGATCGTTCCTGGTGCCTCTGCTCTGCACACAATAGGAACAAGACTAAAAATGCTGAAGATGCTGAGACAAAGTGACAGGAGCTAGGAAATTCCAAGTGACAGCCTTGCCATCTCTCTTACCTCTTAGTGTGTGGAGAGAAAAACTGGAGTAAACAGCCAGGGTTTCTGTTTTAACCTTGGTTCCGTAGGATTTGGCTACATTTTGACAACCTTTGTTAAATACACCCACGTACATGTGCACACACACACATATGCACATTTCACACATTCTATATGTAAAGAAAAAAAAGATGAATTCTGCTGCTTTAAATAGTTTTAACCACCCTGAAATTCAAATTGATATAAAGGTGTGAAGATCCTGCTATTTTCCCTGGGGTGCTATTTTAGCCTTGGCTGCTGGAATTTATTTTGGATTGCTTTGACTAGCAGACCATCATAGCATTTCAGATATGAATTAAGAAACCCTGGTGCAAGATTGGAATGTCAGAAATTTCTATTTTTCCTGGAAAAGATATAATATAAAACAAATTATATACCTTATTTCATCTAGGTTTTTTTTTGGGGGGGGTGAGGAGCATGGTAGAGGGATTAAATTCAGCTCTAGTCTGTTATTTACTTTATTATAATTACCTCTGAAATATCCTAGAAGAATCTCAGTCTAGAAGAATGAAGTAGTTTGCAAAATAATAATAATAATCACCAGACCTACAGTTTTGAAAGGGAAGCAAGATTTCCAAAGGATGTCATGCCATTTATTTGGAATATTATCAAGATGTTAGAATCTTTTTTTTCCCCAAGTTGGCTAATGAATAATCGCTAAACCTGTTACCTTTTGAAGAGTATTGTTATGATGATCCAGTGAGAAAGTTTGTAAAATATAAAATACATAAATACAAGGTATCGCCAGTATTGATTTTAGAAGGAAACGTGAACAGTCTTCAGCTGAGGAATCCTTACTTCGAGGCCGGTTGACCGAGGCTTCCTTCATGACAGCATCCCTTTCCTTTCCTCATTTTCCTTCCTCTGGAGCTGGGGTTCAGTCCAGGAGCTAAAGGGACTCACAACAATTTGGAACTCAGTGCTCCTCTTGCAATGTGTCTATCCACTGTGGGTTAAATACTTCGGGAGGCTGGGCTGGGAATCTTTCCATATTGTACAAAAATGTCTCTATGGAGAAATGTGCTCCCAGTGCCAAAAAATGACTTACCAGAGAGCCCCGGGGAACACATTAAGTTGGCCCTTCCGTGCCTTATGGGTAACATAACCACCATCCTGTTCCCTCCTCATTGACATCTGCAAAATAATGACCCTTTTTTTAACCAAAGGGAAGTATGATCTATTTTTTTCTGCATTCCTGAAAGGATCTCTGTGATTGTAGATGATATTTTTAATAGCATCTTTTCCTAACAAGTTAAATGTGATTGACGTGTTTTTTTTTTTCATTTTCTTTGCATGATCTCAGTCCATCTGGAACCACCTGTGACAGTCTCAATTGTAAATTTTTCCTTCATATGTATAAAAATCTCAGGCAGATCATCTCCTACTTGTTTTTTTTCTAATACCACTCAATGAATCTCCTACTTGTTTTTCATTGACAAAATTGGCTTTCAACTAAAAATCTGGAGTCTTCGGCATTATTCATAATTAAAGTTTAATGTTTTACACATACCTGCATAGCCGTATCTGCATTGGTTATAAAGACTTAGAACTGGTGGTAGCTTGAACATATATAACCCTCTTATTAAATATTATTAATTGAAATGACAAATTATGAAATATCCAGAATTACGCATCAGATGTTCTTTAACAGATGTTGGGGGATTAAGAGGTTTCATATTTTACTTAATGACATAAACTTTTCATGCAGTTAGCAGTGACATTTTTTAAAGGCTGGGAGTGGTGGCATAGACCAATGCCTGTAATACATTCATATGTTTCTGATACTGAAGTTTCGTGTCCTGGACACGTGAACATTGTTTGGGAAGGGTGGGCAGTATTCAGCCATCCAGTAATAAATATCTCAAAGGTAACATACCCAAAACCCACGGTTTGATTTCTGTAATCCCTAGTGTTTCACAGTTCAGTAATTTGAACCATCCAGTTGCCCAGACTAAAACCTTGGAGTCTTCTTGATGTATCTCTTGATTTATCAGTGAATCCAGTTAGCTCTACTTTCAAAATATACTCATGACCTGACTACCCTTCCAACCTCCTGTGCTACCACCTTGGTAAAAACTACCATCATTTATAAAATAGCCTCTCAACCAGCTTTCCTGCTTCTACTACCCTATGTCCATCCCAATCAGAATGCTCCTTTCAGATACAAGGCAGGTCGTCATTTCACTCCCCTGTTTCAAACCTACTATCATGTTTAGAAATCCACCTTCCTTGCAATGGCCTAATGCCCTGCAGGATCTGTCCATTCCTCGACCTCCATCAGTGCTCCCCCTCTTTCCCTCCCCTAACGTCTGCCGTATTATGTCTAGAACATGCCCAGCCCACTCTTGCCCAGGATTTTTGCGTATGCCGCTGCCTCTGTCTTGAATGTCCGTCCTTCTGTAATTTACATGACTCTCTCCCTCATTTCATTCAGATCTCTGCTCATGTCACTTTCTTGGAGAGAGTTGCTCTGACCAAGCACTCTCTCATTGTAGCGGGGACTTACTCTTTTCTACTGTACTCTTAACACTTTCCACCAACTGCGATTATCCTATATATCCATTTGTTATCTGTCTCTATATGAAATAATCTCCATGAGGTCAGCAGGGACTTGGTCTGTTTTAGTTACTCTTATTTCCCCGACCTCTAGAACAGCATCTGCTGCATAGGAGGTACTCGACACATGTTCGTTAAAAGCAAGAGTTCACGTGAGGTCTGTGTTCTAGTTCTGCCTTTTCCTCTTACCCATGTTGATCAGTGTGGCCTTAAATCTTTTATATATTTATTTATTTATTTTGAGATGGTCTTACTCTGTTACCTAGGCTAGAGTACAGTGGTGTGATCATAGCTCCCTGTAGCCTCAAGCTCCTGGGCTCAAGTAATTCGCCCACCTCAGCCTCCTGAGAAGCTAGGACTACAAGCCACCATGCCTGCCTAATTTATTTTTATTTTTGCAGCGACAGGTTCTTGCTGTGTTAACCAGGCTGGCCTTAAACTCCTGGCCTTAAGTCATCCTCTCACCTTGGCCTCCCAAAATGCTGGGATTACAGGTGTGAGTAACAGTACCTGGCCAATAAATTCTTTTTAACTTTATACCTTTTCCTAAAGTGTTACCTCTTATTACCTGCTTCACAGGAATATTTTTGGGTTAGTTTTATTCTTAAACAAATGTAACTCTCAAAATAATACCCAAAACATCTTTAACTTCTTTTTAAAAACAAAATAATATTGAGGGCACAGAGGAAAGTCTTGTTTTATGCCTCTGGCATTTATAGCTGAGAAGATTGAGCAATCACAGGCAAACAACTTATGCAAATATGGAAAATCTTTTTTTTTTTTTTTAATGAGAGGATTAAGTAGGTTGTTAGTTTCCCAGAGTACCAGTGTTGCTAAAAGTTACAATCATAGTGTTTTGTCTTATTTGTTATCATCTTTCATGTTTTAGATTTCCCTCTTCTGGTAAAACTTAGTAAATTGTCACAAAATTAAATGACTTCTCCAACAAAGCTTGGACTTTCTTGTTACAAATTTTCAAAATTATATAGAGAAAGCAGCATGGGCTGGACAGGTTTTGGGCACAGAACTAGGGAAGTCCCTGAGGAGTAAACTGACTTCCTCTAGACAAGCTGAAAACTGATTAAAATATTTATCATCCTTTGGGTATGCAATAGCTTTTGATGATGGAAGGCATATTAATATTCATCTTTGCTGCTTGTCTACACTTCAGACAGATCCCAGGAAAGGATGTTCAAATGACCAGTTTTCTTTCCTCACCAGGAGTCCTTGGGAAACCAGTACAGCTTGGAACCAAGAAATGCCTTGTGATGTGGATTGAGCTTTTCCTTTGGGGGACGGGAATGGGGGAATACAAACCAGGGGAGACCTTTGGGCTGGAAAGCTTTAAAGGATGACTGCTTTCTCACAGGAAGTCTTTTGCCAGAACAAAGGAAAAAGTTTGGTTGTAATTCTATAAGCAGCAGAACTGTTATTGCTTATCTGAATACATGAAGCCGACTTCATTCCTTAGGTAAAGTCGGAAGATCGAAGCCTTATACAAGCTGAAGATTTTTCTTCCTCCCCACCAGCCACCCCTTTTACAATCACTTTGTTGTAGAAGGAGAGAAATCAGTTGTATTTGCAGCTGATGCTCAGGTCTTCCGATTGGTTCTAGAGTGCCCCATCTCCCTTTTGTCCTGAGACAGAATTTGAATGCATATGGCGTCCACATAGCCTGGCATGAGTAGCACAGGGTGGCCTTCTGGGATTCTCAGGATCTGTCTTTTTATTTTTTATTTTTTTCTTTAATGTGAGAAAGAGTCTGGCTTTATTAGTTGAGTTAATTAAGCAGTGTTGTTTTTTGTCTAGATTGAAACAGCCTTGATTACATTTTTGGTTGCAAATAAGACCTCTGAAAGAACTCAATCTGTATATGAACAGTCTGAAAAACCTGAAAGTTAAATAGAATATTCTCATAAAAAGGGCAATGTGTTAAGACTCTTGGTTTCTGTCTTTTAAATCTGAAAATTCAGAATCCTCTTCTCTCGCATTTCAGTTTTTATTATTCCACACTACTGAGATATTTTGATGAGAGGTAACCTTAAACATTGGACAATAATTATGTTTGAAATCTATTTTAATATAGTGACATCAAAAGTGCTCTTTCTTCATCTACTTTTTTTTTTTTTTTTTTTTAGCTGGTAAGTGTGAAGTTATACAAAGAGCTAGGACTTATGTCTCCCAGGTTGATAAGGCACAAGGCAGTAGGTAATTCAGAGGAAGAAAAAGGAGAAGAGCAGATTCTGACAGAGTCCTTTGGGAATACGAAGGATTTTGATAGATGGAGATGGGTGGAGAATATTCAAAGATGGCAGAAACAGGGCCATCGCAGTGGGAAAACACAGACCTGCTCTCAAACTTGATTAGACTGGATGGAGTTTGGTTTGTGTGAGTCCAGCAGCTAGAGATAAGATTAGGAAGATTAGCAAGGGCCCTTTTTTCTCTAATGCATTTCTTTGCAAGGTATGGCACTTTCACCCCTTAATGACTGGCTTGCTATCAAAGTCATGGGAAGCAAAGTGCCAAACATGTGCAACTAAAAATAAAATGAAAACCATTGGATTATCTTGCACTTGCAAAGGTTTTACTTTGAAAGCAAGTCAAATTCAATTATTTGCACTACTTTCAAGACCTGTCTGCTTTGTGAGTACAGCAAACAAACAACACCATACATTTTTAGAATGAGAATTACAAATGAGATTAGGTAATTTCTCTACCAAGATTCTTTGTTTTTCTCTCATAAATTGAATACCAGCTTAATAATTTTGGACTTTGGTCAGAAGTAGGTCTTCCGGTGTATGAACCACTTATGATTCTCTTCCTTGTTAGGAACCCTAAGTGTATTTCATTTGGTCTTTTGCTATTAGAGTTGTGGTTTGGAGGAAATGACATCTTCACTGCCTCTTGTCCAGGTGACAGTCTTGTGAACTCAATACTTGCATAAAAATTATTTTGAAATACAGCCAAAGTGTCATTCATGAGCTATTTGATTTGGTTCAAGAGAGTGGGTGTGGTCAGCTGTCACTTCCACTGCTGAAATAGAGTGGTTTCTTTCCCACACATACCTCTCCACTCCTTGGCTAACAGTCCCACGTTAGTGATTGTGCACTCTCTGCTGTCTCTATTTGCCATTGCACTTCACCTTGTCAGTCACACCAATTGAAAGACTGAGTAAATGTTCAGAACGTAAATGGCTGTTGTTCACTCTGGTCTTTCCCACCTTTGCACATAGGTTTCTGCTAGACTCTCATGTTCTCCCTCTATGTGATGCTCTTATTTTCCAATGACTGGTTTTATTACTTCTAAGGCACAAGATGTTAATTGTTGAGTGATTAATAACTCTCAGTTTGTTCTTCAAACGTGGCTTCTGAAAGATTGCCTTTACTTTGATCCTGCTTAGGAATCTAAGGTCTTGGGTTAAATTTAGAGGCCACCATTCTCCTTAAATGATAGTGACATAGAGAAATGATATTATGAGACTACTGTTTCATTTTACCAAAGAAACTGATGAAAGTCACACCAGAGGGCCATTGCTCCCCTAGAGAACAAATGGGCTTCAGGCGTTTTAGAATGCCTTCTTTGATACCTCATTATTGCTCATAATGCCAGAGACACAGGTAATTCAGCATAGTGGTATTGGGCGTTGCTTAATTTCTTTCAAGGCCTGGAACATTTATCCTCTATTCTTTATTTATTAGGTATTCACCCTAATGGTACTCAAACTACTAGGCTCTGACAAGCTGAGGTCCAAATGCCATGGCATCCAGGAATGTCAATGTTGGAAGGGACCCGAGAGAGGATCATTTTCTCTTCCTTTTTGGAAAGGAAGGATTCAGAAGGATGTAGGCTTTTCTAGGGGGCATACAGCCAGATAATATAGAACCCCAGATTTCTCAGTTCCCAGTTCAGTGCTTTCTACCACTCCCTAAATATCCCGTGGCTGTGCTTGGGATATTTCTCTGCTACATTCACCAACTTTCAACGGTATGCCAATAGTAAAATAAGATAAACTGAGTGTTTCTCTGAACTTTTTCTCTACCCTGTGTTTGAACCTGGCATATCAAAATTAGGCTATCCGGTGTTGAGATGGACACTATTTTTGCTCACCCAGCATTCATTCCTCCTTCTCTGGCAGCATCCTCATGTTGCCTTGTAGAGCCATTTTCTTCACTGGCTAGAGGGTGAGGTGCATTGTCTTATTATGGCTACTCCATGAGCATGTGACCTGAGCCGGATCTTTCACATGAGCTTTCTCAGAGCTGTTTGCTTGTAAATACAGATACAATATCATAGACACAGGATGCAGAATTCAAAAGTTACCAACGTGGCCGGGCATGGTGGCTCATTCCTGTAATTCTAGCTCTTAGAGTGAGGGGCGAGGATCACTTCAGACTAAGAGTTCAAGACCAGCAACATAGAAAGACCTTGCCTCTACAAAAAATGCAAAAAGCTTAGCCAGGCGTAGTGGCACGTGCCTGTAGTTCCAGCTCCTTGGGAGGCTAGGGCAGGAGGATCACTTGAGTCCAGGAGTTGGAGGTTACAGTGAGCTGTGGTAGCACCACTGTGCTCTAGCCTAGGTGACAGAGTGAGACCCTGCCTCTTAAAAAAATAAATACATAAAAACAAAGTTATAAAAGCCTATGCTGTGAAAAGTGTGTTTCTCCCCGCTCAGTCCTCCAGCTACTCATTCCCTTCTCAAGAGGCTAGCAGTATTCCCAGTTCTTTCCATACCTTTCTAGGGTTATTCTATTTTTTTTTTTTTCTCCCTTGAGACGGAGTCTTGCTCTTGTTGCCCAGGCTGGAGTGCAGTGGTGCAATCTAGGCTCACTGCAGCCTTCCCCTCCTGGGTTCAAGCGATTCTGCTGCTTCAGCCTCCTGAGTAGCTGGGATTCCAGGTGCCTGTTGCCACACCAAGCTAATTTTTGTATTTTTAGTAGAGACAAGGTTTTGCCATGTTGGCCAGACTAGTCTCGAACTCCTGACCTCAAGTGATCTGCCCACCTCAACCTCCCAAAGTGCTGGGATTACAGGCATGAGCCACTGTGCCCGGCCGAGATATTCTATATAGTTACAAACATTTATCTGTTTTTTCCCCACACAAATAACACTATATCTTAGAGACTGTTCCATATTTATACGTTCTTTTAAATTACTGTGTATCTTTTTATTGTATGGTTCCATAACTTATGTAACCAGACTCCTACTGTCTTTAGTCTTCTGCTTTTACAAGTAATATTGTAGTGAACATCCTAATACATAACATTTTTCACAAGTGAGATCTATGGTAATTAATACCTAGGAGTAGAATTGTTGGATCAAAGGGTATGTGTATTTTTAATTTTAAGATAGATGGTCAAATGCCTTCCGTAGAATTTGTAGCAGAGTTTATATGTGTGTGTAAATGTGTGTATTTATAGATATATATATACTATCTATATGTATATATGTAGAGTTTATGTACGTATATAAACGTGTATATATATATAGATTAGTTTATGTACATATATAAACATAGACAATATCCATATATGTTATCTATGTATGTGTGTATATATCTATATTTACATATAGATATGCGTATATCTATACATATACATATATGTACATGTGTACATATGTGTCCATACAACGTCAGTTTCCTGACATCCTCACCAGTGCAGTGTGTCATCAGACCTTTTTGCAAGTGTGATTGGTGAAAAATGGTGCCTGATTTCCATTTGCATTTCTCTCATTCCTGTTTTACCGAGAAAGAAACTAAGGCTCAGATGTATGAAAAGATTTACCAGCCCATAGGAATAGTGAACAACAGAGCTGGGGTTTGCAGTGAGGCGAGAGCAACTATTCTCTTAATTGCTACAATAATCTTTACCCAGGCTCCATTCTGTTACTGTGACTGAAGAATCCCAATACATATAGCGGTTCCCATGAGGAACACTCATCTATCCTTGACTGGTAAATGTGGGAAGGTTGTTCTCTTTCACCGTGGACTTGTGCGTCAAATCAACTGATCAGTCTGGGTGATGAGTGCGGTTAGTGTGACATGCAGTGATGTTGAGTTCCACATGGGGTGTAGGTGGCCCTTTATTTACCCTGCTGAGTTCTGGGGCTTTGTGCTATAACTATTTTTGGTGATGGATGGTGAAGGGAGGGCTCCCCATGCCTGGAAATGTGGCACTTTGCCTGATTTTCTGTTTAAAGTTATGTTCCTGTTGGAATCTATTCAGGTCTGAGTTTCAGTTGCCGCCTTCTGATACGATGAGCCTCCTTGGCCTCTCCTGCTCGCCTCATTCTTCTTCCACCTGTCAGTCTTCATTAGGATCATTTAAACACTGACTCATTCTCTGTTCTGGGCCTTTTCCTGCTTGGCTATGGAACTGCAGGTTGAAGCCTTTACCTTGCACACAGTTTGTTAGGTAAGAGTATTATTTCAAGAAGACTTTGCAGAGAACTGAGATGATTGGGGAGTGGTTAGAACAATATTTTCTAGTAAAGGCAAGGACGAAAAGAGATCTCAGCAGGAGTGGAAAGCTTTCTTTGACCCCTTACTATATTTGAGTGGGTAGACATTAATTTTCGGGAGTTGGGGGCCTTACTAGACCACATCTCTTGCTGTGTTATCTCATGCTATGTGGTAAAGTGAACATCTGTTGCTGGCTCTGTGACCCATGTGATCAGCCACTCCATCACCTTTGAAGTGGTCAGGCCTAGATACTCTTGGGTTAAAAGCTTTAGCTTTCAAGTTAATTATACTGGGGTTTGGGCCCTGACTTCATCATTTTGTTGTGTATGGCACTGGCAGTCATATGGAGAGTCTCGAGTTTCTTCATTTGTAAAATGGGGATAATAATAGTACCTCCCTTTAGGAGATTGTTGTGAGATTTCCCTGAGATAATACACGTAGTGTTTTGTGCATTGCCTGGCATCTTTTGCATTATTGCTTTGAATCTGCTTCTTTTATTCCTCCTGCCATCCTGCTACTTCGGTGGCCCCTACCTTTCACCTGAGTTCCTGTTGCTCCCTTAGGCTCTCATCTTATGTTTGCGCATATCCATAATTCATGCTTTCCATTTGGTTCTCTGTTCAAAAGTCACCTCACAGTGGCCCTTTCTCTTTTTATCATGTTTTATTTTTTTCCTGAGAGTATTCATCACTGTCTGAAATTATGTTTTATGTGTCCACCTGTTACCTGTGCTATTCTATAAGCACACTGAGAGCAGGGACTGTGTCTCGTATACTGCTGTGTTCTTGGTGCCTGAAACAAAGTCATAACATAACACATATTGGTTGAACAAATGAAGAGGCAAGTGCTTCATGAGTGTACGCTCTCTCAGAGGTGCACCCTTTTGTGCTAGTGGTGCTTTGTTTGTGATATTTGTTGAATGCCTTGCTGTTCCTTCTTTTTGGTGTAATCCATTGGAAAAACTCCCCTATTTTAAAAGATTCAGTAATTATCCATTACTAACTGCAGAAATCTTATCTTTTTCACTTTCTCTGGAATGTAATTTCTCTGCATTAGACTCTTTCAACATTAGCATCTATATCAAAGACACTTCATGCAACTTTTTAAAAACATAAGCACCAGCTCCAGGCATTGGGGTTCAGTAGCCATAGCTCTCGATCTTGGCTGCATATTTGAAACACCCAGGACAATTTTTAAAATGTTTCATCAGTTAGATCCCACCTCCAGAGATACAGATTTCATTGGTCTAAGCTGTGGTCCCATTTGATTCTAATGCTTCACCAAGTTGCAGTATGGGTCAAAACCTCCCAAGTGATTCTGACAGGTGTTTAGGGTTGAGAATTGCTGTTCAACAGGTACCTGACCTCTCACCAAGTTAGATTTGATTGAACGGATGAATACATGAACAGATGAGCGAATGAACAGGAAGGCTCTCTCACTTTAAGCCAACAGAGAGGTACTGAGTGCCTGCTGTGTTTCCTTCATTCTATGGGGGCCTCGGGAGGGAAACAGCTCTGTTTATGATTCTTATGTAAGGTGGAAGATGATGTTGATAACGATGGTAGAAACAGACTATGAAAGCTTGGAAGATGGTAGGATACATTTAGGTAGATCAGATTTCACAGCTTCACAGTGAAGCATTTTGAGTTGATTCTTATAGAATGGAGAGAATTTTAACAGGGGCATGGGCATGAGAAAAGAGTGGCTGTTTCCTATGAAGAGAATATCGTGTAGAGTGTTAGAAGTAGGAAGATGCAGGTTACATAAGACTTCTAAAATGGACCAGTGGCTGGCAGTCCCCCCAAACTAGCCCCCTTCTAGAGTTCCCTAACTGAAGAAGCAGCCCCACTCCACATCCAGGTCTTCAAGCCATAAGGAGAGGAATCCTTGAAACTTCCTTCTCTCCACCCCAGGTACCCAGTGGGAGAACTCTAACCTTTGAAATACCCCCTCAAAGTTGTCCGCTTTTCGTTTCTTCTGCTACCAGCCTTCCTCTGGGCTATTGCAGTAGCTTACTCTATGGTTTCCTATACTCTTCACACAGCAGCCAGGGTAATGTTTTCATATGCAAACCTAATCATACCCCTCTCTGTGTAAACTCATTAATGGGTTCCACTTGCTGTTAGGATAAAGACTAAAATATAGATGCTCCTCAACTTACTATGGGTCTGTGTCCTGATATACCCATTGAAAGTTGAAAATATTGTGAAGTTGAAATTGTATTCAATACACCCAACCTACTCAACATCACAGATTAGCCTAGAGTGACTTCAACATGCCTGGAACACATTAGACTACCCTTGGCAAGGTCATCTCAGACACAGCCCATTTTACATAAAGTGTTGGATATCTCATGTAAATTATTGAATACAGTACACTGTAGAGTACAGTATTGGTGGTTTGCCCTCATGGTAGCTTGGCTGACAGGGAGCACAAACTGTCTGCCACAGCCCAGCATCATGAGAGAGTATGGGACTGTGTATCGCTAACCTGGCCAATGATAGAAATGCAAAATTCAAAGTATGGTTTCTACTGTGTGCATATAGTTTTTGCACCATTGTAAAGGTGAGAAATTGTAAGTCAGACAAACCATCGTAAGTCAAATCGTCATAAGTCAAGGACCGTTTGTCCTTTATCCTCATCCCATCTTTTCCTCCTCACCTTTCCCCCAACCCCTTCACTCCCTGTATTCCTACCACATTGGCCCTTTCTCAATCAGTCCAATTTGTTGTGCTCCCTTCTTCCTCCAGGCCTTTGCACATGTCATTTCTTCTTTCTGGAATGTCTTCTCTCACCAAGAGAGGCATAGAAATTATTTCTACTCGTTTTTAAGATACCAGCTCAATTACTCCTCCTTCAGAAAAGACTCCCTTGCTGACTGGGTCAGGTCCCTGCACTATACTTTACCATTATTCTCACGAAAGCCATGCCTGGGAGCTCAAGCTTTATTCTGGAGGCATTGAGGTTCTATGGCAGATAGAGGTTGAGAGTACTTACCTGTTTCGTGGAGGTCCACTGCTTCTAGAGACATTAAAGTTGCTGAAGTGGTTTTTGGTCATTAATTTATGAATCTTACTAACCATCGCTTGACAAAGAACTGAGAATTGTTGATCATATTGTAAAATAGAATGTAAATGGCCATGCCGTTTCTTTGTACAGATTCTCCCAATTATTGGAATATGAGCCAATTCCATAGTATTAATTTGGGTCCTGTTATCTGCAATAAGACATCCCTCATCAGATTTTCGTTGTAAGGGGCAAGTGCAAAATGTCCAACCATTCCATGCAAACTTGTAGTAAAGCCATTGTCTAGTTATTAAAGAATGATGAGCAGATGAGTGAATTGACAGGAGTTATTCTTTTGGGATGTTGCCTCTGGTAGAACCTCAGTTATTGGCCTCTGTCATTCTTCTTTCCTACTTTCCTAATTCTATTATCTTCCAAACATTATTGACCTCAGATGTTAAGAAAGGTCCAGATTCCTGGGGGTCACCACATCGTTCCTTCTTTTGCCAGATATAAGCAACTTTGGGGACCTTGGCCACCAGCCTTTTCCTGCCAGGAAGGTCTGGTGCCATCCTCTTTGATATTGTCCTGTGCCTGTCTAGGTTGGCAGTCTTGTGACAAACCAGGACCTATCGTGGCCTGTGGGTACTTTGGCACTTCAGAGCCATGCAGTATCTGGACAGTGGGTTTGGAATTGTCATTGAGATGCCACTTTCTTATTTTTCTTGTGTTGAGTGCCTAAACTCACAATCCAGCCTGAAGGACCAGGAGGTTTTCTGGCCCAGGGTAGATCCTCTTGGCCCATGTACAAGAATCTTCATGCTGACTGAGTTGGAATCTCCTGGTGAGAAGTGATTTGTTGTCCTGATGAGAATGTAAACACTTGCTAAAGTTGAGTTTCGTCTCTCATGTGAGTTCTATTATAGCCTTCTGTGTTTATAAACATGTCTTGAGCTTGAGGGAGAAATGTGGTAACCTTTGAGCCCCCAAGAGAATGTTCATTTGTTTTCTCTATGGGCTGAAATTAAGATAACTCAGCATCCTTCTTTGAGCATCCCATATCCCTCTTGCTTTTCCTAGCAGGCCTGGGATGGCGCCCAGTTTGCCATTTACTAATTGCTCCATCCTCTTCCAGTAGAGTCTGTAGTCTTTTGAAAAAGTACAGCTCATATTCAGCAGGCATCTGCCAGCGGGGCTCAGAGTCCAGGGAAGTCCTCAGTCCAGTCTAACAACTGTTAGTAATTTTTTTTTAAGGTTTAAGGTGTCGAGCATTTGAGAAAATGGAGTTGCTGCCCTTGTGCTGCTCACATGTGTGTTAGCACACGTAACAGACATATACATGAGAAAGGCATGATGTGCAGTGTCAAATGAGGGGTAGAAAATACATGTTCTGAGGGTGCTGCAGAGAGCGGAAGTTAGATTCAGAAAACTGAGCAAGACACTATGGAAGAGGAGGTACCTTTCAATTGTGCCTTGAAAGGTGAATTAGATTTTAGCAGTCAGAGATTTGGTGGGTGAAAAAGAGGGACAGAGAGCCCCATGTTTTTTGTTTTGTTTTGTTTTGTTTTGTTTTTGAGATGGAGTCTCGCTCTGTCACCCAGGCTGGAGTGCAGTGGCATGATCTCGGCTCACCGCAGCCTCTGCCTACCAGGTTCAAGTGATTCTCTGCCTCAGCTTCCCAAGTAGCTGGGATTACAGGCACCTGCCACAACGCTCGGCTAATTTTTATAGTTTTGGTAGAGATGGGATTTCACCATGTTGGCCAGTCTGGTCTCAAACTCCTGACCTCAGGTGATCCACCTGCTTTGGCTTTCCAAAGTGCTTAGATTATAGGTGTGAGCCACCACGCCCGGCCAAGAGCCCCTTTTTTAAACAATTTTTTTTAAGAGGCAGGATCTTGCTCTGTCATTTAGACTGCAGTACAGTGGTATAATCGTATCTCACTGCAGCCTCCAACTCCTGGGCTGAAGCGCTCCTCCTGCCTCAGCCTCCCAAATAGCTGGAAGTATAGCTCTACCACCACACAGTCTAGCTTCTATGCCTGGCTAATTTATAATTTGTAGAGATGGGGTCTCACTTTGTTGCCCAGGTTGGGATGAGCCCATTTTAGACAGTACAAACAAGAGGCACAAGAGGGATGGCTCTGCTGTAACATTAGTAGGGCATGTTTGCAGAAAAGTATGTGGTACCTTGTAACCAGCACTTCTGGTACCTAGGTGGGGTGGAACTAGAGAACAAGTAGACAGGGGAGAATGGGGCCAGCTGATGACGAGCTTTGAATGATACACTTAGAAATTTGGCCTTTGTTCTGGAGATGGTGGTTGGAGCTGGATTCAAAGATTTTTGAATACGGAAGTGATCCAATTGACCCATTCTTCTAAATTAAAACTGGTAGCATTGTGGATAAACTGTAGAGAGGAGAGGCTGGAAACATGAGGACCCACTGCAAAAATTTTGGTGCAAAATAATGAGATCCTGAACCAGGGCAATAATTGGGAGGGAATTAAAAGGAGCGATAAATTCAGAGTTTTTGTTTATTGTTTGTTTGAGACTCAGTCTCACTGTGTGAGACTGAGGCTTGAATGCAGTGGTGCGATCTCTGCTCACTGCAGCCTCCGCCTCCCAGGTTCAAGTGATCCTCCTGCCTCAGCCTTCTAAGTAGTGGTATTACAGGTGCGCACCACCATGCCCGGCTAATTTTTGTATTTTTAGTAGAGACGAGGTTTCGCCATGTTGGCCAGGCTGGTGTCGGTCCTGACCTCAGGGGATTCACCTGCCTCAATGTCCCAGAGTGCTGGGATTGCAGGTGTGAGCCACTGCGCCCAGCCTGTTTTGTTTTTAGATAGGTACATAGAATTCACCATCAGTTTGGATGACAGAGCTGAGAGACGATGAAGTCACAGGCAATTTTACAGGATTTATTTTAGTCTTAGTTATTAGATGGATGGTGACACCATTTACCTACTACACCCAAGAAGGAAGTTTAGGGGCAAGTGAGTTTGAGCAGCCAGTATACCGAACATCTCAGAAGAACTGAAAATACCAGTCTGGAGCTTGGTAGAGACATCGGAGCCAAAGGTAGATTTGGGAGTTTGATTTATGTCTGCAGTAGGCATTCCTTTCGTGCCTATCATGTGCCAGGCAATGTTCTCTCATATGTTAACTCAGGCTTGAAAGTACTTAGCACATGGCAGGCATCTCCATAGAGACAGTGGCTGAGCGATTGGAGTGAGTAAGAGAGCATGTAGTTTCAAGAGTAAAGGAGAACAAAGTAGGGTGACCTAGTCTGAAGGACACGCACAGAACAGCCAGTGAAACAGCCAGAGATGGCAGCCAGAGAGGTGAGAAGAGGACCAGGAGTAGGCGGTAGAATGGAGTGGAGGAAAGTCAGTGGATTTAATAGTGTCGAACCCTACAGGGAAGTTAAGAAATGGCCATACTGTTGCATTCAGCATGGGAAGAATTTCAGTAGAATGGTAAGGACATGAGGACAAGGTGGGGGAAGATAGGTGAATCTGTAGAGGCATTTGTGTGATCTGGTCTGAAGGGACATTTCTCAAAACCATTCTATGTGGCACTGATGTTTACAGGTTAACCTGGAGGTTCCCGAGAGGAAGTGCACTGTAGCCAGACGTGGGGTGTCCCAGCTAGCTTTACTCTGAGTGCTCCAGAAATCAGCCTGTAGACATTCAGTTGCCTGGTAGCTGACTAAATACAGGCTAACCTAAAGCCTTCAACATTTTAATTTGCAAAACCTTTGTTGTATTAAATCACAAATGGGAGGCAATTTAGCAATGCATCTCTAAAATTGCACTGGGCTCTGGCTGTGGTTTCGCAATTTATGTTGAAAACGAAAATTGAACTCTGTGGCATAAAAACAGATTGTTGATTTTGTGATTAATTTGGTCTCTAAGGCCAAGGAAACTGTTAATGCTGTATATCAGTTATAAACTTGTGGGAGTATTTGTAGAGCAAAATGAAAAATCAATATCATAACTACAGGATAGCTCTTTTAAAATCCAAGGTGCATTTTGTTGCAAATTGCATGGAAGAAACTGTCCCCCACAGGGACAAACATACCTTCCTTGATTTCACAAGTGTGTGTCTGTTGTGGAAAAGCAGAGGCAAATGGTTGGGCATTATTACAGTGTAGCTGGGGGTACTAGGAGAAAGATCAAATTGTTGCAATTTAGAGTAAAACCTCACTTACAGTTACCTGTGTCCTAAAGCAACCTCCAGGAGTAATCTCTAGGAGGGTCGTGAGTCAGAAGTCTAGATACCTGGGTTACACTTTAGCCTCTGCTAATCACATTCTGGTGTCAGACTAGCCTCTTCCCCTCCCTGGCGTGTTTTGTGGTTTTATGTGTTAACTTCAGAGATGCACTGACATGCGTCAGTGAAAAAGGAGTGTCTTCCATTAGCATCATTATGAATACTACACCAAAGGGGTTTGTTTATATTTTCCATTCCTAGAAGTGAATAGACTTCTTTTCTATTAAGCCCGTGTATTTAGAGAGGAGTGTGGGGAAATTCTTTCTTGTTTTGCCTTTTGTTTTGATAAAAGCGAATGGTTCCCATTTGCCGTAGCAAAGAATCATCATCAACAGATTGCATGGGGAATGTTGAGGTTGGAGCCTCTTCTTAATGGGGATTTTGAGAACCAGGACATGACTTGTTCACCAGTTCATTTCTGCTGGCAACGATGCTTAGATGAGAAGTAGATCTCTCAACATCCAGGCACATTTGTTCTGCAATTCCACCTACCACTTTCCTGAGTAGTGCTGGGATTAATTAAGTCTGATCCCCCATCCAGTTGAAATTTACTACCAGCTTCTTAGCCTCGTATATATTATCCTTACAAGTCAGGCCTCACCTTGAGGTCAGAAGAAGATGCAGCTTCAAGAAAGTAGCGTTAGTGGAAATACGAAGACTTCCTTCCAGTGAACTGTGCCTCAAGTGGCCTTTGTAAACTGCTTCTGTTCTGTGTGACTTATAATTATTTGAGTGCTGGGGTTTTTGTGGTAGATTTTCTTTGATGTATGGGCAGTGGTGGTAATTTGTTTCTTTCTTCCCCCTTCTATTTGGCTTTGCCTCATTTCAACTTAAGCAATGAATTTGTGGTCTTTTGTAATATAGAGATTAGTGTAGCCATTTTTAGCCAGTTTTTATCATCTCCCTTAGGAGCTGACTCTATGCAAAAGAAACACTTCTGTCTTGTCAGAATGACAGTGATTACCCCACAGTTTGGATCATCTCCAGCAGCTTTGTTCCCTGAAAAGCGAATTTGATTTGATGAATAAAAGTTTGGTGTATTTGATGAGTCAGAGGGCAGGAGAATGTCCTTGTCTCTGATGAGGCTCTTACAGTCAGACACATTGAACATCAGGGATAAAATAAACCTTAATCTCCGAAGGAAAAAACCCTGGAGCATGAAACTGTTCCCACTAGAAATGCTGTAAATCTTGCAAACCATGTAGGTTTTCTGTTTGGGGCAACATCAAAGCCCGGTGACTTTAGAGATTAAAGTGTATTTGACAAGCAAAACTTTCCCTGTGCTTTGCTCTTTACGAGATTTGGCCTGTCTCTTGCCTTTGTTTCACCTCGGTATGACTTCCTTTCTTCCTGAGAAGTAGGAAGTATCACCTCAAGTCTGGAGTAGGCGCCCATGGTTTGTTCATTTAAAGCCAGTCGTAGACCTGGTGCAGTGGCTCACACCTGTAATCCCAGCATTCTGGGAGTCTGAGGTGGGTGGATCACCTGAGGTCAGAGTTCAAGACCAGCTTGGCCAACATGGTGAAACCCCATCTCTACTGAAAATACAAAAATTAGCTGGGCATGATGGCGCATGCCTGTAATCCCAGCTACCCAGGAGGCTGAGGCAGGAGAATCACTGGAACCCAGGGAGCGGAGGCTGCCGTGAACCGAGACCACACCACTGCACTCCAGCCTGGGTGACAGAGTGAGACTCTGTCTCAAAAAAAAAAAAAGCTGGTCGTAGGCCCTGGCCATGGTCCCTTGGCCTTCTCGCATTGTCCTGCCCCAGTGGAGGACAGCGTCTTCTCACAGTCACTTCCCAGGGACTGTCTTATTTGTGGAAGAGTTTCAGAGCCTTTTGCTGACTCGAAGAAGATCAAAAGACAGGAAGACAGTGGTTTGCCTCAGCTTGGATTTTAGCATTTCTGTTTCTTTTAAAACCATCTTCTGTGATGTCTCAGAAGAAATATTTCTTTCTTTCTTTCTTTTTTTGTCGAAATAATTTTTTTTTTGCAGATAAATTATTGTTTAACAGAATAGAAACTTTTCTTCAGTAACGTCTTTTTTTGGAAAGTAAGGTACAAGATTTCGCTTTAAAAAAAACAAACTATTTTTAAAGAACTGTACCCTCTAAAGTCAAACATTCCTGCCTCCTGCCAAGTCCCTATAAGATCTGGTCTGTGGCTACTTCTCAGGATGGTCAGATAGCAGGAGAAGGACAGATTGGGAAGGCAAATGGCTTTAAGGGTAAACCCCACAGCGTAAAATCTCATTACTGGAAAAGCGCTTTGTGTTTAAAGGTAGGTATTCCCATGTGGAAGGACGGCCATGGCCAATGCTTAGGGGACTCACTAAAATATCTTAAATTGTCTCCGTTAAACATGTAGCATCCTTAGAGGTCAGACAGAGCTGAAACTTGAACAGCTGTACAACAAGCATCTGAGATTGTTTTTAATTGTGTTTCCTTTCTCTAACAGCAGTAATTCTTGTTTATATTGTCAAGAACCTTTCCACTGAGCACAAGCGCACCATACTTGAAGGTCAAATGCTTAACCCTTCTGCATGGTTACAATGAAAATGGACCCTTTTGTTTTCATTAATGTATACCCCAGCCGTGTCTACAGGGAGAATGGGGGCCCCAAGCGTTCACCAAGCTGAAGTAACTTATTGTAAAAGAGCCACAAAGAGAGCATATTTTTGTTTCCATACAACAGTTGTTTAGCTTTTGCCTTGTGCACCCAACCACAAGACAATATGCTTACTTGTCAATGGGCAGAATTTGGGGGGACCATTTTGTTCTTTTGACCTGTGTTACTTTTTACTGACCCGATCAAATTGCTTAAAAATTTCCCCTTTCTGCTGTCAGTGTTTAAAGCTGCTTAATGTCTCTGAAGTGATCCCTTCTTTCTTTTTAACACTTTACATTCCTGTTTACCACAGCACCTGTTACTGTAGTGAACCATGAAATCGCAAATGCTATGCAGCTCTTATTGACCAATAATACTTTATTAAATATAAATAGAGTGTCCTCCCAGCTTCTGTATGGTGTATAAAGGTATCAGTATATAAAGACAATTGCCCATATGTCCATAGCTGCGCATGTATTGGTTGGTGGGCAACAATCGGGAAAAGAGGATGGTGTATTTATTTGTCAGGCAAGAAATCTTTCTTTTTCTGCTCCTTAAGAGTTAACCAAAACTAAAGGGGCCAGTTCAGCAAACATTAAATATGAGCCTCAAACATGAAGGCTTCTTTGTTACTGAAACAAAAATACCACAGCAGGTGGTAGACTCGAACACAGGAGGGAGGAGGAGGTTCAGTTGTTGCCCATTTTTCTAATCCTTTCAGAATATCCATTGTCTGAACCCCAAAGTTAACGTGTTCCTGCTCAGTCTCATGGAGACAATTTCAGCGTGAAAAGGCTGTGCCCATCACTGGTTCTCGACAACAGTTTAATCTATGGGTATGGAATGTATAACCACTCAACAAGGCAGGAGAGGCAATTGTCTGTCTAAGATGAGCCAATAATATCTGCTTATCAAAGCATAAAACTGTTCTGAATGTGGCAAGTTGGAGTTGAGTAGGAATTCATGCCCACCGCAGCAGTAGTTTGCAGGTTTTAGGCTGTTTTAATCAAGACAGAAATGTGGCTTGTGTTGTCCTTGGGGCGGCTCAAAGCAACTTTGTGGTAACCACATTAGGTTTCTAAAGCTAAGGCCAAACTCTGCACAATCCGTATCTATTTATATCAAGATGCTTCAGTGGGGATACAGCTTTTAAAATGGATTCATAATTGAAATTGGAATATTGTTTTCATTCCCTAAAAATGAAGGAAATGTAGTTTATAACTCTGGACCTCAGAGCGCCCTAAGTGGGAGGCATTAAAAGATGAGTTAAAGGGCAAAGGTGGGCTACTGAACTGATGCCTGCTACTGCTCATGATGAAGGGCACCACGTATCCCATTCATATGCCGGGTCCCTCTGTGTTCTCATTGAGTCATCCACGTTCGTTTCTTTTATTCTAAATCACAGTTGGAACGATACCAGAAAATGAATGCAGTATAATGAGAATTAAAAAAATAAATCTGTGAGAAGTATAGAGTTGGAAATCTTGTTCTTATAAACGTAAGACACAAATTCTAATGAGCTTAGAGATGGTCCGTAAATCATCATGTTCGTAGGTAAAAAATACCATGAACACGGGTATTCTTTCCTAACCAGAGAGAAGCTACGATTCTGCTGCCTACATCACACATTAGACAGATTCATGGCCTCTTTTAGTGGCACTAAACATATACACAGAGCACTAAACGTATACACAGAGCAGTATCTGCAAACTTATGGACTTTTGTGATCTTTTGGATAATACTAGCATTCAGAAGTTAGCGTTTCATCCGACACATTCCTTTCATGTGTAGTATTCGTAAATGTGAAAATAGCCCTAAATCATTATTTTCGTCCTTGACTTGGGACACTATAGCTAGGGAGAATCTCTGGGATATCTGGAATGGAGCTAAGGCTCGTCAACTATTTGGTTGTTGTCTTTCTGAGTTTAAAAAACAATGCTGTTTACTGTGACCTCAGGTCTCTGTCTGTGTGTCCAAGAGAGGCTCCAGTTGGGTAGAGTCCCTGATTGGAGTCTCAGTCACCAGAAGTCCAGTCACCACTTCTTCCACCAGTGGAGACCGTCTCTGAACCCTAATCTGTCAGTGAAACCATGGTCAAGGGCGTAGCATCATTAACCCTGATTTTGCCAGCTATTCTTACTCTGCTGCCCCATGAGAACCTGGGCCACTCATTGAACACTCCGAGCCTGGATTCCTTCACTTGGAAAATGAGTTTGCTGAAGATACCAACCTGCCATGTCAGCTTGTTAAAGGGAATACATGAGATGCTGTATCCCTGCCTCACAGAAAGTGCCTTATAGTTTGTCATTTCGTAGTTTAGTGAGTAAGAGAGTGAACTCTACTACCAGACTACCTGGGTTTAACTCTTGGCCCCACTACTTATCAGCTGTGTGATCTGAGGCAAGTTACTTAGTGCTTTGATTTTCTTTTCTGTAAGTTGGGATAATAATAAAACCGATTTCACTGAATTGTTATGAAGATTTAAATTGGGATTACATGAAAAGTGATTAGGACAGGGCTTGGCACATGGTAAATGTAAGATAAGTGATAGTTATTGTTATGTTTTATTGTTGTTGACACATTTCTGATTATGTGTTTTACGTAGTCACTGTGATGGTTTTTTTTTCATAGCTACTATTAATACATTAATAAATGCACTGATACTTCCAATTAATAGGTCCTAAATTCCTATTTGAGAGCCATATCACAAAATTGAGTGTATGTGTGTGTGTGTGTGTGTGTTTGTGTGTCCGTGTCCGTCCGTCCGTCTCCTCTGGGTAAATATGTACCGAGTAGTAGGTAGTTCTGACATTGAAGACTCTGTAGACAGTGGCATTTAGGCAGGGACTGCATTTGTCTTAGGTAGATGTTATCTAAGGACAAGTACAGCAACTCTGCCCGTGTGATTTTCACTGGATTATCTTTTTCTACCAGATTGTTATTTTATTTAAGTTTTAATAGTCACAATGTCAATAGCATGAGCTTAGTGAGACATAGCTTTGACCTCAGGAATCTTAAGAAAAATAAGATTATTCTCATCTTAATAATAATAGAAAAATAAGATTATTAAGGGTGGGCTGGGTTTGTGGTGATATTTGTTAGTTGTATCTTTGTTCCTACAGGTCTACATTTTAGTTCCATTGTCTCAAAATGAAAAGATAATAGCACAGTCATGTGTTGCTTAATGATGGGGATATTTTCTGGGATATGTGTCATTAAGTGATGTCGTTGTTGTGTGAACATCATAGAGTGTACTCACACAAACCTAGATGGTAGAGCCTACTACACACCTAGGCTGTGTGGTGTAGTCTATTGCCCCCAGGCTACAACCCTGTACAGCATGTTACTGTACTGCACACTGTAGGCAGCTGTAACACAGTGATAAGTATTCGTATATCTAGAGATACCTAAACATAGAAAAGGCAGAGTAAAAATATGGCATGGTAATCTTATGGGACCACCATCGTATATGTGATCTGTCATTGACTGGAACATCATTATGTGATACACAACTCTATTTAGCTAATCAGTGTTACATGATAACATGAAGATTATGATAGGCAAAGAACAGGACTTTCTAGTAGAGCAGAGTAACTGTTTTATAAATCAAAATCAATCCTAAAAGCTTCATCAAATTGAACAGTTATTTTATGTCCCCTTTTATCATCCTCCACCCTGTGTATATGTTGTATTTCCCAGCATAGATTGTAAGCTCCTAGTGGCCAGGTATTGTGACCTTCTGGATGTCTTCTGTATAGCAGAGACTCAACTGTCGTTGATTGGTTTATCACATGGCAGTTTACCTTCAGTATGTTCCATTCCCTGTGTTCTGTATAAAACGTGCTGGACCTGGAGTTTGAGCACCTGGTTTCTAGTCTGAGCTCAACTTCTTTACTCATTTTGATACAATGAGTTACTTAATTTAGCTGAGCCTCGGTTTCCTTATCTATAAAAATGTGATTAATACTTGCTTTACCCAACACATATAGTTTGTATGAGGATCAAATGAGATGAAGTTAATGAAAGCACTTTTCAAACTTTGCCAGTTTACATATATGTTAGTTTTGGGCACGGATGTCTGATGTCTGGGTTAGATTTGGCTCTGTTGCTTACTAATGATATAAAATTTGACAAATTACTTAACCTTTCTGACTCTCAGTTTTTTCATCTACAAAATGGAAATGATAATACCTTTATCTTACAGATTTATTTTTAGGATTCAGTAACATAGTGTATGTGAGTAGCACCTGGCGTATAGAAAGCACCCAATAATGTTGGCTGCTATATCATCATCATCATTATCATGAGTCAGAAAGTATCAAGGTTATGAGATATCAGCTTATCTGATATCAGTGCACTCTGCTACCCCATGAGACCCTGGGGTAAGACTGAATAGGGGGTGGAAAACAGTGTGGAGATTCCTTAAAGAACTGAAAGTGGAACTACCATTTGATCCAGCAATCCCACTACTGGATATCTACTCAGAGGAAAAGAATTCATTGTACAAAAAAAAGATACTTGCACATGCATGTTTATAGCAGCACAATTCACAGTTGCAGAAATATGGAACCACTCCAAATGCCCATCAGCCAACGAGTGGATAAAGAAATTGTGGTATATATATACCAAATGGAATACTATTCAGCCATAAAAAGAAACAAAATAATGGCATTCACAGCAACCTGGATGGAATTGGAGACCATTATTCTAACTGAAGTAACTCAGGAATGGAAAACCAACCATTGCACGTTCTCACGCATAAGTGGGAGCTAAACTATGAGGATGCAAAGGCATAAGAATGATACAGTGGACTTTGGGGACGTGGGGAAAAGGGTGGGAGGAAGGTGAGGGATAAAAGACTTCACAATGGATACAGTGTACACTGCTTGGGTAATGGCTGCTCCAAAATTTCAGGAATCACCACTAAAGAAATTATTCATGTAACCAAACATCACCTGTTCCCCAAAGCCTATTGATATAATAATAATTTTTAAAAGACTGAATGGGGGAAAGAGAAGAATAAAGAAAGGCTTCATTTTTATGACTCATTTTAGTAGATTTAATGTGACTCTGAGTGGCCAGTACTTTAGATTTATCCTAAATCTCAGTAGCAAAATTCTAGGGAGAAAAAGGAGCTAACACTTACAGACTGGCTGCCATGTGTCAGGTACTATGGTAAGGGCCTTATGTGTAAAAACTGAATCCTGTGAGCTCTCTGAAGTAGCCGCCATAAGTATCCTCATTTTACACATGAGGAAACTGAGGTCCAGAGAAGATAAGTAACTTGCCTGTGGCCAACTTGGTCACTAAGGCAGCTGGCCTTCAGGGCCTTGGTTCTTCCTCCCTGTGCTAAAGTCCTCAAGGACAAGGGAGACCTCCTGAATCACCAAACATAATTTTTTCTTCATTGCAGCCAAAAGCAGAGAAATTTATGCATCAGCTTTGCTTTAATTTGAATTTTGTACTGTCCAGATCCCAGCCTACATAGGGTGACTTATAAAGTGTAGAATTTGTATGTGTGTGTATATATAATTTTCCCAAATCTTTCATTTTTAGATACACATTTCTCTCCTGTTCCAAAACCCTGCCTGCTTAATGTTCCAAAGCATCTCTAGCTCCACGTGTCTAGTATGGAACTCGTCCCTTGTGGCTTTACAGTGTCAGGGGTTGGCAGTGGTTGGCAGGGGGGGATATACTGTCTTTGTGCCTCAGTTTTTTCATCTTTAAAATGGAGATGCTTGATATATGGTGATTGCTGGATTAAGTGAGATAATGTTGATGACAAATGGTTGTTGGCATGGCAGGTCGTAAGCACTAAATAAACATAGCTGTTGTTCTTACTGCCATTCTGCAGGGACCAGTTCTCTAGGCCTGGGGGCAGTAGTAAAGTCTCAGTCGGACCTTCTGGCTTCACTCTCCTGAGCAGATAAAATTTCCACTAGGGCTTTGGTTCGGCTGTTGCTGAAAGAGGAGGTGGGTGGGGAGGTGGGTGGGGGTAGATATATACAAAGGAGTGAATTATAACAATGAGCCTTTTCTGCTTCAGTTCTTGTGTAGAAAACATATGTTCAGTGATGCAGGCAGCAGTTGGGTTAAAGACACACTGTAGGGCCGCAGACAAAAGCCCTGTGCCCTTCCTGCATTCACAATGTTTCCAAACATATTCCCTTGTCTCACTTGTTAGGGACTGAGCTGTCAGCTGGATCCTCTTGAAAGTGTGATTTCTTTTTCTCGTTCCCTTTCAAAGGCCGTCCCTCCCTTCCCCTCTCCCCCAATGTTTTACACTTCATATAATCCAGTGTGCCCAACAGACCACTTCGGCCTTTGTGCTACTGATGTTTAGGGGAAGGAGAGAATTGATCTGATGGAGATCTTGGGTAACTTTTCACTTGTCCAAGGATCAGAAAGTGCTAAGCCACTTTTAGGCCAAACATCATCAGTGGCTCAATTATTTCGTACTTGGTGTAGTTAGCCATTCTTCACCTTCAGTTAACAGTTAAGACAATGAACAGATTAGTGCAGTGGAATTCTTAGAAGTAGCGGCTGGGAATTAGGGGCATGTGTGTGTTGTGGTGCAGCTGGGAGAATTCTTGCTTTTATTTATAAAGTGAATAGTTTTTGATAAAAAGATACAGATACAGCAAGGCACTGCGGAAGTATTTGGAGAGAAGTCAGCCGTCATTCTAGTATTAATTATGTGAAACGTACAGGTATGTCCATGTTTAATTCTAGATTGAGGTAGTATTGCTATGTGCCATGGCTGCAGTTTGAGCATTTTCATTTTCCTTATTGAAGTTTTTTGTGGCTCTGATGGGTTTATTTTCATCAATGAGACTTTAAAAAGATATATTTATGTGTATTACTTTTTGTTATGTATATATATAACAGTTACGTATATATAACATAACAGTATTAGGTATAATACTAATACATTAGAAAAGTATTAGGTATAATACTTTTATGTATAATCTACTAACACTACTATTGAGGTAACAGTGAGCTAGAGATTTAAAGAACTAGCATGCTAAGTACTTCCATCACTGATTACTCTTGGGCATTTGACCCTCCCAAAGTGGACAAGTGAAAATCTGCAAAATGGGAATTACATGATTATCTTACTTTATAAAGCATACCATAATAAAATAAAAACAGTTTTATAGATGATGGTCAACAACAGCAATTTTCTTGTCTTTGTAGAGACCTTGGATTGTGTCTTCATTGCCCTATCATTGAGTCAGTTTTAATGCTCTTGTTTCCTTTTTTTCCCCAAGAGTCTTGCTCTTGCTTTCTTTCTGTTTCATGCTATTGTTTATTAATTGGGTTGCTCATCCTGAGAAGCAGCAGCATATCCCAAGGAAGGAGAGGCAGTAGGCAGGCAGAGAATTTCCCATTGGCTTAGAGCTGTAAATGGGTTGTTAGCTCATTTTAGCAGTGGAGCAATTATAACCCCGCTAATGAGTAGGCAGATAAGTGGAGTTTCCCTTATATGGTGTCTTCTGGTGTGAGGATAATTTCAACACCTAAAAATCCATAGACAAAAAAAGAAAAAGTCATATAAGTATTTTTTAACAGAAAATGCCAACAGAGTCATCCTCCCAATACGTGTCAGAACCAACAAAGGAAACTACTGATGGTGTTTTAACTTTTAGTACTGTCATCTGAAAAATCCTTGAAAGGAAAACACTGTGGTAACTCATACATATTCCCCTGAGACTGAAAGTAACAGCCTGCAAAGATCTCAGTAGTGGGTGAAGCTAATAGACTGCGAGTTGGGATGAATTGCACCTAAGGTGGCACCTTTCTCTTGCGCCTGGAGTGGAATGGCACCCAGAACCAACAGTAGAACAACTGGGAAATAAATTGATATTCTTTCCCACATCGAATGAATTCATTTCACAGAGATGGGGAGGAAGTAGGGGTAATAAGAGTGTGTTTCTGAGGCTCTTCCCTCCAGCAGATAGGTTTTGTGTTTTCTTGGTTGTAAAGGAGGCTAATGCTTCAGAAGCTAGAATGATTCCTGGGCTTTCTCGGTAAGACTAATTATGCTGTTTCCTGCTCCCGTCAATGAATCAGCTTTGTTACACAGAGTGCATGTAATAGTGACGAAGAGTAGACTCTATTGAAACAAACAAATCTATTAGGCTGCTTGGAAAACAGAGGGAGAAAAAAGAACAATGATTTTGTAAACTCCATAAAGGCCAAAAAAAGGCTTTCAGTAAGTATGCAGAGACTAGAAATCAAATCCCATTTCCTATCATAAGAAGCCTGTTGTTTCAGCCGTAGTAGTTAATGTACTGTATGTGAAAGATTTAAGACTGGTTGGAAAGCTCTGCTTCTGTTTTATTAGGCTGCTATTGAAAAGCCAACAGCATAACTTCGACTAGGTGCTTTGAGATTTCTTAATGGGCTGTCAGGGGCAAGACACCAGGGCTGTGCTATACTAGCTCTTTCCTGTACATTAAAACAACAGGGGCCAAACGATCACATACAGAAGTATGAATTACTTGATGCTTTCTCTGTTCCATATGGCCAGCCATGTCTTTGGCAATTAATCATGTACAAAATCAGTCGAGTGCTCTCTGAAGCATTGAAGTCAACATTTAGTTGTACCTGTGCCAGTAGGGGCAGTGGGGTTGCAGGCGTAAAATAGCAGGATGAGGGGCTGCTGGCGCCAAGGCCCAAGCAGCTGGCTTCTATAAACAACACTTTTTTTTCCTCTTTACCTTTCTCCCCCACTTTTTCTTTCTTTCTATTTTTTTTTTTTTCTTTCCTTGACAAGTACGTGGGGCTGTTTTTCACTATCATCCGAAACACCAAAGTTGCCAACTGGAGCTCAGAGGTCTAGCTTTCCTACATTGCCCCAGCATCCGAGCTTAAACGTAAGGGGCAGGCCATCTTTTCCCATAGCAGCCTGAACATTCCAGCGGTTGCCCACATGACTGTCCCTGAGAGTTTCTGCAGTGGCAGGCAGGCTGCTGTGGCTCCATGGCTTTTTGTCAAACAGAGGAGGCAGAGTGATTTCTCTACTCGTAGAAAGAGAGAGATGGGAGATATGGTGTAAGTGCTTTGGGGAAAAAGCAAAAATAAGTAGTCATTCGTAGTCATGGCTGTGATATTTTAGGATTTTGGGTTTTGTAAATCAATATCCATTTCTTTTCCCCTGTGATATTTTCCCCAAGACTTTATACATATAATGCTGCTTCCAATAGTCCTGATAGCAATTTCTGACATTTATCAAGCATTTTGTGTATGCTGAGCACTGTGTGAAGCACTTTACATGGATTATTTCATTTACTCTTCACAAGAGCTTCATGAGTTCGGTGCTATTATTTATACCCCTTTATGGATGAGGAAACTGATCAAAGAAACATTTTCCCTGAATTCTTTCCCCACAGACATTCTTGATTACTCTCAGCTAGCCCCCATAGCTCAATAGTACATGATGGAAAAACACTAAAATATGTCTTACTGGCACATTTTTGAGGACTCATGTGGTGAACTCTGCAGAGATGTTCAGTCAAATAAAGTGGGTCTTTGAGATGAACTGAACCAAGTGTGTCTTTAAGGTGGGAATAAAAGCCTGCTTTGTTGGCAGCCTCTTGAAGACTTCTGCCTTTGTGCCTTCCTTTCAAGACAGTGGAGCTTATCTCCTGCTTTCCTGGGTGAGTAGACTATGAAGGGCGGGGGAGGGGAGGGAAGGATGAAGACAGCAGCCTTAAGTAGTCCAGTAGACGTGGCACCCAGTGGTGACTTGGTGTTATCTTTTAGCCGAGGTCATCCAGGATGCGTTTTCTCAAATTCAGGAAACAGGGGAAAGAAAGTTTTAACATTGTGTAAACATTGGCACCCCCAAAACCTCCTGCTCCCGGAGAGAGAGATAAGGTAGGCAGAAGGCCTGGGAGGAATGTTTATTTGTTCTGCCGCGCTGTGGATCCAAGCATGCTGGAAATCTTTGGTGGTGCCCAGTCTAGTTTAGAAAATGTGAAGGCATCACTCAGCATTGAGCCAAAGAGGCCTCACAAAAGAGCCATCTTAAACTGACAATCACTAAATGAAGGAAGACCTGAGATCGACCTTTCTTTGATGGGACTAAGGCTATCTCAGTGGGTTCTGTGCCTTTCTTCTTCTTCTTTTTTTTTTTTTTAAGTTAAAAAAAAAAAAAAACGGAAAGAGAGAAAGAAAAAAAAAAGTGTTCCTGGACTTTTGAAGAGGGGAGCCCTGGTTGGGGCTTTTGACAGCCTGTGGCAATGTTGATGTGAGGAAATAGCTTTCCCAGCTGATAACATCTTAAACTAAGTTTCTTCACAAGTTGAACCTTTAGCCCTCATTATGTCAGAGCATATCTTTGTAATTTGTGTGTGCAGAGGGGAAATACAAGCCTAACATGAGACAGCTATGTATATAAAAAGTGTTGGGGATGACATTTTTCCCATAATGACAGTATTACTTCTGTGGTGGTGGTGAGGATGGGTAGAGAGGGAGGTCAGAAAGGTACGCAGTTCTGGGATCCTGGTGTTTAAATGCCTTTTGAAATTGCAAGAACAGTAGTAGATTTTTTTTTTTTTTTAAATGAGCTCTGTAGAGGGATTACCAGCCATATTTGTAGAATGCCATCCTGTTTCCATGCATTTCCTTGGACAACATTCTTTGATTTGTAAGATGGAGCGAGTAAGTCTGAGTTTTGGAGTTACAGGCCTATCAGAAGCTGTTGCATCTTATCAGAGAGGAACCAAAAGGATTAAAGACTTGCATAGAAGTATTAGTAAAGAGTAAATGGTGTAAGTCTCCTTTTAAATCTCAGAGTGGTTCCTCTCTGAAAACCCTACATGCGACAAATTCTGCTATGATACAGTGGAATTAGGACATACTGAAAGTTACTGACTGTAGCAGTATGCCCTACAAGAATTAGGTAAATTGCTGAGTTTTAATTGAATCCGTTCAGAATTAGGAGACTTTTTCCAAGAAAGATAGGAAACTTAAGCCTAAAATTCAAGGCTTCTTAGAGTTCTTGGCTTTTCTTTTCTAATTTGCATTCAGTCTCTCTCTCTCTCTCTCTCTCTCTGGCTGTGGATTTTTTGCCTTGGTTTTATACATGAAGTTTTGAGCCAGGAGAAATGAAAGACTGGGAAATTCTTAGGGGTCCTTAATATACTGTGTGTTGCCAGAGTCCAAACTAGTTTTCTCTACTGAAATCTAGAAAGTGGGACTTCTTCCTCCTATGCATACCCTCGTATTAGGAGGGTATATTTTTAGACACATCCATCCAAATGAGTATTGTCCTTTTAAGTAATCACCTACCAAGGGCATATACTCATTTTTCTGGATTCTGTTGCTTAAGAATAATTTTTCCGACCCCATTCTTAGACTCTTCGTCAGGAATAGTTTGAATCAAATCAAAGCTGGTTTCGCATACTGTTTTTGACCTTGAATAGTGCTTTCTGGCCTGATTGTTAGCTTCACTCCCCAAACATGTTTCAGCATGTCATTTGGCTTCATTTATTCCAAAGTATCCATCAGGAGTCCACTTTCGTGGCGTGTTGCTATACTAGGCGCCTTGGAGATTATTAAGAAATGGGTATGGACCCTTCTGGTTTAATGGAACCCACACTCTGGAAGAGAAAAATTTAAATGAATGTGTAAGTGCAATGGAGTACGACATGGTGGTGCATAAAAAGAATGATCAGCTCCGCCTAATTTGGTGGAAGAACGTAGTTTGTGGAAGACTTCGCAGAGGAGGTGTTTTTGAGATGTTTCTGAAAGAATGAGTAGTTACTGAAAAGTTATACAGCAAAGGTACAAATCAAAGTATAGTATAGAAAAGTCGTGCGTTTTCAGGGAATTACAGTTTTAAATGAAACAGATGATAGAAGATAAAATTTGAGAAGTAAGCAGGACCTGTATCAAAACGGTTTTTTCCCCCCAGGCTAAGGAATTTGGACTTCAAAAAAATCATTTTGTGTGTGTGTCCTCCAAATGCCAATAACCGAAGCGTATATAAACAAAGGTGCTCTGGTTTAGGTGGGATTTTGAAGCCAAAGCTCCTTGTCTCCTTGGTGACCCTAAGAAACTTCGTGGAAGCACCAGGGCTGACAAAAGCCTAAAAACCACTATTGTAGGTGATGCTGAATTATTTAAAAGGAAGTAACATGTTTGGACATATACTTTTAAAAGATCACTCTTGAAGCAGGAAAATTCGTGAAAGGGGTGAGATGGACACAGACCAGTTTGGAGGCCATTATATGGTCCAGATGAGAGATGGGCCTGAACTAAGCCTGTGGCAGTGGGGAAGGGGTAAGTTTCAGTCATATCGAAGAGAGACGAATCACAGGATTTTTTTATGTTTAGGTACAGGAAGTACAGGAAAGGAAAGGGAAGAAGATTAGGGTGATTCTTAGGGTTCTAGTTTGGGTATTACATTGATCATAGTACAGTCACCACTCTAGGTAAATACGGTGGAAGCAAAAATAGTCAGTTCAAATGTGGACAGGTGAAGGTCAAAATCTTATGTTTGAAGCAGCATGTTTAAGGAAGATAGTCAGTTTTTGGCTATATGTGACCAGAGCTTAGTGGAAAGGTCCGCTTGAAGGTAGAAGCGTAGAGATGTCAGCAGTCTACAGGGAACCCTTAAAACCATTGGAAGGGCAGATCACCCACAGAGAGAGCAAGCCGAAGAGATGAGAGGAGGATGAAAGGTATGACCTTGGGATAACAACAGTTCCTCATCCTAGAATGCGGAAAGGCATACAGGAGACTGAGAAGGACCAGCTTAGTGTCAGGCACTGGCCCAGGAGAGAGAGATGTCCACTAACCGAGAGAGATCAAGTAAAATCAGAACTGGTTCTAAAAATAAAACCCACCCTCAAAGGATAAAGAGATAAAGATTTTCTACCACTAGGGATATGCAAAAAGATATGCCTCTGGCTTCTGGTACATAAAAATTTTATGATTGTGATTGTTCAGTGGTTGCCTGTTTTCCTTTAAAGTTTTTCCACTTAAAGTAATAGACATTTTCAGGAATCCCTTTGTTAAACTAGCATAACCTAGCACAAGGTAGATTGGCAGAGTTTAAGATGTAAATAAACAGTAATAATCATGACGGCATACGTACCAGGCAACTGATACTTACAAGAACTGTGGAGAGGTTCTGTTATTATCACCATTTGGAGTTACGGGAAAGACCCACAGCTAGGAGGTGACAGCGGGGATTTGAACAGCCACCACTCTAAAATTAATACTTAGTTCTTTCTGATCTGGCCTGCATTTCCGTAGATTTCTATTGAAAAAAAGTACTAATGAAATGAAATTTAGCCTCTAGTGCACGTTTCTTAAACCTGGGGGGTTTTCTTCTGTATTTTGGGAAGAGAGGAGGGAGAATGTGTTTTTGGTAATAGGAGACTTTTTAAAAATTGTTACTTGTTTGAAGACAGTTCTATGTTACTACTAATGGGAAAATGGCCTATAAACATTTCCTGGGGAAGTCAACCCTTGAAAAGCCGACACTATTATAAGGAGTAAAAATATCACATTAATTGCCTTGTAAAAAGAATGCCCTTTTGACACTGAAATTTCCTTTTGTGCAATGATTTCTTTTCACCCTAATTTTTCGAGTTTGAATGTTCAAAGTTCACCCTTCCTTTTCTAATATTAAAATAGTTTTTTGTAACAGATTTTGTTTTTTTGTCAAGTTATATTTCTCTATATTTTTACGACTTATATGCTAAATGTGTTTACTTGAAACTTGTTTTCTGCACTCTTTGTTTTAAAAATGTGATGCAAATGTTTTTAAGTTAAATTCTTATAAAATTTACATACAATAAAATTGGCCTTTTTTTGGTATACAGTCCTATAGATTTTTTATGGTTTTTGTTTGTTTGGGTTTTTCTTGAGATGGAGTCTTGCTCTGTTGCCCAGGCTGGAGTGCAGTGGCATGATCCTGGCTCACTGCAACCTGTGCCTCCTGGGTTCAAGCGATTCTCCTGCCTCAGCCTCCCGAGTAGCTGGGATTACAGAAGTGTGCCACCACACCAGCTAATTTTTGTATTTTAATAGAGACAGGGTTTTGCCATGTTGGCCAGTCTGATCTCAAACTCCTGATCTCAGGTGATCTACCTGCCTCGGACTCCCAAAGTGCTGGGATTACAGGCATGAGCCACATGTCCTATGAGTTTTAACGTTTGTATAAACTCATGTAACCACCACCACAATCAAGGTACAGAATGGTTCCTCATGCTCAAAAATTCCCTCATGCCGCGTCTTGCCCAATCGAATCCCTAGCAACCACTTATGTTCTCTGACCCTATAGTATTGCCTGTTGCGGAATGTCAAATAAGTGGTTTTGTTCACTGAGCATCATGTCTTTGAGATGCTGAGTGGTGGCATGCATCAGTTGCTCAGCCCCTTTTATTACTGTTGTAGTGTTCTGTTGTGTGGATGTACCACCATGTGTTTATCCATTTACTCTTTGAGGAACATTTAGGTTGTTTCCAGTTTTTGGTGATTATGAAGAAAGTTGCCGTACACATTTGTGTACATGTTTTTGTTTGAACATAAGTTATCATTTCTTTAGATAAATCCCTAGAAATGAGATTGCTAGGGCATATTCTCAATGTATGTTTAACTTTATAAGAAATTGCTAAACTGTTTGTCAGAATGGTAGTATTTTGCATTCCTCCTAGCAGTGTCTCAACTTTTAAAAACTCGAATGCTATTTTAGATGCTCTTGGGTTGGTGTTGGCGGATTGTGTTTCACAGTGCCTTGGGGCTTTGAGAAGATGCCCAATAACAAAGGGAGGACCTCTAGGTCCTCCATACCAGCTTCAAAGAGAATTGTTCCAGTTTTGTTTGTTGTATATATTGGAGTTGCATGTAAGGATACATTTGGGGAGAAAAGAACTTTATCTGCAAAGTGTTTAAAAACCATTGCAATAGGGAAGTGCACCCACAGTGTGAGATGTGGACCACAGGTGATACAGGGTGATGCAAGGTGGCACTTGGGGACTCTGCACGTGAGGACCACACTGAGGCAGTGATTCTCCCTTCAGCTCCATCTGTTTATATGATTATGTCAAGGAAGTTTTCATTTAAATCTGCTGCATCATTATTCTCCACCACTTGTTAATATCTTCCTTTACAAAGAGGGAGCATGCTTTAGCCTCAGAGCCTTCAGCAAGCAACGATTCCTGTCTAGAATGAAATAAATATATAGTTTTCTTTATAATATATTTACTTTTATGATTATCTTCTCATTTATAAGTACCATTGGTTTTTCCATTTTTCTTTTGAAGTGAATTTATATATTTTTTAAAATGAGCCAATTTTCATAGTATTTTTTTCTTTTTTTACTTTTATCTAGAAATTACTATGAAAAGTGAGTCAATTTAAAGAAAAATATTAAATACTGTATTATATAGTTCATATACAAATATGGCAAGAATTATGAAGATGTGCTAGAATAACTGAAGTTTAGGAAACTCTTGAACTAGAGGGTCTGGTTATTTAAAGAAACCTTAGAGTGAATCCTTTTGTGAAGTGATAAAGCACATAACTATTTCTTAGTTTATCCCTTTTATGAGTTTATCATTTATGTAATAGTAATTTCTTAAGAGAGCTTTCATTGTTCTTTGTTTTTGTAATACTTATTTTTCAAATCCCTTCTTTGTTCACTGATTTGACAGATATTTTGTGGGCAATGGGGATACAGTGTTGACTAAACAGGCAACATCCCCTTTCTTTGTGAAACTTTCTTTCTTACATCCTTGTTCCTTCCCCTCTTAGAGACGGTTCAGGGCCTATGGAAAACAAGGGCCCCTGGATAAAATGTAAGTGATATGAAAGGCAAGGAAGAGGTAAATGACTTTAAAAAATAAACATTTTAATAGATTTACAGAGGGAAATAATTTTGTTTTGATCATGTTTTTGGAGCTAGCTGGATGTCTACTTTGTCTTTCATTTAATGCATTTTTGCATTTTGGTAAGATGATATGTACCCATAGACAAAACGATAAACTATGTGACTTGTTTTTTTTTTTTTTGAGACAGAGGTTCCCTCTTATTGCCCGGGCTGGAGTGCGATGGTGTGGTCTTAGCTCACTGCAAACTCCGCCTCCTGGGTTCAAGCGATTCTCCTACCTCAGCCTCCTGAGTAGCTGGGATTACAAATGCCTGCCACCACACCCAGCTAATTTTTTATAATTTTAGTAGAGACGGGGTTTCGCCATGTTGGCCAGGCTGGTCTTGAATTACTAACCTTAGGTGATCCACTCGCCTCGGCCTCCCAAAGTGCTGGGATTACAGGTGTGAGCCACTACGCCTGGCTGATAAACTACATGACTTTTTGAAGTTCCTTTCAACTTTAAGTACATGAAGTAGGGTGTCACAGACAAGGAGTAGTACTGTTGTTAGAATACCTGCTAATGCTCAGACCTCTCTGAAATTAGACATCTCTTAGATTAGAGATCACAGATTGATAGCTGCCTAAGTTCTATTCAGCCCATTGGTGTTTCTCGTTTGACCCACGTGGTATTTTTTGTTTAATTTTAATGAGTTTACAAGATTTACAAAAATTGGTTTTCACATTAAACACACACACACACACACACACACACACACACACCCCACACCAGATTTCTTGTTTATTTTGAAAATTCATGAATCTGGCATCAATGAGCCAGCTTTTCTGAGTGGCAGAGCTGGCTGGATCTGAATAGTGGCTGCCTTTTTAAGGCAGAACATGTGCTCTCTTTTAGTAACCTCTGCTTAACTCAGTCATGTTATGTGCCTGGCCTAGTGAGTATTTGAATTTGCAACCTCTGGATCTTGGATTTCATGCCCTGGAATTACCTAGAGAAGCTGAACGTTCCTCCTTGTGCTGGAGGGCTGAAAATGTTACCACAGAAGCTGCTTGACTGTCCAACTGGGCACGTCTTCCAGCACAGTAGATGGAATACTGGACCTAGGAGGCAAGATCAGGGTCCTTTTCCTGGCTAGTGTCAGGTAGATTATCCAGGCTTCTTCACAATGGAGGACTATTTTCTGACTTACCTGTTTGCATCCGTTAACATTTTTGATAAGCAACAGAAACAGGTTCTGATGATTTTTTTTTTTTTTTTTTTTTTGAGATGGAGCCTCACTCTGTTGCCCAGGCTATAGTACAGTGATGTGATCTCAGCTCACTGCAAACTCCATCTCCCGAGTTTCAAGCTATTCTCCTGCCTTAGCGTCCTAAGTAGCTGTTATTATATGTGCGTGCCACCACGCCTGGCAAATTTTTGTATTTTTAGTAGAGATGGGGTTTCGCCATGTTAGGAAGGCTGGTTTCAAACTCCTGACCTCAAGCAACCTGCCCACCTCAGCCTCCCAAAGTGCTGGGATTACAGGCATGAGCCACTGTGCCCAGCCCTGGTGAATTTAAACAAAATGGGACTTTATTGAAAGGATACTGGGTGACTGACACTATCAAAGGAAAAGTGAATGATCTGGACTCAGAAAGTTCCAGGAACTAGAGATACTCTGAGAACCATGGGTGGAAGGAATTAAGGGAATTGATAAATTGCCTCAGCATTTTCCCCCATTTCTATATCATTCCTCTCAAGAGTCTAAAGTCCTGGAAAAGGATCAGGTTGGTCTGGCCCACATCCTTCAATAGGGGAGGATAGGACACCTTGGTTGACAGTCCCTCTAAGACTTTATACCATGAAAGAAAAGACAGTGTAAGGGGAGATTTAGGTGATGTTGCCAGACAAAGGGGATGAAGTATGGATTTAGGCAATAGAAAAAACAAATGTTCACTACTCCTCAAGGTTGTCATGATGATATTAAATATGCACTATCAAATGCTATAAAAGAGTAAGGGAGTAGTGTTTCAAGTTACAGGAGAACCAGGTTATGGGTGTGCTCTTTAAGTAAACAAATATATTGGCATCTGTTAGATAAGGAATATATTGAATGACTTAGAACACAGACAATTTCATTGACATTGTAGTGACAATTTCATTCCTTTTAGCGATTGCTTTGGTTATAAAATCTCCAAAGAAGCCACACTAACTTTAAATTAAAAAACAACATCTGTAAAATCTAAAGATGTTCTTTGAGATATTCATTCGAAGAAATGGTCTTTCTGATTTTTGTGTTCCCTTTTTTTTTTTTTTTTGCAAGATCTTGATTTGCAACAAGCAAGGAAAATGAGTGAATCTTCTCTCTTCTTTCCCCGCCAAACGTTGCTGGCATGGGTAGAAATTTAAAGTAATGATTCAAATAAGAGAGGCAGAGAAAGCCTCAGCTGGGTGGCAGGAAACAGAGAGTGAAAGTCAGAGGCTGCTCTTTTTAAAAAGGCAAAACAAACAACTCACAGTGAAGTGTACGTGAAAATCATTTCTAATAATAGCTCATGGTAGGCAATTCCCAGGGAAAAAAAATCATTGGTGTGCTGAGAAAATTAGAGTAAGAATGTGCAGTATCTTGATGTGTTACTTAAGGCAATGGAGCTTTAGAGTTTACCTTATGTGCCATGTACATTGATTAAATACAAAATATATGCTGGCCATTTTTGGCCATCATTTACTGTATTGATTTGTTAGCAGGGGAACTGTAATAAAAAAGCCATTGATTTACTGTCCTTATTTGCTTATGGGCTTTTTTTTTATTATTAATTTTTCACTTTTTCTTTCTGTTTTGGATCATTTCTTGTAGACAAATGCTGTGCTTCATGAAGTTAAAAGAGAGGGGCTCCCCGTGGAACAAAGGAATGAAATCTTGACTGCCATCCTTGCCTCGCTCACTGCACGCCAGAACCTGAGGAGAGAATGGCATGCCAGGTTAGTTCTGTTATGAAACGGGATTTGTTGTTCTTGACAAACAAGAACTATATTTGGCCAAGCCTTCCCTTACGGCTGGCCTCATCCCCTTCCTTTGAGGGGCCATGAAAAATAAGCACATTTAAGATGCTTTCAGCTAAAGTTAGCTTTCCTACCCACGGCACCTATATTAATTGTAATGATCCATTGACATCATCAGTATATTTACACAATTTATTCCTGAATATAACATTTAGCATAAATGTTTGCATTTTGAACATAATGTAGTATAAGTACCTGATGCTGAAGAACCCTTTTTAATCAACAGTCTAAAAGACTAACATTGCTATTTCATTAGAGCAGATGTCTGGGAAATCCATATAGCGCTCCTAGATCACTCTGTGCAGGGCAGATTACTTGAAAGTATAGTCATGCATCCCTTAATGATGGGGATAGGTTCTGAGAAATGTGTTCTTAGGTGATTTCGCCATTGTATGAACATCATAGAGTGCACTTACGCAAACCTTGATGACATAGCCTACTATACACCTAGGCTATATGGTATAGTCTGTTGCTCCGGGGCTGCAAACCTGTACAACATGTTGCTGTACTGAATATTATAAGCAGTTGTAACACAATGGTAAGTATTAGTATATCTAAGCATAGCTAAATATTGAAAAGGTACTACAAAAATATGCTGTTATAATCTTATGGAACAGAACCACTGACATATGTAAGGTTCGCCGTTGACCAAAATCTCAAAATGTTGTTATGTGGCAATGACTGTAGCCTATTTATCAACCCGATTTTTAGGGTTAACCAACTAGGAATGACTCTTGTTTCAACCTGGTCTCTTTCCATGGAGTTACCTGTGCTTAGAAACTGTGTTACTGGTGAAGACTTTCTTTAAATCATCAGTTTTTACAGAACTGATGCTTGCATAGTAAATACCATGTTATCCTGTTCTTTTTTGAAAAACAGTTGATATGTGGGAGGCTAGAACTAGTTCTCCCAAATGTGAACATTATCTTTCAGATCTGTAGTTTGTAAAAGTTATTGAATTGTCATCTGTCTCTAAGCCAGAGGAAGAGGAATCAGGAAAGGTATGGCATATTTTGTCTCAGAGTCTTATTTGGTGCTTAAAAATTCTATGTGCCTGGAAGTCAAGAACATTTATTGATAGACATAATATTCTCCAAATGACTTCATGCAACAGAATTTATAATAATTCATAGCTTTACTAGTAATAATTATCATAAAATAGGTTTGTCTGAACAAGGCTGAAGATGAGCATTTCCCAAGAAAGGAGACAATATAAGTATTTATTCTCATTGGATATCAGAAAGCTGCTTTTTCAAATATGTACTATTTTTAAATTCAGACTTGTATTTAAATAGTAATTTTAACATTCCCAATGATACTCACCCTCCCCTTCCCCCATCATTTTGGTGGTGTGGTCAGCATAAATGGCAGACAGTTTCTTTTTTTTCCTTCTAAAAAAAAATGTTTATAAAAATAGACACAGGGTCTTGTCATGTTGCCCAGGCTGGTCTTAAACTCCTTGTCTCAAGTGATCCTCTTGCCTTGGCCTCCCAAAGTGCTGAGATTACAGGTGCAAGCCACCACACCTGGCCAGTGGCAGACGGTTTCAACCAAAGTAACGACTAAATGATTTCCAATTTACCTTTCAATAATTAATTCTAAAATTTTCTTTGTATTATAAGTTAAGCATGCATATTCATTAAAGGATACATATTAAGGAATGGAATATCAGTTTGTGGACATCTAAGGGGTTTTTTGTCTCTGTTTGATGTTTTATGTCATCCTCATGATGATTCCAGTTAACTAGAATGGGAAGAAGAAAGAATTTCCCGGGCCGGGCGCGGTGGCTCAAGCCTGTAATCCCAGCACTTTGGGAGGCCGAGACGGGCGGATCACAAGGTCAGGAGATCGAGACCATCCTGGCTAACACGGTGAAACCCCGTCTCTACTAAAAAATACAAAAAACTAGCTGGGCGAGGTAGCGGGCGCCTGTAGTCCCAGCTACTCGGGAGGCTGAGGCAGGAGAATGGCGTGAACCCGGGAGGTGGAGCTTGCAGTGAGCTGAGATCCGGCCACTGCACTCCAGCCTGGGCGACAGAGCGAGACTCCGTCTCAAAAAAAAAAAAAAAAAAGAATTTCCCCGTAATCTCTCCTCTGGTTCCCTTCCACCCAAAGACCGTGTGGCCCAGTGAGAGCGCAAATGGATATTTTTTGTTGAGTGCATTTGGTTTGTTAACAATAATTTTTTAATACACTAAATCATTAGACAACATGGTCAAAGTGGCCTGTTTAAAAGGAATCTGCTTTCAGCATTTCGGCCCTTACTGCTAACAATTTAATCAGGAGCTGGAGCCAGTGTTGAAGTTGATGTAGTCTAGCAACTGAAACAAAAATTCTCAAGTCCTTTGTGTTAAGGGAGGAGGAAAGAAAGAGCTTAACAGCTGACACTGTGCAGACCCCCTTAAAACTAAACACCTGAAAGAAAATTTCAAGAGGCTAGTGTCTTGAGATCTCAGAAGGAGAAGTGTCGTCAGAGTATTAAATAACCATAATCCTTCTCCCCACCGCTTCTCCACCCCCATTTGATGTTTCCCATCTTAGTGACCTATCTACAGACTCATCCATGCGATCTGTATAAACAGACGGTTACCATACACCTTTCTTTTCCTCATCAAAGTGTCATCTGGCTGTCTGGAATTGGGCATTGCCTCGAGTAGCTGTCAAACGGGTGGTGGTGAAAGTTATAAAACATCCACTGCGGTGCTTACTGAGCAGCCTGTGTTTTAGAGATTGGCCTGTTGTGTACTTCGGAATTACACAAGGAAAAATGTGCTTTGACAGAAAATAATTAGCACTCACCAAAGGCCAAGCAATAGGTTACAGTATTTTACTTTCATCAAAGCTATCAGGGGATCAGTTAGATTAGATAATAGAAATTTTTTTCCTCTGAAAGTTAAATACAGATGACTCTAATTACCTTATATTGCACATTAGAGAGTGCATTATGAATTGTACAACTTCAAGAAATTTAGGTCAATGGAGCTGCTGCAGCTGGCAATAACTTTAGTATAAGTCTTTTGTAATAAAGGTTTTTACCTCTCTTTAGCAGGTTCATTTGCGATCATATTAGGGAGAATTTTTAAAGTAAAACTTGTAACCTAGTTATAAAATATTTGTCTGTCTCTCAGGTCGGACGCCAAGCCATTGTTTGGGACTCATTGAAGTCTCTTAAACTGAAGCATATGTTCCTTGTAATTTAGCTTCTTGAGGAAAGTGTCAATTTTGCATGACTTGGGGTAACCGAGTTTGTCACAGTGTCACACAACCCAGCGACTCTAGAGGCACATCTGAGTGCTACGGGTTTCCTTCTCCAAGCTTCATAATCCCATAAACAACCCTCTCCAAATAGGCTTATTAGGGCTGTCTATTCACTTCCCTAGAGTTGAATGATCCAAAGGACATCGGGAGAAGCTGTGTGAATGCAGGGTAAGTGTTAACAGAAGTGGGACAGAATTTCTGAAGATTCGCCTTTGTTTATCCAGTCCCCTCTGCCTGATGGACAGCTTGTTATAGCTTTTAAAGAAGTGGGCGAGCCCTCTGATCTGACCCCTTCTTGACCTGCGTAGCCCAAAGGTCGGTCTGCAGCTAATAAACTCTGAGGTTCTTAGGGTCTACTGTAGGAAAAGGCAGAAAAAGAGCAGCTGCAAGGACCGGGTGTCCCAGGATAGGCTACTTTAGGGTCACTCTCTGATAATGAAAATGATCACCAAATTATATGGAAGTTTAACCGCAATCGTGAGTGAGAGGAGGGTGGGGCCCGGCATATTAGGTTTGATAAATGAACTGTGAAGAGGCCCATCTGGCTCTCAACATCTTTTCTCCCCCTCTTTCCTACCAAGGGGAAACATTTTAAAATAACAGCAGTACATATAGACTCAATGACCCATACAACGAGCTGGAATGGATTAAGATTTAATGGTGACAGTGGAAGAAATTATCATTTGAAAAGTGCTCCAAAGAAAAGGTGCAGTTCAGTGTCCACACCCGAGTTGTCTTTCTAAATAAAATATAATAAAAATCACTGCCTTGTTTATTTTCTATAAAGCCCTGGTGTCTTTCCTAGATGGCTGAAAATTTTGAGGGTGTTGTTTATTATGGAATAATTATTTATAGTTTAGCTTCAGAAACGGAATGGGCTTCCTTTGCCTTGAAGAAGTCAGAATGAGAATCAAAGATTTTGTTCTGCCTGCTTGCTTCATTTCAGTAATGTAGGTAAATCAAGTGTTAGAGAAAATGCTTTTCCAAAAAATGTGTGTCCATGTCAGCATCTGACCACCGACTATTGTGCACTCTTTAGTATGAAGTATATGTGTGACTCTTGAACAGTCTTATTCCTACTACAACCTGGCAGTTTTTCTGTAAATATAAGAAGAAAGCACATAATGTTAACTGAGTAGGTATGTTTGGTTCTTTCTTTATTCCTTTTTCCAAAGAAACATCATAGCGATGCTAATTATTGCCAACAATGGATGAGGTCACTATACACTATTCGTCTGTTTATGTACCACCAATTGATAAGACTAGTCTATTTAAAGCTCTCCCCCAGTTTCTCATGAACATAGAGTCCTAATTTCAGACCAGTGATGATGGAGGCCATGCAGCTCTGTACTTTTCTGCAGAGATGAGTGGCACATGCCATGAGTCCGCTTTCTGAAACGAGAATGATTTCATTCAGTAAGCATCTTTTCGTATATTTTGTATACCTACTGCATGAGATGCTGTGCATAATAGAGAGTGAGCTAAGTGGCCAATTTCAGGGTTTATCTGGGGATGAGAATGTAGAAGTTTCCTAGAAAGAGGCTGTGAGAGGCAGTGGCAAGGAAAGCAGTGGAACCATCATTATCACAACAGAGTGGCAAATTCTCTGACCCACTCGGGAAAGTATTTAATGGTAGATGTCTTGGAAGACTAGAATTGTTGTGTTATTGAAAACCCTTTATATTGAACTATATTGTCTTGTAACACAAGCCTCACCCAGACAATAGTTATGTTAAAAAATCAAAACAGAAGGCTTTTAAACATTATCCAAAGTTAGCATATTTTTCATCAAGGTTTTGGCTTGGCTGTCTTATGTCTGTGGGGATTTTGAGTGAGCAGAAAAAAATACTTGAGAATCAATTATGCTTTTTAACTTTAAAGCCATGGCCCTAAATTTTTGCTAAGTGAGGTATAAATAAAAAAAAAAAAAAAAAAAAAGAGAGAGAGAGACAAAAGCAAGGTCATTAGGATTTTTTAAAAAATTGAGGTACAAGTCATATATAGTGTAAAATTTCATACAACAAAATTTATCATTTTAAAGTGTACAGTTAACTGTTAAAGTGTACAGTTAATTGTGCAACTATTACCACTATCCAATTCCAGAGCATCTTCCTTCCCGCAAAATGAAACCCTGCGTCTGTTAACAGCCACCTTCAATTTCCCCTTCTCTCCACAGTCCCGAGCAAGCACCAATCTACTTTTTATCTCTACAGATTTGCCTATTTGTAACATTTCTTATAAATGAAATCATACAATACGTAGCCTTTTACGTCTGACTTCTTTCATTTGGCATACTGATTGTGGGATGCATCCATGCTATAGCATATAAGTACTTCATTCTTTTTTACTGCTGATTAATACTCCACTATATAGATGTGCCAAATTTTATTTATCCGGTAATCAACTGATGGGCATTTGGGTTGTTGGACAGTAATCAATTGATGGACATTTGGGTGGGTTGACTTTCTGGCTATCATGAATAATGCTGCTATAAACATTCATGTACAAGTTTTTGAGTGACATGTTTTCAGCTCTCTTGGGTATATACCTAGGAATGGAATTGCTGGGTCATATGGTAATTCTGTGTCTAACTTTTTGAAGAACTGCCAGGCTGTTTTTCACATATTTTACACCATCTTATGTTCCCCACCAAAAACGCACAAAGTTTCCAATTTTTCTATGTCCTCATCATTACCTGTTATTTTCATTTTTTTTTTTTTTTGAACTATAGACATCCTAGTGGTATTTTTTTTTTTTTTTTTTTTTGAGACGGAGTCTCGCTCTGTCGCCCGGGCTGGAGTGCAGTGGCCGGATCTCAGCTCACTGCAAGCCCCGCCTCCCGGGTTTACGCCATTCTCCTGCCTCAGCCTCCCGAGTAGCTGGGACTACAGACGCCCGCCACCTCGCCTAGCTAGCTTTTTGTATTTTTTAGTAGAGACGGGGTTTCACCGTGTTAGCCAGGATGGTCTCAATCTCCTGACCTCGTGATCCGCCCGTCTCGGCCTCCCAAAGTGCTGGGATTACAGGCTTGAGCCACCGCGCCCGGCCCTAGTGGTATATTATTGTGGTTTGAATCGCATTTCTCTAATGACTTATGGTGTCGAGCATCTTTTCCTGTGCTTTTTGAAAACTATTGTTTTTTCAATAGGACGTTTTAAAACATGGCGGACTTAAGGACTTCCTTACCCCTCTTGTTAGTGGTAAAGAGCTCACAAGCCTATTAAGAATATTTGGTTTGTAGAAGGAGTGGGGTTCCAAATGGGGCTGTCATTAAGTTGCAGCAGTGCTTGTTTCCACGTTACCATGGTCAGACCTGACTCTTTATTTATTTGCATGTGGCCCCACTTATTTTTTTCTAGAGATTACCTACTTGTTTCTCCTACCATTCTCTTACAGTTCGTTCAACATTGCACACTGGATAGGAATGTAGCCTGATTAAATGGAAACTCAGTTCATTTATAGCTCTTTAACTTTTAGGCTCAAACAGGACTTACTGTACTCCCATAGGAGACAACTTCGTTTGGGTCCAAGGAGCCTTAAAAATGGTGCTGAGATTCATTTCAAATAATGTTTATGGAAGTTTCTTAGAAAAGCTTTTAGAAACTACTTGCTTCTAGTTAAAAGTGACTCTCTTAAGGTCCAGATAATCCTCATATTGGGCTTTGACAGCTCCAAAAACTTCCAAGTTTCCATTTTTTTCTGGACTAGTAAAACAACGGTCTTATTATTAGTCATCTTTCTATTCTCTGTGACCCCAGCCATTACCACCTACCCCCAGAATGGTTCCACTCTGGACATCTTTGTTAAGTCTGTAAAGTCTGGTTGTTAGAACCTAGAATGTGTAATGAATAGGATTTACTATTCCAAGCTAATCAGCTTTAGAACTTTGATCTGGGCTCAACAAGTATAACACTTTGTGTAAGTTACTTATGTGGATCAGCTTGGGTTCTAAAACTAGCACATTGAGGTGTTCTCCACGGGTATCTGTCTCTCCTTCTGCCTCCTAGCTAGTCACGGATTGTATGCAAAACCGACAAGTCAGCACCATTCAGTTTAGCAATTAACTATTATTTATTGAGTGTTTATTAGGTGCAAGTAACTGTGCTAGACACTGTGGGGAATATCAAGATGAGTATGACTCGAGTCTCAACTGTGGAATAATTTACTTTAATGTGGAGGTGGTAGTTAATAAGAATACAATGGCTAGCACACACACTTTAACTCTTTTTACTGTGAGGCACTGTGAAACTGTAAGGTAATTTAGCAATGGGGTCTGCCCTAAGGGAACTTATATTTTGATAGAAGCTTTAAAAATGAAGTAACCTGACATTAATTATATATGGACTTGATTCTGTGTTTACATTTTTATCTCTTCTTCCAGAATGAAAGTTTTGTAAGGATAGGACATTTATTTGTTTACCAGCTGTAAAACATACACCCCAGGTGAGGTGCAGTGGCTCGCACCTATAATCCCAACTCTTTAGGAGGCTGAGGCGGGCCGATTGCTCGAGCTCAGGAGTTCAAGAACAGCCGGGGCAACATGGTAAAACCCCATCTCTACAAAAAGTACAAAAAACTAGCCAGGCGTGGTGGCGCACACCTGTTGTCCCGGCTACTCGGGAGGCTGAGGTAGGGGGAAGCACTTGAGCCCAGGAGGCAGCGGTTGCAGTGAGCCGATTGCATCACGACACTCCAGCCTGGGCGACAGAGCGAGACCCTGTCTCAAAACAAAAGAACAAATTTGCACCCCAGATCTTTGTAAAAATTAAGCTATCTCTTCCATTAGAATAATGCCCTCTATCAAAGGACCTCATTACCTGTTTACCACATATCCCTGGCGTCTAGAAGAATGCCTGACACTCAAATTTATGAAATAACTTTCCTCTCAATCTATTCCAGTGTTTATAAGTACTTTGTCTTTATTAATTTTGAAGGGGTATGACCACTTGTGATATTGGCCTGTTGCTTTTTTTGCTCTTTTTCTTAACCTTGCCTGGTGTGGAAATCTTGAAATTGGAAGTCAGGATGGTTCTCTGATATTGGAAGTAAGCATTGGTTATTCGTCTTACCTTGCCAGGGGGTGGAAGCCTTGAAACTGGAAATAAGGAGAAATCTCTATTATGCAGTTCTCTGGTGCTTAAGCCCCAAGATGGTACCTCAGGCCCTTATTCCAGCATGAGCGAAGAGGGATGCCATGTGCACAGGCTGACTCCAGTGTACTTGAGGAAGAGAACACCATGAGTCTGGGCTAAGACCAGGACAAAAAGACATGGTCTCCTCCCTGAGCCACCATTCCCAATTTGTTGCCTTTCCTGGAAGTTGAATGGAGCTGGGTGAGAAGAGGAAGAACTGGTATGGCGGGGAAGAAGAGAGTTGTAAAGACTGCCCTTGGGACATGCCTTTGAATAAAGGGATGGGTTTTAGTTCAGTAGGGATGGGGACAAAGCTGAGGCTAATGTGGCTTCCAGTCTGTAGACAGCTATTTTTTCCTGGTCACCTGCTAATGTCCTGGTCTGCTGTAGTGATATCAGCACAGTTATGAACCTTAGCATTGGTGACTTGGCATGTGGACTACAACTTGGTGCTGTGTTCACAAAAAGTGGAGCTCCTCACCTTGAGGATGGGCTATGGGATAATGAGACTGATGCGGTTATCTGCTGAGACAGCCTGTGATTGTGTCATCGGACCATGTCAGCTGCTATCATTCATACTGAAGAGACTGGCTGCTTACTCCGGCACAGCTAGTTAGTTGGGAACTAGAAGTTGTGACATCTGTAGTTGGGTAGCTGTCCATTGCTACTAGGTAAAGTTGTTTGCAGCGCTGGGGTGGGCATGAGGAATAAATGGAAGAGATTCCAGGGAGAAGCAGGGAGGCACTGGCCTGCTAGTTGCCATCTGGGTCTTTTTTAAGACATCTGTCCCTTCTCTTTTAGTAAGTCTCTACTTTTTGCTGCCCTTAGCAGAAGAAAGTTCTTTGTGTCTCTGATCCAGATTACTCCATAAAACCTGATAACTCCATAAAACCTCCTCATAAATGTGTAGGAATTGAAACATTGTATAAATTTAGAGCAAAGATTAAATGAGTCTAGAGATAGGGTTACTTTTTTCCCCCAAGATACAGCAACTTATCTTAAGGAGGCAAGTGTTGTTAATGTTATTACCATTGTTACTGTCATCATTTGAACAGTTTTATGGGGGACAAAAGCCAATTGACTTCTGTGCATCTTATTTATAAAATCAACACATGGGCTTTAGCATGAACTCTGTTTCTGGCAGGTTTCTGACCACGATCAGTTGTTGGCTGGCTGTTTCTTATGGGCAGTGCTTCTTAAACTTTTTGAGAAAATGTTGATTCATTTAATTTTCCAACATACATTGATTAAATGTCTGTTGTTTTCTAAGCACCGTTCCAGGTTCTGGGAATACAGCAGTGAACAAAACTGATGACAGTTCTTTCACGGAGCTTGTATGCTAGTGGAATGACAGATACGAACTGTTTTCCTAAGCGGAACTCTGAAAATTTCTTTTGTAAAATGTACATGTAGTTGCTATTCCCTGTATATTCACCAGCACTCAACAGTGACCAAAATAAAGTCATTCAGTTGAGACAAAGATACACCACTCTATTTTCTGAGCTTTGTCATAAAGTAATCACTTGTTGTAAAATTTGCATTTCTAGTTGCAGTGGGTCATATTTGGGAAGTAGCCGTGGGATGCTAGTTTTCTGAGGAACACCATCCTAGGGAATCCATAACGTTAATTCTCCTTCAGTTATCCACACCCTGGTCCCCATTTCCTTTTCTAAGACCTGTGTCACTTTAAAGGTCTTCACTTGAAGGAAGGCTTAAATTCAGGCCACATTATATTGACAGATCTCTCTGAAGAGAGAATGGGCAAAGCCGGACCTATCTCGTAGGTGTTGGGGGATTACCTGTGATAATGCACTCAAGTACTTCATAAATGCTGGTTTTTGTTGTTGGGAGTGATCTGTCAGTCATGCGTTGGTTCTACAAAAATTTCTTAAGTGCCTCCCTGGTATGAGGCACTATCTTAGGTCCTGAGGTTACAGAGATGAGTAACATGTGATTAGGGGAAATGTATTACACAATGTAGAATAATAAATACCATGGAAGAGATTGAGTCATGGTTCCATGGAAACCCACATCCCAGGGAAGAAGACAGGCTCTCCTTAAGTGTTCTCATAAGACTCTCATTATGTGCCCAGCCACAGTGAGAAATACTGCTCCGTTACCCAATTGTGTTGACTACCAGTGGATAGGTAGCTGTTTGTCTCAAAGCATGAGTGAGAAGAAATAGGAAGAAATTTATACATGAGGATAGGTCATTGTATAAAAGTTGTGCTACCTTCTTTCCATTGTATAAAGTTTGTGAAGGAAAAATGGTTTTCTTTCAGAGTAAATTTCATTAATATGGTTGGGGGCATAGATTCTGAGTCAGATTGCTTCGGTTTGAATCTTGGATGCACTTCTGTAACTCCAGGCAAGTTACAATTGTGGATTGTAGCCAGATGAGTTACTTAACCCCTCTGAGCCTCAATTTTCTCATTTGTTATTTGCCTAGGGGATGATAACAATCGAACCCATTTCATAGGGTTGATTAAGCAATTAAATGTAAAACACCCAGAGCAAGTACCTGTAACATATTAGATGTTCAATAAAAATGACCTGTCATGATCTCCAGATCAAAACAACAAAGCCAGGAATAAACCCAGCCCCCCTTATCCAAATTGGCCTCTCCTTTGAGAGAATGCCCCATGTAGTAAATATCCTAGCCTCCTTGTAGGGGCCTGATATTGCAAAACTGATGCAGGGAAAAACACCAGACAGAGTTGGTGTTCTGCGCTCAGCACTGTCACACAGAATTGACAGGTGGAGGGCTGGACTTAAGTTGGAATCCCATCATTAGTGGCTGTAGGACTCTGGGTATGTCATAGACATTCTGTGCCTTAACAACTTTATGTAAAAAACAAGCGACTTGATCTCGATCACCCCAAAAGTGGAAGGCATCTTCCAGCTCTCACAAGGAGTGGCTCCATATGCGAGATCCCTGGGAGCAGGGAAAAGTGGGTGTTACTCCTGATGGGTTTCACTCCTCTACTTCCACTTTCCCTGAAATCTGCAATGGTACTAATTTTAATAACAATAGCAGCTGGCATTTATTGAGAACTCACTATGTTCCAGACAGTTTTACATGCTTTATATGATGAGAAAACCGAGGCATAGAAGTGCAGAGTAACTTGCCCAAGGCAACAGCTAGTAAGTAGTGAAAATGGAATTTAAGCTAAGATGGCCCAGGTTGGCCAAGAGCAGTAACAAGCTTTAGTTTTTATCAACCACTCATATGGTTCACTTAGTATTTTAGAGACCTTCTAGGATCCTTCTCAGTGTGGAGGTAGGCAGGAATGTATCTTTACATATTTATTTCCTCTGGTACTGAGCATATTTTACAGTTTTTAGTTGTGGGTGTATCTCTATAAGGAAATAGTATCCAGCTAATGCATTATCAATCTCCCTACTATTGATCTTTTAAAGGAAAGTTATCACCTTTATATGCTGTATCATTTCTTTCATATTTGTTACGGTCTTTTAGAAGGTGGGAGAGTAGGGGTGAAAATTAGAACACCAAAGTTTAGCCTCTGAGAATCTGTAAATCTTTGTAAATCCTCTAAGTCAAGTAATTTTGGGGCTGTGTTAGTCAAGGCTGATTTCAGCAGGTGCCCTTAAGGTGAAAGGGTAGCAATTTATCTACTCCATAATGGGTTAATCACCAGCTGTACAGTTTGTTTATATCTAGGAAACAATTTACCGCACATGAAGAGTAGTAATTTTATTCTATCTCAGGGGTATCCCCAGTGTATTTTACAAATTTACTCTGTAATGTTACAGATAAAAGTTTAACTCTGGCTTTCAGTTGAGGAAGTCATGGTGGAGGAGGATGGGCGAAGGGGAAGGAACAGCTCTGCTGGCCTGTAGGGGACACTGTTGCATCATTTATTAGAATTTGCCAGTATATTGTCCCAGGACAAAAAAACAAAACCAAACAAATCAGAAAACAAAACAAAAATAGGTTAATCACCTTAAAAATGCTTATTAGAATTATTTGAATCGTTCCAACGTGTTTAGAATGTTCAGTACTTCTCAGGTATTGGTTAGACTGTTCAGTATCTATGCGTGAAAGGAATAGGTTAGTGCTTCTTTCTGAGAAAGGAGTGTTTGACAGGACTCTTCTGATCAGCTTTCTCTCCATAGTCAACTTTGGATAGGGTGCTCAGGACGTCACTTTTTACTTTAATAAACCTTTAGGTTTAGTTAACCATCTTCATTTTTTTGTTAAGATATGCTCATATGAAGTTGTTTGCTTCCAGAATGTATGCTAAATAAATGTTGTAATCCTTGGAAGGGCATTTTGAAAGTTCTTATTGTCTTCTTTTTATCCTCATGTATTTTTTTCACTGAAAAAGTTGCTGTTTACTGAGAAAATGAAGTCGTATCTACAAGGAAGGCTTATGTAGGGCCTGGTCTGAACTCCAGGAAGCATACGGCCAGATGCTCTGCTATGGCTCTCTTTCCAGACTGTTGACAGCCATCGTATCTGTCCAGGTACCCCATGGCCTTGCCAGCAAACCTCCACCCCTCTGCCCAGCTCTGGCCTCTTTCCTACCAGAATACGGGCCTGGGAGGCAACTGCAATGAACCCTCAGAAAGCATAGGTTTTGCTAAGGCAGCCTGCACAGTAATGATATTGTTAGCTTGCTTCATTTCCAGTTTCACCATCAATTACACCATGTGTTTCATCCAGTTGGTGCTACCCTCCCAGTGTTAATTATAACCTACAAGACTGTTACAGTTAATTTTATGGCAAGCATATTGTCTCTTCAAGGCTCCAGAGCAGCTCATAAATTATCTTGAAGGTAAAATGTAACTTGGGGAACTAGTTATGAAAATTCCATCCATCTCGCTTAGGAGCTGCAGCTGCTACTGTCAGCTGCCTTGCCGCTGCACTGTGAAGGAATTACGGTGGGTCAAGTTTAAGAGGGTAGGCCCAGGCTGTCACTGAGGAGAAAGGCTGTCCTGGCCCTGTCAGACAAGTACCTTCTGCCAATCCCTGGTGGTTTCACTTTGCAGGCAGGAAGAGGCAGGCAGCGCAGGTGGATGGTCCCCAGGCTGTCTGTATTCATTACTTTACAGAAACTTCTTGTAGGTAGGCAGGTCCAGAGACCTTTCCTCTTCTCTGTTGTCATGATGTTAGGCATCATCTGCAAAGTGTGAGATAGATAACTCTATAACTAACTCTGGGCTTGGTTCAGGAGAGGAGGAGAATAAGGGGGCGGAAGCTATTCATGGCAGCACCTCCCAGCCACCCCTTGCTGGTCTCGTACATGGTAATTTCTATCTTGCAAAAGCCCCTGGCTTGAACGAGCATTTTATTTGTGGTGGTGATTTTTCCTATAATCTGATAAAGTGAGATTTCACTGTGAACGAATGTACTCGAAAATTGCCTACTAAATAAATTAACAGGTTATCTTATTGGGATAATAAACACACTCCTTTTCTATTTCCTCACACGAAGTCTAAGCTTTACATTTCAGCCCTCGGGGCTTTAGCATTATTATTTTTAATGACTGAACACAAGTCTTTCATTTAGCTTGTTTGTATAGTTACTGTAAATGATCTTTCTGCTGTTGGTACTTCATTTGAAATTCTGCATGTTATGCTAGCTTTAAAAGCTTTGAGGGGGCCTTGGAGAATTGGGAAGCTGTATTAAGCACAGCATCTTCTAGTAGCATTGGAAATGGGCTGTGGCAGGGAAGTCGGAGAGGGTGTGTTAAGAAAGTACATCTGCATGTATAAATCAAAGTGTGAGTCTGAGTGAAGCGTACACAAACAGTGCTGGTTTTGGTGGCAGGTTGAGAACTCACCATTGTAAAGTGAGAGATCCATTCCCTTAGCTGGTGATTTCTCCTTGTGTGTTTCTGAGCACTTTATTGCATCCACACATCTACTAGTTTTTGCACCAAGGATGCCTAAGATCATTACACTGTGGCTGTATAAGAGACCTGGTTTAGAGGGATTTGAAGGACACATGGAACGGGGAATTCATGTCCAAAGAGGCACCGGCCTTTCTGAAGGAAGTATTCGTCTGAGCTCTTGATGATGGGAGCATGAGAGTTGGATACTTGTGAGTTTTCTAGTGAATGCTAGTGAACTCAGACCAGGGATTGCAGATTCAGATGTCTGTAGGGCCTGGTAATCATGTATGTATTAATGAAGCCAGAGAGGTGAGACACTGTTAAGTTCAAGGCAAAACACACACACACACACACACACACACACGTGTGTGTGTGCCAGAACCTACATAGAGTAGAACAATGTTACAAAGTCACAGAGGCAATACCCAGATTGTCTTCTGGTCTCCTGGCCAGCAGGCATTCACACTCTGTCTGAAGTGGGCAGCCAGGCAGCTGCTGTCCAGCCTTGCGAGCAGGCAAGATCTATGTTAGTAGGTTTTCCACATTGTCAAGAGAAGTGGAACATTCATATTGTATGTGTATGCTTCCGAAGTCTCCCAGCGTTTTAAATGTTAGCATGAATTCAAATATTTGTAACTGTTATTCAGGCTGATCAAAACATGTATGGAGGCTGGATGTTGTGGGCAGGATTCTGCTATAGAATGAAAGTCCTGACTGCTTTGAATTAGAAACCTTCTCCATCTTCTCACACTTCTCAAGAATAGAGGGAATGACCCTGGCTGGGAGACCAGGACACAATCTGGGTATTGCCTCTGTGAACCTTGTGACCTTGTAACATTGTCTTATTCCATCTAGGTTCTTGCATGTGTGTGTGTGTCTGTGTGTGTGTGTGTGTATGTGTGTATGTGTGTGTATTGCCTTGAACTTGGAAGTATTTCGTCTGTCCTTTTATAAACAAAGTATATGAGAGTTTCCAAAAGTGAATGAGGTGGATATGGTGCTCATTGTCACCATAAAAAGGTGTCCACAAAAATGTTGGCTATTTTGAATTTGATAAAGAGTTTAATTCTCAGAAAGGAAGGGCCGGAACTTCATTGCTAGTGAATCACTATTTCTCCTGTTACACCCTTGAGCTCCTGTTTTAGCTCCCAGCTCCTCCATGGGGGAACCCAGCTGTTCTTTCACTGTAGAAGTGAAGCTTGAACAAAGACGCCATGTGGCCAGAATCATCTTTTAGTCTCACCACTCCACACTGATGGTCACATAGAGGTGTGATTTGGGAAGTTGTTAAATACAAGAGGATTTAAGCTTCTGGAGAAGAGGAAAATATAAAAACGTTTTTTCCTTTAAGAAAGATAAAAAGATAAGCCTAAACCTTGGCTGCCACTGAAGTCAGCTGTTACGCATGTGTAGTTAAATTTCACTGTAAATATTTCATAAGGGTTATTAGAATGGAGCCGGGTTGACATCACAGCCCCAACTGTACCAAAGGAACCATTTCATTAAAATAAGCCAACGTTTCCAAAGAAACATGAATTGCTGTGGCAAAGTTAACATAAGGTCAGAAAATCCTCTGGAAGAAATTTCGGTATCAATGTTTATAATCTCTGCATTTATGGATTTGCAGTTGGTGCAAAAAAAAACTCCCAATGAGACTTTAGTTTGGTTAAATGAGACTAGCTTGTGAAATAGTCTGTATATCCAGATCCATCCTAACCCAATGCCTTGGCAGCCTTTTGGATAAATAATGTCTTTTCCAAAATGTGTGTATTTGAAAAAGGAAGAGGTAAATTAAGTGGCAAACTGTGTCTCTGGGTTGCCATAAACGAACAGAATCCAGAAACAGAAAGCAAAGACTGACAGTTCATTCATTCTTTGAACAAATTACATAGCTGTACGTTTATTTATTGATGCATGAAGGGTTGCAGTGAAGAGCAAAATGTTTACCCTAACTACTTTCATTTTCTTTTTTGAGGGGAGGTGGAAGTAAAGGTTTATTTAAACATGTATTTGTGTGTGTGTGTGTGTAACACAAAATATATATGAGGTTTAGAGGCATTTGGCAGAAAAAAAAAAGATATTCACATAAAAAAAAAAGAAAACTTAATCCATGCTCACAGATGGTCCTGTTCAGGTGCTATTTTAATTATGAGGTAAAAAAAACAGCCCCACACAGTAGGAAGTCGTCTTAATAAATGGACTGGAGCTTTGTCTTCAAGTGTCAAAAAGCCTTGTTACTGAGAAATTTAAATACTTAGTATTATAGGGGAGAGTCTCAAAATGACCACGATACTTGGAGAAAGCAAAATGATGGATTCTTCTAAAGATCAAATGAGTGTACGAGAAATGTTTTACAGTTGTATAGCTTTGAACTTCCTTAGTATTGGTCATTTTAGTGATATTTTTTCCAGTGATAAATGTCATAGATATATCCATGCAGCCAGAGGACAAATAAACAGAACAAATTGCAAATACATTAAAACATTTTAATCCTCGTGGAAGTATTTCTTTACTGTTCTTAAGTGCAAAGGGCTGCTTTGCCCTTCACGTGAGAGAGTGCCCAGAAGAACTAATAGTAATTCAAATGATGCGGTAACTTACAGCTTGCATTAATAACACACAAATAGAACAGTCTTCTTACTAAATATTAGTAATATATTTTAATAATGTTTTACTGTCTTTCCCTTAGTGGGGAATTATGAGGACCTCATGTTAGGACCTCAGTGTCCTGACATAGTTAATTATCCGTGGATAATGGCTTCAGCCACCAGAGTTCTCAGTGAGGCAGCTTTGTTGTTGAGGGCTTATTAAGTGTTAGCAGACTCAGGTGCGGTGCACCTAGGCCCTTGCCTACAGAAGCAAACAGCTGTGTTTGCTTTACCATATTATACATCACATAGAGCATCTCATTTATTATAACGAAGCTAATGATGCCAGTGGAAACCTTTATGTCCCGTTCTATATAGTGATAATATATTTGCTGTAAAGTTGTTAGCTTGTTTTTCTTAAGTAATTAATCTTTTCTTATGCCAAATGTATCACATGAAAATGGGTTAGCACAGGGTCAAAATACATTTAAACCAGTCTGCAGAGATTGGATAAGACCTTTGAATAGAGCATCATTTTTTTTGCTTTCACAAGGGCTTCACTCCGTCTCCAAGCTACCCCCAACACAATGCTCACATTACTAGGAACTTAGGCTAATAATGGAACTTTTTTCCGTTTTTTAGTGCTAGACATGATTCAGACCTGAATGTGTGCTAAGCCAAGTAAGCTTAGTGACAGTCATCCATGTTCAGTCCCTTAACAAGGCTATGTATTGTCCATGTGGATGATTTTGGTGGTGGGTTTCTGTCTAACCTACAGTGTCTTTGAATTTGTGCATAGTGAGACTTTATTGAAATATGCCGAGGCCTAGCTCAGAGAGTCCTGAAGTATAGTGCGCTGTGCGTGGCACACAAGATGATTCTGTGAGACACTGATGAATACTTTTTATTTGAAAATTTATATGTTTCGCTTTTTGTGTATATAGGGAGACATTTGAAATTCACTCTCAGCAATTTTGAAATAATGCACTCTATTATTATTAACTACGTTACACTGCTATGCAGTATGTCTCAAAAACTGATTCCTCCTGTCTAACTGAATATATTTTACGTTAGGTTAGAAAAGCATAATTAGAATATTGGATCCATGGTTCTCAACTAATGTTATTGAGGACAAGACTCCAATCAATCTTGTTTTTTTTAAAGTCGATTTAAAGAAAAATGCTACAGTAATGTGGGTGGTTCATGGATATGGCTAAAATCATGACAGTGGATCACATCATCAAAGTTTATAAAATGCTGGCCTTATAAACTGGAAGGGTCCAAAAACATATGTTTCAATCATAATTGTGCTATTGATTATGAAGGAGATGATCATGATCATGATCATCATCATAATGGCAGCTAACCTCCACTGAGTCTTTACTGTATGCCAGGTACTGTTCTAAATGTTTTGCCCATATTCCTCACACCAACCCAGTGAAGTAGTTTTGTTTTGTTTTCTTTCATTTTAAGGTGGCTAAGACCCAGAGAGGTTAGGGAGTTTTTACTCAGGATAGCACAGGTTGTCATTGGTCAAGCCAGCATTTGAGCCCAGGCAGTCAGCTCCTGATGTCCTCTTCTTAATCCACTGCCTTTTTCTGTATTGTGATAGATTAAGAAATATTATTCTCTGTCTGTTCTCTAAAGAAGAAAGGTGGAGAAGCAACATGGAAACATGTAACATAGCATATGACAATGCCATGATTATCCATGTTTTCTGAAGGGCTCTAACCTGTGCAGCTGACTGGACCCTGCTGGGCCCTTGGCTTCCTTATGTAGCATCCTGGACATGTACTAGAGCAGATGACAAGGGTCAGTGAAGCAAAAAAAAAAAAAAAATCTTTGGCAACTTCCTTTATTTTCGTACTTAGAAAATTATCATAATTCTTTTCCCCATTCACTTTAAATGTATGCAAGCAGTATCTAATCTTGTGGGAGACTGAAAGAGAAATTCTCTAGCAAATAGCATGTTTATATTCCGAGAAAGAAGAGACGGAGTTAACCTATGAAAATTAATCTTGACTGTTAACAAATGTGCTGAAATGGGTAGAGGAATACAGCCCACAAGACTGAGATGTATGTGGGAATTGGATCTGCCAGGTCCCAGAGCGAGACCTAATGCACACGTTTGAAGTTCTTCTGTGACTCTCGATTAACCTTGATTTAAAGTTCCAGAAAAATGCTCAAGCAAGCGAGAATTCACATACTGTCTTTCTCATTTGATATTTTTCTGAGCCAAAGTGCCTACTTTTTTGAGTAGTATTTATGACTGGTTACATTGCACAAGGAAACTTGACTTGGGTGAGGTGTTAAGGTATGGAGAAATGGGTAATTGGGGAACTTAGAAAACCCGTCCGGTGAACGTTTCCAAGTCACCCTCCCCACGGGCCCAGAGTCATCCTGAACAATTACTTGAGAATTGCGAGGGGCTCAAAGAGGAAAACTGCTGAACAAAATGGGTTGAAAGAATTTATACCTTTGTCATTTCGACTTGAAGCCAGGGGCTAAAACTCATGTCTTACACCATGGTAATCTACAACCATTTAATTTGCTAACAAGACTTAACTGATCAGGCTCTGCAGCCTCCTTCTCCAGTATAATCAAAACAAGAAGCATTTGGCTCTGGAAAGTAAACGTTGTCTATCTTTTATTGTCTGGCCCCACCATTTTCTTTCTGGCAGGCTGAGATGAAACAGAAAGCTGATATTTGGAGCCACTGGAATTGCAGGCCTTGTAATTTAGAAATATCCATTTTATCCCGTGTAATTTCTTCCCTAAGATTCCTCAGTCTAAATCTGATACAGGTAGGAGCCAAGACAAACAGTAACCATTTATAGTCACCCAGACCAGTTTGAATTTCACTCTAATGTAAAGCAAAAAGAGTTTTTGGCTTCATTTCAGGTGTGTAACAGGGGTAGAAAATGCATTTAAAATTTAGCAGCAAATGTTACCATATGTTTCCATAACAACTGCAAACTTTTATGTTAGAAAAGCAATAATATAAACACGTAGGAATCTTGGAACAGTAAACTATTAATTTACCAAATATAAAAAAATCCAGCATGAAGGGGCTTTTATAGCCACAGAAGCCATGAGGGGCCCGGCATCCTGTGAATTTCTCCATTATGTGGCAGAAAATGCTGCCGGTTCATTTAAATGAGCAAATCTTTTAAAATTATAGATACAGTGTCCGTTCTCCACAGTGCATTTTTGTGAAACAATGTGTGGTGGTGCCAGCTATGGCTGAATTCTTCTTACCATATTGAACTAGTAAAATACCCTTCAGAAGCTACTCCCAATGCATGTCTGTAAAACAACGACATTTTCTCCCTTCACTCATAGCTTCACACTTAACGACGAAGGCTCGGGTCCTGCAGAAAGTGCAGTGCCCAGTAGTTGGCCCTAATGCTTGGCAAGGAGTAGATGTTCATAGGTTGTTGATAGATATGAGCAAGGTTCTCAGTTTCCTCACCTACCCATTTTGAAATATAAAAAAGACAATGGGAAAATGGGAAAGGCGGATCTATTTAACCATGTCTCAAGAATGAGGAGTTAGTAAGAGTTACTGAAATCAAATTCACTGTTGTTTGATTTCTCTGTGGAGCAAAGAAATAAATAACCTTCTTTTAACATGGCTACCTGTGGATGGGCCTTTCATTTAAAAGGAGGCAGAATTTTTTTTCCCTAAACCTACCTCAGAGGGTACATAGGTTTTGAATCTTTATCTACAATGAAACCAACAATGTTACCTTGTCATTTAAGGCAAATGGTGTACCTTGACTAGTCCTGAAACTTGGGTTCATGATATCACTGTCATTAAAAAAAACATATACCAATCAATGAAGGGTAAAGTCAAAGAGAAAAGAAGGTCAAAGGGAGTGGCTGACATAAAACGTAGGTGCAGAACTCTGGGGGCACAGGGGGTGCATTCAGAAAGGGTGCTGATGTAGCTACAGGGTAGAGAGAAGGGTGAAATCTCCAAAACTTTAGAAGGCAGAGTAAAGAGACTAGGGTTTCAGCTGTGGCAGGGTTTTCACCTTGGCCTCTCTTTACCTTCACAATAGAGCCCATGGGGCTGTTGAGCCGTAAGTGGTGCAGCAGGGGCATTGGTTAAGAAGGCTCACATCGTTAGTGGCCCAAAGGAGAAAATGGATGCTAATGTTTAAGGAGCCTGAATGGATCTGAGAAAATGTGGCCAAGCAGAAGCAAGAGTGAGTGGCATGATTTAGAGTAGCAGAGATGGGAGTGGCAAAAGACGAACTGCTTTGTGAAGACATGATTCATTCCCAACTCTTTGGTGGGCCTCTATTTTTAGAGCAGAAACTTAATTTCAGCCAAGTTACCACCGTCTCTAATTGGACTAATAAGAAAGTTTCTCGTGTTTCCGTCAGTGCTTGACCAGTTCTAGAGTGTTTTATCCCATGAAGCATTCTTTAAGCATTAGTGCCATTGGAGTCTAACATTGACCATATGGGTCCTTAATTTGTGTCTAAGTATCCAGTTGCATGAAGATGGATGGTTAACAAGAAAACCAAGAGCCATTCATTTATTCCACAATTATTTATTGAACACCTAACAGTGTCCCTGGAACTGGGTGAAGAAGAGTGAACAAAACACCACAGCCTGTTTTTTGTGCTGGTAGAGCTTACAGTCTAGTGGCAGGAGGCTGACTAAAAATAAGCAAGTAAAAAAGAGGGTGTCAGATAACGATATGTACTATGGAGAAAAGGCAGCAGGTAGGCAATGGAGCTTTTTAGGGCAGCCTCATTTGAGCTGAGATGAGGGGGAAGAGAAGGAACCAGTCAATATGACAGAGGGATGGGATGAGAGAGGAAGGAGGGATCACATTTTAGGATTGGAGTAAAGACTTCATCATGGAGTTTGCTGACAGATGAAACATAAATCCAAATTCTATTTACAGAGTATACAGAAAGTTTCCACTGTGTAGCCAGTGCTGTGTTAGGTGCTGTGGAAAACACAGTTCCTCTAATCAAGGTTATGGTTTAGTTGTTGGGAAAGAGACTTAATTGATTGTGAGATAAATGTCAAATTAAATAACATTGACCATAAGTAAATCATGAGCTCTTTGAAATAAGTAATCAGTGTGAGTTGGGAAAGTCTTTATGGAAAGAAAGAGGGCATCAAAATTGGAGCTCAAAACTATTGAGGCTGGGCGTGGTGGCTCATCCTTGTAATCCTGGGGCTTTGGAAGGCTAAGGTGGGAGGATTGCTTGAATCCAGGAGTTTGAGGCTGGCCTGGGCAACATAGCCAGATCCCATCTCTACAAAAACAAATTTTAAATAAAAATGGAAAAAAAAATCTATTTTGTACTTCCTATGTGTTGATGGTTTGTGTGTATCTTTAATTTTTTTCCTTGTAGTAATCATACAAAGGTGAATGGTTTCATCCCCATGTTATAGATGATGAAACTGAATTCAGAGAAAGTTAAAGATAGCTATTGAGAAAACTTCAACTCAAACCATTTAACATCTGAGAACCTAAAAATCACTGACCACTAACTAAAAACATGACGGGCTTTGAGCATCCCTGTGATATTTCTCTCCCTGTCTCTTTCTCCGTTTTGCAGCTGATATGCTAAATGTCAGAACCAAGAGGATCTGTGTGCTTGTTTTTAGGGCTGTGGGGAGGAAAGAGCACTTTGGGGAGTGGATGGTCTATTATGAAGCCTGTCTTTGGAGAAAATTCTCTCAAATCGAGCAAGTAGTGGCAGCTACTAAGTGCTGAAGAAAGCAGATCTAGTCTCTGGAGGAGAAGAGGAAAATTAGTGGAAGAAGTAGGTACTTCTTCCTTACCTTGTAAGGTTCAGGAGACCATCAGGGTGAAAAGACCATGAAGACCATTGCAATGTAGAACACATCTCACCAGTGTATTTCCCAGAGACAAGCAGAAATGCTATAAAAGGAGGCATAATACAGTCATGAAACACCCAAATTTTCCTCTTTGTTGTTTTGTTTTGTTTCTTTTTTTAGATGGAGTTTCATTCTTCTTGCCCAGACTGGAGTGCAATGGCACAATCTTGGCTCACTGCAACCTCCGCCTCCTGGGTTCAAGCGATTCTCCTGCCTCAGCCTCCCAAGTAGCTAGGATTACAGGCATGTGCCACCACGCCAGGCTAATTTTTTGTATTTTTAGTAGAGATGGGGTTTCTCCATGTTGGTCAGGCTGGTCTCGAACTCCTGACCTCAGGTGATCAGCCTGCCTCGGCCTCCCAAGGTGCTGGGATTACGATGTGAGCCACCACACGTGGTCCCCCTTTGGTTTTAGAACTAAGACAACCCTATTTAAAATGTAGTTCTATAATATGTAGATGTTTGCTTCAGGATCCTTTCCTTAGATTATCTTTTTAAGGGATGGCCTGGGCATAGATAGATCAACTTTAAGATGACCTTTTTTCAATTGAGGGCATATCCCAATAAAATTTTCTTAGCCCCTGGCTTCTCTGGGGCTGGCATTTCTGACAGACGTGTAAACAGATGCAAGCATTGTTGCTAATGACAGGTGATTATAAGAGGCATGGGGGCCAAGGTAATTAAACCACGATTTGACAGGGACATTTGGCAATGTAATATTTCAGCATTAGAACTCTCTTTGCAACGTACTTCCTCCACTTGGCTTGGTTAATATAATTCATTTTTATTCTTCAGAGTGTGTTGCTTTGAGATCTGAAACTGTCTTCTCTGAATTTCTTCATGGTTCATTGTAGAACACTAGAAAATGATTACCATTGGACCGTGTGGGCATCTAGTCAATATCTAAGACCCTATCCAAGGTTTGTCCAGTAGTAGTATAATAGGGTCTGTGACCCTACTGCTGGCATTGTATTTGACATATTATTATGCCCTGTGTGATAGTGATAGTGCCTTTGGAGAGAAACATGAGTTATTTTCATACCAGTCTAATTTCAGTTTCTCTGTTACCTGCATTTACTTGACGTTGCTCTCATGAATCAAAAGATAGCTTATTCAATTCTCTTCTTTCCTCAATTTCCACTACTGGCAGTAGGAGAAAATCTCAAATTATCAGTAACCTGGTATTAGGGGGAATGATAGCAGAAATGATCATCAAGACATGGAATTTATTTATTCGTTAGAGTTGAATGTATTTTTTTTAAAGTACCTTCTTTTTGCTATCAGTAACAATGCCTCTTTAGGCATTTAGGGACCACCTCCTGCTAACCGCTAATGTGGCAAACTTATGAATATGTATTTGGGGGAATCCTATCTTCTGTTGTATAAACAGCTGACCCTCATGGACTGAATATTTATAGTTTTGATATTGACTAGCTATATGAATTATATTATTTATAGTGAACATAGTAGTGTGGTTTCATCTAATAAAATAACAGCTCACATTTACTGTTTATTATGGTCCTGGCACTTGTCTAAAATAGCAACGTTTCCCAAGTAGGTCAATCCATTCCTTGACTGCAAAATCAGCTTTTTAATACTCTTGGTATAGGGGTTGCCTGGCCATTTTAAGAGATCAGAGAATTGGCCCACTTAGAGAAGGTTAACCACTGGCTAGATAGCTGTTTCTTTTCCTCGACCAATTTTGATTTTCCCCAGAAAGGGATGTAGCGGGAAATGAACTTGTGAATATAGTTTCTTATGCCAGAGGAGTGCTGAGTGATTGTGCCTCTTCGTGGGTTGCCTCCCCCAGTTTGGAAAGCTTGGGAACACTTCATTGGGCAGCCTGGGAAGCTGGCGGCTGGCTTTTACATTCTGCTTCAGGCTGCAGTCTGTTTCTAAGCAGAGGCTTTTTTAAAGCTTTGTCAGATAGGTTAAAAGGTGTCCCACCCCTGGTGTATAAAAGAGAGAGAGCGAGATTAAGCTCACTAAGCCTGCCATGTTCCCTGTAAAATATCAAGTCAAAATGATTTTGAAATCCAAAGTTACCAGGCTTAGGGGGGTGTGACCTTGAGTGGAAGCAGCCTGGGAACTGGGAAGGAGAGATCTGTGCAAAACGCAATTGGCCACAGGCTGGTGGCCTCGGGAAAGCTGCCGAAGCCAAAGTGAATTGTCTTGTTTCTCTGCCTTGCAGCCAACAGAGCACAACCCCAAATAAATACCCAGCCTGACTTCTAGGCCAGTGGATTCACCACGGAACTCCAGGCAGCCAACCTTTCTCAGAGTGCCCGCTTAAAGCAAAGCCTGGGTTAAGCTCCAGCAGCTGATGGGGGTGAATAAGACAGGGTCTCTGCCCTTGGAAAGCTAAACTCAGAAGAATAGCACTAAAAATTAAAAATCTCATTGAACCCCTACGAAAGCATCCAAATCCTTTGCATGTATTATGAATGTGTTTAATCCTAAATAATAATAATACTAACTAGTACATATTAAGTGCCTTTCTGTGCCAAGTACTTTTTAAGTGTTTTATGTGAATTAACCCTTACAGTGGTAGGTATGTTTATTATCTCTAATTTTAAGAAAAGGGTACCTGGAGCCAAAAGACATGACGTAACATTCCCAGGGGCACAAGGCTGGGAGGCAGGGGAGCTGGGATTCCCAAGCAGGAAGTTCGGTTCCACAGCCCATGCCCTAGGCCAGTGGTTCGGTAATTTTAGCATCATAATCACCTGTGGGCTTGTGAAACCCAGATTGCAGGCCCTTCCTGAGTGGGGCTTGAATATTTGCATTCCTAACAAATTCTCAGGTGATGTGGAGGCCCACAGCTCTATGCCAAGTGGGAAGAGCACAGTGGAAACCAGTCACTGTAAAACAAGAAAAAGTGAAATACCCTGTTACTGATGTAAGCAGAGTGCTTTGAGAATGTCAGTAGTAGCTAATAATAATATTATTTATTATTACTATCATTATTATTGTCATTATAACTGTCACTTATTGAGTGTACTGGACACTTCTGTAACAATGTAACCATTGTAACTGTTACTGTGGGCTATCTCATTTAATCCACACAACAACCATATGAGGTGTTAACTGCACTTTACAGCTGAGGAAACTGAGGCACAGAGAGTTTACAAACTTGCCTAAATGACAGGCCAAGGATTCAAACTATCCCAGCCTAATTCTGGAGCCTTAGCTTTTAACCATGAAGAAGATAGTGAAAAGAGGGGACTCAAACACCCATCTGTAGAGCAGGTAGGGTATAAACTGGGCCCTGAAGGAGGAAGATGCCATAAAAAGGCTTCCCAAATGGAATGGATATGTGCAAAGGCCCAGGGGCGTGAAGGTGCAAAGTGTGATAGAGAGTGAATAACATGCAGACTTGTGTGTAAACTTCATGGCAAGAAGTGACGAACCGTAAGGATGGGAAAGCAGGTTGGTTGAATAGCCTTGAAAATGAGGAGTCAGCAGTATTCAAGACTGGACTTGGGAATTTTTGAACCTTTCAGGGACACACTCAGGCTCAAAACTCATTTTTTGAGACTTCCAAACAGAATGACAGTCATACTTTGTTAAAGATGCAATGGGATCATCTCTTCTCTCCCTTACATAGTTTGAGAGTCTCAAAATATGTTCAGAGAAGAGCTGGATGTCTAAGGTTACGAAGCCTGTGACAGTGAATCACGCCCTGCCAGGAAGAGGGTGTTTTGTACACAGCCACATCAGAAAACCAGTGGGAACGTGCGTGCCCGGCTGTGAGTGTATCCGTGTATAAATCCGCACACTACACTTAGAAAATGCCTGCTGTGCGTGGCACTGGTGCAATGGTATCGTTGGACCTGCCAACTTGTTTTATTTCTGATAGTGCTTGGCAGCCCCTGAAGGAGGGAAAGTATGAATTTTTATCTCCCATTTACTAGACTTTCATTATATTGTGCTTACAGACACAGTGTCAGCACATAAAATGTTAAACATCACTGGTCTGAAAGAGGCTCCCATTGTCTTACCTCTGGTGCTGGGGGAGTCTTGCTAGCTTTGCTGTAGTGGTTCTGTCAGTGTAATATGACATGAAGCATTTCTCAGTAATGACAGACATTGAATATGAGTGACAGGAACCCTGACCACAAGGAATGGGTTCAATTACCAGAGATTGGGGGGGGGGTTACCTGAGATAAAACCAAAGGGCTCAATTGTGCTTGGTTTTGACCCCTTGACTCCGAGATCCAGAGCAAAGACAAATGGCTGATTAACCAGCCCCTAACCCTCTTTTTCAGTGATAAACTTGTTTGGATTTCCCTGTCCAAAAAAAAAAAATCTATGGGTGGCATGGTTTCTAAAGGAAACATGATCAGAAACAGGAGGGCTGGTGCTCGTCATTTTTGTCTCTTGCAAGCACAAAACTGAAAACTGTCATTCTATCTTGGACTGGATCTAGGATGGTGTCCAGAAATCAATACAAGATAAACGATTGCTCTCTTCACCCCACCTTTCTTCTGCTGCAGTGCCTACATTGCTCCAGTTCACCTGTAGCCAACCTGACGCCAGTGTAAATGAGAGATCCTGCCATCAGAGGCTGTCCTTTTTTTTTTCCCTCTCCTGCAGGCTGTTCTGCTCTGCATCGAGTGCAGCTTTGTGCTTGTTTATAGTCCACTGCTTACAGCCCCCAGATAGAGTTATAGCAAGCAGACCAATTAAACTGTCGCAGGCTGCCCTCACTTGACTAGCTCTGCAGAGTCATTTAGCCAGCAGACATTCCTGACTATTAAAGCTAGTAGCAGCATGTCTCCAGTGCTGGAGATAAAATGAATGAAATTTGTTATTCTGGGCTGACACTTGATCCTAGCTGTTGAACTAATGCTGTTGCACCTGAAGTTTTTCTTTATGGTAATTGCTGTCTATGTTATTACTTCGTATACTAAATTGGAGAAAATTGCAACAAGTATTAAATTCTTTGAGTGAATTCACGAGAGTTCTATTGTGCATTCTTCCAAGGTAGATCCCAACTGCTGTTGAAGCCTGGGAAGACAGATGTCACTAGCCAGATGCACTGACTTGTGTTTCATTATTATCAGAGACATTTCAATTTCAGATCTGGCCAGGCATTTATCAGCTTTACCTGAAATCTGTTTTAAAATACACTTTCGCTTCTAATTCAGTCAGCATATGTTGGGATCTACCCTGGGAATTCAGTTATGATGACCAACATTGACAGTGATTTGCACTAGTCTGGTTGATTCAGTGACAGATTCTTGGTATCAGGAAGTCTCTGGCACAGTATACACTTAGGTAAATGGGCAGTGTGAAATAAGACCTCCCACTGGGCACCTTTGGAATCCACAGCTCTAACTGGGAGTCCTTGAGCACCTCAGGTAGTACCACTTCAATGAGGACCTATCAGAACAGGTACACGCAAGGTACAGCGCCTCCCAAAGCATCCGAATCACTGGTCCTCACTGCCCTGCCCATTCATGTTCCCTATCTCCTAATTTCTGTTAACTTCTTTTACCAGATCTCCTTCCAGAATTAGAGAGATTATTTTAGACTTTTCAATATAAACCATATTCAGAGTTTAGTGAAATCTCTGAGGCCCGTGTCTCTGTAGTAGATTGCATAGAAGATCATTTCTTTTACAGCATTCATTTGTATGCTTAGCTTGTGGTCAGAGCTCGTGGTGAAGGCTCCAGACAGGACCCAGAATAAGACTTCAGGTCTGATTAGTGGTAGACGTACTACGCTTGCTTTCATGTAAATGCTTTGGGAAGACACTGACCCCAATCATAATGTTACTTTAATTTCTACCTGAAGACCACACCTGACAGACATAGCAGGGCTCTGTCAATTACAGGGACATACATCTCTAGAATCCCAAGACTTTGTCAAGTCCTTACTAGGAAACAGTAGTCAGGCTGTACTCCATATTTTGATTAGAGGCACATGTGAGAGGCTTGAACCTCAAAGTACTAGAAGAGAGACATGGGGCTTTGTTATTATGTTTCATCATTCTACCCCCAAATTTAGGGACAGTTCACAGATAATGATGCATCCTGCATAAGTGCTTTCTCTCTTGACGTAGACAGACATCTGTAATTTGAATGATTATGGCTAGTATTACAGTGTCTATCTTGGAGGATTTATATTGCAAGTTGAAGTCCATATAGTTTGTGAGGCCCCAAATATACTGAATGTATGTTGGTCTGCATTATTTCTGATATTCATAAGCTTCGTTTAAAGAAGCTCTTGTAACAACTCGAATCTGCTAAAATTGAATTACTGTAGTTTGCAGCAAAGTTCAGCATGAGAAATGTGTATTTTCTTTCCCCACTGAGAAAATGAAAGAAGCATTAGTCTTTCGTTTATATATGAGACGGGTAGATTATGTATAGAGTGTCAAGTATAGAAGATTTATTTTCCCACCCTCAAATCCAGTAGGAAAAGCTGGCATTTTCATCAAAACTAAACTAAGACTAATCTTTGTTCTATTTTCTGAAATTGCCAAATATACAAGTTTTAGGTATTTTAAAACAGTATATTCACAGGCAAACATTAACTTGCTCCCAGCGGTCCTTCAGATGCACATTCATTCTTGTCTTTGGTATTTGAGGATCCTAATGATATCATAGTAACACAAGTAAAAGTTGCCATATAATAGCTGCGTGTGTGCATTTCAGACCCAGAACTAATTCTCCATGTTTCTGTCTCTGTATCTATCAGGCAGGAGTGGTAAGCTCTTCTCTCCAAATCTTACCTGGACTTCTTTTTCTGTATATTTTGTGTTATTGTTGGAGCTTAGATTGACCTGTTTTGTGTGGACAGCACAGAGAACATAGGGGAGACCTCAGCATGTAAGCTGACTGACATCGTTTGGATCTGTGTCTCTGCCCAAATCTCATGTCAAATTGTAATCCCCAGTGTTTGGAGGAGGAGCCTGGTGGGAGGTGATTGGATCACGGGGACAGAGTTCTCATGAATGGTTTGGCACCATCCACCCTTGGTACTGTGTAGTGAGTGAGATGTGGATGTTAAAAAGTATGTACCACCTCTGCCCTGCTCGGCCCTGACCCTTGCTCCTGATCTGGCCATGTGACTTGCCTGCTTCTCCTTTGCCCTCAACCATTGTAAGTTTTCTGAGGCCTCCCCAGAAGCTGAGTGGATGCCAGCATCATGCTTCTTGTACAGCCTGCAGAACGCTGAGCCAGTTAAACCTCTTTTCTTTATAAATTATCCAGTTTCAGGTATTTCTTTATAGCAGTGCAAGAATGAACTAATACTACAAGAGCTTGTTTGGAAGCTGGTTATTTTAATAGTGTAGAGTTGGCTCTCCGTATCTGTGAGTTTTCACATCTGTGGATTCAACCAACTGGGGTTCAAAAATATTCAGGAAAAGAAATGGATGGTTGTGTCTGTACTGAACATGTACAGACATTTTTTCTTGTCATTTCGTAAACAACACAGTATAACAACTATTAACATAGCGTTTATTTTGCATTGCAAATTATGAGTAATCTAAAGGTCGTTTGAAGTACGTGTGAGGATGTGTGTAGGTTATATGCAAATATTATGCCATTTTATGGAAGGAACTTAAGCATCTATGGATTTTGGTGTCTGAGGAGGGTCCTGGAAGGAATCCTCTGCAGATACAAAAGGATAACTGATTTAAAGTAATGGTCAGGGCCGGGCACGGTGGCTCACGCCTGTAATCCCACCATTTTCGGAGGCCGAGGTGGGTGGATCACCTGAGGTCAGGAGTTCAAGACCAGCCTGGCCAACATGATGAAATCCCGTCTATACTAAAAATACAAAAAATTAGCTGGGCATGGTGGCGGGCACCTGTAATCCCAGTTACTCGGGAGGCTGAGGCAGGAGGATTGCTTGAACCTGGGAGCAGAGGTTGCAGTGAGGCGAGATTGTGCCATTGCACGCCAGCCTGGGCAATAAAAGCAAAACTCCATCTCAAAAAATAAATAAATAAAACAAAGGTCAGAATTTGGAAGATTCTTGAAATGTGAGTGCAGCAGAAAGGATGACTGAGTTTGGGGCTGTCAAGAGGCCAAGTTAAAGGAAAATAAAGACCCTTCTTCATGGTACTAAGAATGGAAACATCTGTATGTATATAGACAGTTCACTAAAGTAAAAAGAGTCTTAAGATGGCAAATACTAGGGCCGGGCGCGGTGGCTCACGCCTGTAATCCCAGCACTTTGGGCGGCCGAGGTGGGTGGATCACAAGGTCAGGAGATAAAGACCATCTGGCTAACATGGTGAAACCTCGTCTCTACTAAAAATATAAAAATTTAGCCGGGCGTGGTGGCAGATGCCTGTAGTCCCAGCTACTTGGGAGGCTGAGGCAGGAGAATGGCCTGAACCTGGGAGGCAGAGCTTGCAGTGAACTGAGATTGTGCCACTGCACTCCAGCCTGAGAAACAGAGCAAGACTACATCTCAAAAAAAAAAAAAAAAAAAAAGATGGCAAACGTTTGGATAAGGTGAGAGTGGTGCATAAAGAAGGGCTCCTGCTCCAGAAAGTTTCTTCTGCAAATCTTGAAATACAGTAATTCCTTTCCTCTTTCATATGCTTACATTTAGAGAGCATCAGACCTCGCCTTAAGCACCTTGCATTCATTGTCATGTTTCAGTTCCGTTGAGGTAGAATACCCTCACTTTACCTGTGAAGAAACTGGGCCTCTGAAAGCTTAAGTAAAGATTCCCACTTACCATTTGTTAAGAAATTTTGGAAGGTGGGTGTTGAACCTGGAGTCTGTTGCTTCTAAAGCCCCTTCACCAGTTTTGAGTGGCCAGAACTTTGTGTCTCTGAAATTAATTGCACTTATCTTAGAAAGGAGAAGAACTTCCAGCAGGAAATATGCAGGCTGCTTAAAATCCTTGTAGTTGTTCTTGATAAGGGTGCCAACCCAGTGCTGGGTTTTTGGTCACTAAAGCCAAAACTAAACCCAGCCAGGATATAAACCAATGTTTTGTTTTGTTTTTGTTTTTGTTTTATTGAGACAGGGTCTCGCTCTGTCTCCCAGGCTGGAGTGCAGTAGCACGATCTTAGCTCACTGCAACCTCTGCCTCCCAGGTTCAAATGATTCCCCTGCCTCAGCCTGCCAAGTAAGCTACTGGGGATTACAGGCACCTGCCACCACGCCTGGCTAATTTTTATATTTTTAGTAGAGACAGGGTTTCACCATGTTGACCAGGCTGGTCTCAAACTCCTGACCTCAGGTCATCCTCCTGCCTTGGCCTCCCAAAGTGCTGGGATTACAGGCATGAGCCACTGTGCCTGGCCTACCAATGTATTTCTTAAAATTTAAACTTTAAACCTGTTTTCCTAAGCGTGGATTATTTAGAGTGGGTTGAGCTGACATGGTCCTTCCCGTGTGAATTATAGGTCTTTGTTCATGTCAGGGATCAGCAAACTTTTTCTTTAAAAGGCCAGATAGTAAATATCTCAGATTTTGTGAGCCATACATTTTCTGTCACAACTGTTCTCCTCTGTTGTTGTAGTTCAAAAACAGCCCTGGACAATATGTAAATGAGTAAGTGTGGCTGTGTTCCAGTAAAACTTTATTTACTGAAACAGGTGGCAGGATTTGGCCGTCAGGCCATAGTTTGCCAACCCCTAGCTGAGGCCATGAGGAAGGGTTATGTCTAAGGGAACCAGAACACAACCAATGTTGTATTCTTTTTTCATTCATTGTTCATGTAAATTGCTGGTGAGAGATGTTCTCTTAGCAGAACTTGAAACCATTTTCATTGGCTGGGGTTTAAATTTTTTTTTAATTTTATCTCTTGTTTAAACACATATTAAATGTGTCCATGTTCTTTCCATTAAATATCTTGGTTGCCTTCCCAGACTTCAAATTGCAGTGAATTTATCCCCAAAGGATATTCGGTATCAATTCTCGAGATGCAATTTGAATGTAGTCTGCTTCTATAATGGAAACAGCATTCCAAATCTTCATTATTTAAGTTTCATAGAAAATAATGAATCATTGAATTGATTATTACTCAACACTGTTAAGGCATATACGGAGTTCTTTGTTTTCTTGTCTTATAGCCTTATATCAGCTCAAAGGATAAAACAGTATGAAGATTTCATTTTATGGTTACATATGAGGTATTAGATTATTATTTTCTAGCTAAATTGTGGTAAACACAGATTATATTATAATGAAGCTTTTTTCCCCCAATCAGCATTTTATAAGAGGAAAACCTAAATACAACAACCAGCCAAAACAGTTTATGAGTCATTTACCCTAACAATTTTAACAGTTTCCTTGTTACTCCATTACTGTAGTGATGACCCCACCCCCATCCCCCCCGCTTTTTTTTTTTGAGATGGAGTCTCACTCTATTGCCCAGGCTGGAGTGCAGTGATGTGATCTCGGCTCACTGCAACCTCCGCCTCCTGGGTTCAAGTGATTCTCCTGCCTCAGCCTCCGAAGTAGCTGGGATTACAGGCATGCGCCACCACGCCCGGCTGGTTTTTTTGTATTTTTAGTAGAGATGGGGTTTCACCATATTGGCCAGTTGGTCTTGAACTCCTGACCTCGTGATCCGCCCGCCATGGCCTCCCAAAGTGCTGGGATGACCCCCTTTTTATAAAACATCCCATCATGTTAGCTCCATATAGTAGGGATTAGTGACATCAAATTCTTTTTGGGAATTAATAGTGGCACTAGGGGTAGCAGTGTCATTTAACTGTGTGGCATGTTTGGGTAGGTAGCTCTTCTGTTTAAAAGTCATCACCCTTCCCCACCCAAGGGCAACTGTACTGGGGATGGAGGAGAGGTGTCAGCAGAAATTGCATTCTCAACATCTCAACTTCCTCGCTCGCTGCCTGAGTGCCTCCTCAACCATCGGCTTACTATAACTAAAGGTTCTTGTGTTCTCTTGATTTATCTAATGCTGTACCTATGAAATATTTAGTTACCCTTATTCTCTCTTTTCTCTCTGTTTTCTAGAGCAACGACACAGGGCAGTGGAAAAAGTATGAGTTTTGGAGTCAAAACCCCTGTTATCTTGGAAAAGCCATTTAACTTCCTTGACCTTCAGTTTCATCTTGTGTAAAATCAGAATAATAATGCCAACCTTACAGAGTAATCTTGAAGCTTTTTTTTTTTCTTCTTGAGATAGAGTCTTGCTTTGTCGCCCAGGCTGGAGTGCAGTGGCACAATCTCGGCTCACTGCAATCTCTGCCTCCCAGATTCAAGAGATTCTCCTGCCTCAGCCTCCCAAGTAGCTGGGATTACAGGCATGCGCCACCACGCCTAGCTAATTTTTGTGTTTTTAGTAGAGATGGCGTTTCACCATGTTGGCCAGGCTGATCTCGAACTCTTGACCTCAAATGATCTGCCCACTTCAACCTCCCAAAGTACTGGGATTACAGGTGTGAGCCACCATGCCCAGCTGTAATTTTGAAACTTAATGAGGATGTATATTTAAGTGCTTTGCAAAATTGTGTTTATAATGTATTTGTTATTTTTACTGTTTAACTAACTGTCTTCCCCCACCCTGTTCTGGAGAATCTTCTACCGTCATTAAAATAAGTAAATCCACAGTGGTGTTCATCTTGGAACATCCTGTGTGGAGTTGCCCATATGAAAAGCAATTTAATTATGACAGAATGCCAGGGAGCAGTGTTCCCATTGTGTTGAATAAATGGCATCTCCACAATCACAATCTCAAATACAAAAATCAACAAGGAAACTTCCAAGCAGCTGCCTTTATAACTTCTGATTTGTAGGCCACATTTGAAACCACAGTTTGCTTTCCCAGGCTACAACATTTTAATTCACAGAGCAGGTCTTTCTCTATTAGCACGCTCTCAAGATCTTTTCTTGATCTTGGTTTCAGTTGCTCTGGAAAACAACTACCTTCCAAAGTTCCCTAAAGTAAATTTCCTTCTTAATAGCTAATTCTATTTAGAGGTGGACCAAGCCAAGAATAGCCTCCAAGTTCAGTGACCGTCTTTGCAGTCATATGCAAGTGATGCAATCACAAAAAGAAAGAAACTTAATTTTATGCAGATAGATATGAGAGACAGGTAGCTATGAATGCATGGCTCCAGGACCTTCTGCCATGTCAAATGAGCTAAACCCTTCCCCGAAAGCCAGCCAAGAAAACATATGATACCATTTGCAATGGTAGAATGTTGCATGCTGTTCTTCTGTAATTATAATGGCCTGATCCGTGTGGAGTGGGTGAGTCCTGCTTAACAATCGTTAATCTACTGAGTCTTAGTATCAGCCTCCCATCTTGAGGAGCAGCAGTTCTTGGCTGGAGGAGTCGGTCTTTGATTTCATTATAATAAGGATAGCTTTGTTAAAATTCCGCAGCGCAGTGGTGCCTAAGGATTCTGGGAAAAGAAGGTTTTTCTTTTTTATTTTCCCCTTTTTTGCACGGTGGGGATGAATTGTTTCTCTCTCTTCCATCCCCTAGGTTACTGTTTGTGCTCTCCCTTGATCTCCTGCTTGTCCCTTTATTTCTCCACGTTGTGAAAGTTTCTTTCTGTGTGACCAGGAGTCTGTTTAGCAGACCATATTGTGAGTGAAGGGCCAGCGTTTGTTGCCTGATTTTGGCAACGCTGGGCAGTCAGCTGGGATGTAATTAAGACTCTGAGAACAGGCTGTCTTCTCCACGGGAAGGGCATGTTAGATGGTGCTGGGATTTGGGGCTGTCAGTTTGGCCAAGGCTGGAGACAGAGAGCTAGGGACAGAGATATTTCCTTTCATTTATAATCCCTTTATGTACAGTGTGTGCACTTGGCAAAGTTTACATATAACCTAGTGGCTAGAGCTTACAAGCCAACGCAGTGAAATTAGCATATGTTACATGTATATTTTAGTAATATTTTAAAGCAAGTGCATATTTCCAAAGTGAATTATGCATGGATGACAGCAATACGGTTGTGTTGCACTGGGTGTCAAATCCCACAACTTTTTGTCGAGACTGTGGGTTTTACACTAAAAAGGCAGAAAGACTAAACGAAGTAAAACAGTTTTAATTTTTAACAGTTTGGTTCGGCCCAAGGAGCCAGGCTGTGACAGATATAACTGACATTTGAATAATTGGATTAATTTAGAGAAGGGCAAATCCGGTTTTGACGGTTGTGCTTGTGTGTACATCTTTTTTTATTATTATTTGCAGAAATGGAGTTGTGTGGTTTAAATATGCACTTTTTGTGCTGCCAAGCAAATCTTGAGAAAACATGAAATTTATGAAATTATCATTTAATTAGTTTTAATTTATATGTATGTATATGTGTGTGTTCACATATTATGCAGCCTTCATATGTATATAAAAGAAATTCACCACATGTGCTTGATTCAGCTCTATCAGTGATATACATATATACACATTGCATGTATAAGCACATTGTATGTGCACTTAGGAACTTCGTAGATCCAGCTTGAGATAACGTGCATGACTTCATAGGATGTATAGAAAGTGCACAGACAAGGAAGCTCACTGTGGCAGTGGCAAGCCCCTTTCCTCGCCACATCAATGTGTTGTAAAACATCACAGTGCAGAAGCAGAAAAGCCTAATTTGGTATCAGGGGTATCAGTAGCCAAATTCTACATGGTTGATTCCTCAGTCCTAAGTTCCTTCAGATTCATACAGCTTTTTAAATTTCATATATGAAGATAATCTCGGCAACATAAAACCAAGTACAGCCCATCATAGCCACCCTCCTCCAGAAATTCTGGTAATGAAATACCTCATCTAAAATCAGCAGGCCACGTCTAGGACCTTGTGGCAGGCAGTCTTGAATTGTGGCTGTGGGCTGGCTCTAAGAGCCTTTTCCCCAGCAGGACATTAATAGACATTAACACTCGGACAAGAAGTGTTGATGTGTGGTTTATAATGTTAGCACCCAGTTAGGCAGGTATAACACATGCTGTAGGAATCTTGTACCAACACATGTGTGTGTTGAGTCAGATTAATGAGAACCATAAAAGGAGAGACATTTCACTCGAGCTGGGGACTTCATCCTATCCTTTTACCAAGCAAACCAGTGCTCAGCTGGGTGGCAGTGTCCTGGTGGGATGTTTGCGATATTAGAATAAGGAGGATATTTGAAAGTTTTGTTTTGCTCTGTTGTTATGTGATCATGAAGCCTAAACTGTTAGGCAGTACAGCACATTCAAACTCCTTTGCATCTAGTACTGTTTGGCTCAGAGGAAAGGAAACTTTCATGATATTCACAACTACACTGTGGGGCAAATTTATTATTTTCCTCTCTCAGATTTACCTGACTATTCTTCAAGTGTTTCTGAATGATTCTGAGACACTTTCTGGTTTACTTTGTAAATGGGGCAATGAAGCTTTCTTGTCTCCTGACTGGCTCTCCTTAGAGAATTCTCAAAGCCTTTTAAAATTGTGTGTTTTTCTGGGGCAGCCTTGAAAGTCCCAGGAGTGAAGTTGCCATCTGTCCTTTATATTAAAAGAATCTTCTGTATCGTATACCTGATGTGCTTGTCCCAGAGATAGATGTTGTTAATTAAAGGACAGCATTTGTCCTTTATCTGAAATAAATCTCTTGCCTGAATAACAGTTTCCCAAGCCTTAGGAAACAGGTAAGGACATTTGGCCCAGAGCCCTGATGTTTACTAAAGGTCCTTGGTCCAGTAGCTGTCCCTCAGCCTTCACTAGATCACACGTGTAGAATAGAAAATTACTTGCTTACATTTTTTGGGGGGGCTTGTTTTCTATGAATTCATTTACCAACATGATGGCCTTTTGCATGGGTGTAAGTAAATGAACATAATATATACTGTTATTAGTAGTTTGTGCCTTTTTTGTGGCGATTTACAAACAGCAAGTTCCCAGACATTCTCACCACACTGCAACTTTATGCAATAGATGTGACAGGACCTATGTCCTCCAGTGTCACCTCTTTACTACTGCACACTCTCTGTTCCTATACCTTCTGCCCCTGGGAAAAGAAAAAGGCAAACATCTGCTTACAGCAAACAGAGCCAGAGTTCTGCCAGACCATAGCTAGAATATGTATAGGGAGGAAGAAAGCCTCGCCCTTAACCTACTCCCTCTCTGTCTCAGGAAACGCAGAAAATAATTTGTCTCTGTGATACCGAAAAGCAGTTAGGGTAACGTGGCTGTGAACTGCTGTCTAAAAGTGTGCTCGCCTCTGTAGTTGCTAAGCGCGGAGGAGGAGCGCTAGCCAGGGCCTTGCCACAGACAGACTTCAAGAAAAGAGGAAGAGAGTGCACCAGCAGACTCTAGACTGAGGAACACGTCCTGCGTCCTGCGGGAGGAGGCGAGGTGTGGCCAATGGCTCTTTTGTTGATAAGAAAGACCCTGAAATTGCCTGTGGCGTGGTGAGGAGAGTAGTAGATTATTGGACCGTAATTTTCTGGTGACCTAACACACCAAACTAAAGCTCAAGTTTAATAGGCAATGATTCCCGTTTAAGGGGAATTCAAATTATTTACAGTTCTCCATCATCATTTCCCCCCCTTAATCATATGGACTAGGAATGGAGCAGGTGACATACAAGAGGGAAGCCGACTTGGGTGAAAAGCAACAGGGGCTGGGCGTGGTAGCTCAAACCTGTATTCCCATCTCTTTGGGAGGCTGAGGCAGGTGGATCCCCTGAGGTCAGGAGTTCGAGACCAGCTTGGCCAACATGGAGAATCCCTATCTCTACTAAAAATACAAAAATTAGCTGGTCGTGGTGGCAGATGCCTGTAATCCCAACTACTCTGGAGGCTGAGGCAGGGAGAATTGCTTGAACCTGGGAGGCAGAGGTTGTAGTGAGCCGAGATCCCACCATTGTACTCCAGCCTGGGCAACAGAGCGAGACTCCATTTCAAAAAAAAAAGAAAAGAAAAAGACAACAGAGATGATGGTGGGTGTGGCAAACAGGTGGGCACTTATGCTGTCTACAGGGGCCAGTTGCTTCCAACTCCAAATAGTTATTACCTTACAGAGGTGTGGGCCCAAGATTGCAAGACTAGATTTTTCGGTGAAAGCCACAAATGTGACACTTTTTGAGTTTTCAGTGTTGGCAGATAATTCACAGTTTTAAAATCATGCGGATAAAACTCAACTGTAGTTGGATGTACTTTATGGTTTGCTAGTTTGTACACACTTATATACATAATGCAGTAACATAAGTGGGACTATTCTTAATAATGAACAAACAGTGTGGAAACTTTTCTTAATAATAGTAAGAAACTGAGCCCCAAACAACTATTAATATGTTTAGATATTTCCCTTTGGGTCTTTGTTTACTGCATATACATTTTATATACATGTTTTAAAATAATTGTAATCATAGGAGCCTGTGATTTTTCACTTATCATTAGAAGCAGTTTCTTTATATAATTTATAATGGCTATCGGATATTCCATCCAGGGGATGTATTACAATATGTAAAATCATGTCCTTATTGTTGGACATTTAAGTTGCTTTTGATTTAACATTGTTGTAAGTAACGCTGCAATTACACATTTGCTTGTACTACTTTCTCCTTTTTCTGGATTAGATCCTTAGAATCTAAAAGGAAGATTACTAAGTCAAAAGATATGAACGTTTTTATGGCTTTCGGTACATATTACCAGATTGCTTTCCAAAAGCGTTGTGCCAATTTACACTGCAGTCAGCAAAGTATACATTTATCCTTGAAGCATTATTATATTTTAGAGGTTTTTCCTTCTAAATTGGTAGGTGAAAATTGGACTTCATTGATGTTTGAGTTTGCATTTCTTGAGGTTTTCCCATTAATCTGTGGACAATTGTATTTGTTCTTATAACATCTGTATTTTCTAAGGCTAAATTTTGTGGAGGTTTTGTTTGCTTTGTGTATGTGTGTGTATTTTTGAAGTTCTCTTTATAAGAATTGATAAATAATTTGGGAACAGCCCCCTTGGCAAGGCCTTCCTCCAGGGGACCCTCTGTCTCAGCAGTGCTGCAGCTGCTACTTTTAACTGTGTGTTAACTTGGAGTTGGGCCAGGGCCTAAGCAGGATCCCCTTCCTGAAGAGGGGCTCTTGTGTGTCTGGTGAACCACAAGCTCAGGGCTGTATCTGCCAATATGTTTTTGGCAGAAGCCATCTAATAAAATCCCATCCGCGCTGTTCTATGAAATGCAGTCACAAATTTGGATGATGATTACCTGATGCCATATTTTGGTAACAGCTAATCTCCATGTCTTAGATGGTTTTTGTTCATTGCCTCCCCCCTTCCCTTCTTCACCACTCTGCTTGGTGCATGTTTTAACTACAAACGATGTATAATCTGAGTTTCATGTTGCATGGTCTAATGGAAAGGCACTGAGCCAGTCATATGGAGACAGGGGTCCTATTATTGGCACTGCCCTTTGTTTAATAACAGCTTAACAACCGCAAAAAAATGCTCTTTTAGCATTCTTCATGTATTCTTGAATCTTCCTAACAGTCCTGTTAGACAATATTATTATCCTCATTTAGGTGAGGAAACTAAGGCTTGGAGTATTGGAAATTTCCAGTACTTGTATTGGAAAGTATGATATTGGACAAGTATTTTCAATATACTTGTGTTGAAGATATTGGAAATACTTGTCCAATATCCTTCATCTCTCTGAACTAAAAATGAGTTTTTTATTTCTAGAAATCTGTCTCCCCATCTGCAAAATGGAGTTGCTTCTCCTCAACTCAGAATGGTGGCATGGAACTAAAATGATGCCATGTAGATATTAAGTTGCCTTGAGGATTGAAATCCAAGACAATAAATTGGTAATAAATTGTAGTTATTAACTAGTTCACCTCTGTGGCTCTCAGCTTCTTTGTTAATTAAATGTAGGGATTGAACCAGATTCATTTCATTGGTTAGTTTGAGCTATCACATTTTCCTGTCAGCCACAGACTCAAATGTTGGTGGATGAAGCCTACGTGGTTCCCAGAGGCTGTGCATGCTGCCTACATTTCAATCAGCTCTACATTTTAGGTACATCCATCCCTCTCAGCCAGTGTTCTTAGGAAGAAAGTGCAAACTTTTAGGAAGGAAAAATCTCACTCTTCAGTGTTTGTGGAGCATACAGGGAAATTCTCTTAATGGAATAGTAGAGATACCATTGTCCAGTGGCCACTGTAAAGCCCTATGGAGCTGCTTGCTTTTGGCTCTGGAGATATTGTGACCTCTTAAAATGTATTTTTCTAAAAAAGGAACACGCCTTATTTCTGTTTTTCTTTATACTTCATCCTCAGTAGGAATTTAACCAAGGGGGTTAACGGAGAAAGTAAGGCATTGACTTAGCTCCACACAAAAATGCATTCTGGCTTGTTTTCATACATATCACAAAAAAATAGGGGTTCAGGATCCCATATGGCACTTAACCTCCTAAGCAAAGATCATCAGCCATAGACAAGAAGCAGGTGGCCTGGCACCGAGAGCAGAGGTTATTTTTGCTGCTGGGCTCCCGCCATTTCAGAGTTTAACAGTGGCAAGTCTGCTCAGCAGGAGGCTGACCCCAGATGCTCTCCCCTTGGCGGAAATGGAGCCGTCCCATGTCCCACCTCCGCTGCTAGGAGTAAACCTGATGAAATCTAGGCCACAGTTAGACTCCCAGATAAGTCTCTGTTTAAGCTTATTCCCATTTGTTACTTAAATACCACTTCCAGATCTGTTTCATTTGGGGTGAAGTCACAGACTTAATTGTTCACCTATCCTGGGTGGCTCTTGAAAGCCTGTGATAAGGATATCTTGGCATTTTATTTTAGGTGAACCCTGGTGCAACAGGTTGGAAAGGACTAGTTTTGAGGATAGTGTTAGAGACCAGAGGTGTGGAAACCTGGATTCTGCCTCTGGCTCTGCCTCTCCCTAGAGCTCAGTCTCACTGTGTGTAATATGAAGAGATTTGGACCATGTCTGGGGTTCCAAATTCAGATGCCAACAGGGAAGTATCAAAAATGAATGAGAAGGGAAGAGAAAGGAAGAGGGAGACCCAATGGAAAGGGGCATGAGGGAACGTTGCGGCGAGTGTGAAAATGTATACCGTGACTGGATGATGATTATATGGGCATATACATTTTTCAAAACTTGTAGAACTTACACTAAAGATCTATCCAGTTTACCATATGTAAAATAAGTGTAAAATGAGTGAAATGGACTAGGTAGTAAACTGCAGAGCATATACCTCATTTAAAGGGGGTGATGATGAGCTCTAGCCAATGACTTCTCTTCAGAATATAGGCCCAGTGTTGCTACATTTTCAAGTAAAGCCACTAATTCCCCTATTTGTATAAAATCTCAGGATATGTAGATTTATGGGCCCTGTTTGGTCAGACAAAATACCAGTTTTGTGATCTCTGAACTTTGGGCTTCTTAATTTGACTCTGAGGATCATTTTAGCTTCAACATTGAATGATGCCAACTTGCGGTGAGACCTCAGACAAAAAGATTAAACTTGCCTACACCTCAGTTTTTTTTCACCTGTAAGATGTTGATAATCCATGACTAACAGTACAGGGGTCTGATGAAGAGCATATGAAGTACCCTGTACAAAGCCACTTTGAAACATGGATAAGTAACGTAAAAATGCAAGTCTCTATTACCTTTTTTATTATTATAAAGAATTATTTCCATTTTTAGAATTGTTATTGTTCAGAATTGAAGCGCTAAACTTAGTAAAGATGGCAAATAAAAACATCAAGATTCACCATGAGTAAATGACTTGCCTGCAAATGATCATGCAAACCTTTCATTATCCTTGGAGGGGAATGTTTCTGTTGTGTGTGACAAAAAGAAAAGGCATTTCATTTGTACAGCTGCTCATATAAATTGCAAAAACCATGGGAACTGAAGTCCGAGGTACAGCAATAGCATATAACGAAATGAACTTGATGCTATATTAAAGATTCTTTGTCACATGCACTCACTGCCTAGGAACTGGAATGCTCCAGCCTTGTCACTGACATTTTGTGAACAAGCAGCCTGTATTGGATGGTGATAAATGGATTATCTTAAATGTCATTCTGCACTGTTTTAGAGTTGCAAAGAGAGTTTTGATATTGAGTTGTTGGTTAGTATATTCTATATCAATCCTTTATGATGAAATAATCTCCTCAAGTTACATCCAGAAATGGCAAAGTTGCTTATTTCTTCAATCACCCGTAGCAGTGTTTCCATTACAAGATATGCAGAGAAGATTGTGTAATAATGTCAAACTATTTATAGAAACATTTCCTAGGAATCTCTAGTCTCCTTGAGTTGTTTGTGTATTTAATACTAGGGATTTGTTTTTATATGTGTGTGTGTATATATATATATTTCTATTTCTAAATTGACTTCAGCTGAGGATGTTGCACTTTAGTTTTCATAGAGAGCACATTGAAAACTTGATAATATTAGCATTCAACAACTAAAACTAAGGTCACACTAACATTTTGTGAATAGAAAGATTCATGTATTTTGGTTTTAAATGTTGTAATTTTTTTTTTTTTTTTTTGGTGTTGCAGTTGCAGCTGTGTCCTAAAGGCTGTCAGGTTGTTATATTCATAACAAATTTAAACCTATCTATTTTGTCTAAAGTAGTATGCAGTACTTTGTCCAAAGAATTTTTAGTATTTATTTTATGCTAATTTCTCCATTATTTTATCTTTAATTTTTTTTATTTTCCAAATTTAATAAAATTATTACTATGACACAGAATGTAGTCATTTGTATAAAGATTTGTTTGGTCCAGTGGATTTGTGTGGAAAGACGCACAAAGTAGATTTTGAAAGCGTATCTCACATTTTACTTGGCAAACTTATTCTAAATATTGGCTTTCTTCCCTAAAGATAAGATCTTTCTAGATACAAATATTGAAAATACTCAGTTAGCATATACAGAGTGGCTCCCTTCAGCCTCTCTGTACTCTACTCATCTTACCATCATCCCCTCATTCTACAGTCCTCAAAACAAAAGACATGTAATTTATATTTTAAAAATCAAAACAATATAAATAATATTAGAGTGCACCATATAAAATTGCTGTTTTTATAGATCCAAGCAGTCACATATGAGCAATTTTATATGGCTCACCCAAACAGTGAAGATTTATATTATATTTACTACATGCCAAACATGTGCTGGATGTATATGAATTCATGTACTGGTTATAGCAACCCTATGAGTAGGTACTATTATTTCCCCTAGCCTACAGATGACAACTTCGGGACATAGATTGATTAAGTAAGTGTCAGAACCAGGCAGCCTACCACCAGAGTCTTTGCTCATCATCAGGACTCTGTGCTACCTCTCCAAAAAAGCACTCTCCCACCCCAGTGTAGTGCTTTTCACTGCAAAAATTTAATCATGTTTTTCATCTTACATGTCTTAATGTAGTATTCCTTTCAGCTATTCTAATCAAATGTATTATTCTTTTCCTTTGTAGTTTTTGCGTGTTATATCTTTCTTAAGATCAACTTTCTTTAAAAACTCTGTGTTTTTAAAGAAATTTGCTTTAATGGTATTCCGATGCTTTCATAGTTTTGTTTTCAGTGTTTACCTATTTAATCCACCTGAACTTTACCTTTGTGACTGGTTGTTGAGTAGGGATTAACTTTATTATTAGGTTTTCAAATGGACAGGCAATTGGCACCTTTTATGGAACAAACCATTCTTGCCTCCATTGATTTGAAAAGACACTTTTATCATATACTAAACTTGCAGAAATTTGTGTGTCAGGGTTTTTTTTTGCCTAATTACCAAAACTTTGTGTGTTTTTAGATAATAGGGCCTGCCCTCCTCCATTTTCTTTTTAGAAAATTTCGTTAACCATTTTCATGGCCTTTTTGTCAGATGAATCTTAGATTCCGATAGTCAGTGCCATAAAAAATTCTAAATCCTGTTGGCATTTTAATATAAATGCATTGAATTTATAAGTGTGTATGTTGGATAATTTCTTTAATGTCTCCTCATCTATTAACATGTTTTACTTCTTCATTTATTTATGTCATCTTTTGTGTTCTTAAGGGAATTTTAAAACTTTTCTTAACATTCTCCTTCATTTCTAGATATTTGTGTTTATTGCTGTTGTAATGGAATTATAGATATGTCTGGTAACTGTTGAGTTTTTACATTTATATAGTTACCTTACTAAATTTAATTAGTTCTGGTAGTTTTTCATTTGATTCTTCTGGAATTTCTAAATAAGGAATTAAATAATTTAAAATAAAATGATGTTGCCTTTTTCTTTCCAATGTACTTTTGTTGGTCTTTTTTCCTGTCTTAGCTGATTTTTTTTTTGAATAATGTTAACTAATAGTAGGGATAATAGGCATCCTTTGATTTTTTATTTTTTCCTGTTGTTAATTCAGATATTTCAAGTGTTTTGCAGTTAACCTGGAGATTTACTGAGATTTCTGATTAATATCCTTTATTCAGTAAAATAATTCTTACTCTCATTAATTCTCTTTAATGGTTGTTGCATTTAATCAGATACTGTTTTGAGGGTAGAAGGGTATCTACTGAGATGATGACATGCGTTTTCTCCTTTGTTTTTTAAATTGTGGCATATTACATTATTGGATCTTATATTGTTGGATCATCTTTCCATTCCCGAAATAGAGCTTACTGTATCTTGATGTGATATACACAGGAACTTAATTTGGTGATATTTTATATATAATTTTCTGTAGGTGATATTGTTCTATAGCAGTATTTTCTGATGCTCTCTGACCCTAGTTAACAGGTCTCAGTAGAACTCTCATTCATTCCTAACATTTCTGTGACGTTACTGTTTTGAAGCTTATCCAAAGCTTGATTGGCTTTTGATTATTTTAGCATGGAGGCTTTTGCATGCAATTTCCCTCAAATCTTTGAAGTTTATTTCTGTTGATAGCTTTCCTTGGGAAAGGCATGAGTTTACTCTTCCAACTGTTTTGCTCTTGCCTCCTATCTTCTTTATGGGGAAAGAATATAAATATTTCTTTGAAGCATGATGAGTATAAATATTTCTTTGACACCTTTATGAAACCTGGAATTGTCCCTTTTCATTTGGAAAGAATAAACTTTTCATGCTCATCATTCTTTATGCATAAAACTATAGTTTTATTTAGTCTGATTTATATGCAGTGTTTCCCAAAATACAGATATTTATTTATTTATTTAGAGACAGATGTCGCTTTGTTGTCCAGGTTGGAGTGCAGTGCTGCAACCATAGCTCACTGCACTCTCAAACTCCTGGGCTCAGAGGACCCTCCTACCTGTCTGCCAGGTAGCAAGTACTGCAGGCATGCACCACCATGACTGGCTAATTTTTAAAAAAATTTTTTGTAGAGACAGGGCTCTCACTGTATTGCCCAGGCTAGATGTTTAATATTTTATGGTGAGAAACAGTGGGGTTAGAGAAGACAGTATTGTTTCATTGTATGTATGTATGTCCCCCTTGGCAAATATCACTAATCTCGATGCACATTTTCCTTCTAAACTTGTATATAGCCTGCTTAACACAGCACATCAAGTAGCTAGTACCAATTGATTGACACTTGCAATTTAAATGAGACCTATTTGCACCCCCTAGTATGGACATAGCATTCGTTGGAAGCCAGGAGTCCTAAGCTTTCAGTCTCTAATTTGCAGTGTGAAACATCAAGCTATTTCAAAATTTAATCTTAGTTTTCAACAGCTATACAATGAAGAGATTAAACTGGATAATATAATAGATTTTCTGATTCTGTTTACATATGCTGCTTCATTATTTCAGGGCCAGACATCGTTTTAGGATTTGTAAATCTCGACTAAACTGTGTATTTGTAACTTTATTATTACTATTTTGTTATTTTCTTGTTCATTTGTGATTTTGAGATTGTAAATACATCTGCCGTTTAGCTAATTCTCTTTTGTGGCCAAGTACTTTCTCTTACTTTTAAAATTAATAAAGGCTTGTTGTAGAAAATTTGAAAATTGTAGAAAAGCACAAAAGGAAAATAAAAATTACCCATAATCACCGGGTGCGGTGGCTCACACCTGTAATCTCAGCACTTTGGGAGGCGGAGGTGGGCAGATCACTTGAGACCAGAAGTTCAAGACCAGCCTGGCCAACATGGTGAAATCCCTTCTCTACTAAAAATACAAAAATTAACGGGCGTGGTGGCGCCCTGTAATCCTAGCTACTCGGGAGGCTGTGGCAGGAGAATTGCTTGAACTCAGGAGACAGAGGTTTCAGTGAGCTGAGATCATGCCGCTGCACTCCAGCCTGGGCGGTAGAGCGAGACTCTGCCTCAAAAAAAAAAAATAACCAAAAAATTACCCATAATCCTGCCACCCCGATGGTTAACATTTGGTGTATGATTAGAAATATTTCTGTTGTTAAAATTGTTATACTCTTTTTCATAGAATATTATTACATACGTCACTGAAAAATGATTTTCCTCAATGTATACAATCATTTATTTTTATCATATCTCTTTAGGGTTTCACTTTTAAATATTATGACAGACATCCTTTTATAAGAATCTTTGATGCTTTCTTGAACAGATTCCTAGATACAGAATTACTAGGTGAAGGAGAGTGTACATTTTAAGTTCCTAACAAGTTACAAGTTCTTGAAAAATATGTCTGGAATGGATGTTTGAATAAAATATTGCCAATTTGATTTCTAGAAAGGTGGACCAATTTACAGATTCATCAAGAGTTCTTTTTAGAATGCCTCTCCCATCTCAAGTTTGGCAGCATGTTTAAAAACATCTTTTCCAATTTTATGGATGAAAAGTAACAGAATTTCTTTATCACTACTGTGATTGGGCATTTTTTATGTTTATGGCTGTATATGTGTGTGTGTGAATTTCTTGTCCTCTACATTTTCCCCTTCCTTTTATGGCATACATGTTAATTGTTAACAACTGCAGTGGCTATGAGCTCATTATCAAAGTGTTGCTCCATAATTTATAATTATACCTAACTTTGGGGGCAAAAATCCCAATTTGGAGGTCAAAAAGAGACCAAAAAGTCTCTGTACATCTCACATGACTTTGCTTGCACTAACTCTGCCTTCCTAAATTACAGTCTCTAATTAAGAAGTGCTAGTCTCCTGGCCAACTCTAGGGTTATTTTTGAAGCTCCTTGGATGCTTGCACCCTTCCAGAGGGCTGTTACTTTGCACCCTCTCTGGCAGCTCATTTGCTTCCACAGGCAGCCTTAAGCCAAAGCACATTGGCTTATTCAATCTGGTGTCTGGATCTTAAAACCTGGCTTCTCAGTTTATGATGCTCACCAGTAAAATACTCATGGCTCTTCTTGCCATGAAGAGAACCAGGCTTGCTTAGCTTAGCTTCATGTGTGGCCTTCATGAATCAAAATAAGAAGAAGGTAGAACTAGTCCCACCCTTAAGTCAAGAAGAACTTGTTAGTCATGAGGTGAAACCACATGACTTTGCTCTTTTCTATTGTGTCTTCTAATTGTTTCTGACAAGAATCCCTGAATTTTTCCCACACTTTTCTAGCTTGATGCTATCGGGCTCCTTTTCAAACAATTGTGAAATTAGTAACTAACCTTCTGCTTGCTGATGAGATTGTTTGACAGCCTGTTGCTACCTGGAAACCAGAATGACTGGAAAGAGACCTGTTTATGCATTTTTCATGTTCAATGCTAGGCAAAGAGGTTATAGCCTACATGTGGACTCTAAGCTAAGGAGGCTGACACGTGGGGAGGGAAAAGGGCTGAAATCCAATGCATATGCCCCTCTTCAATCCTGGGAGATTGTATTTGCCAGTCAGAGGCACCTTTTTCTAATTTGCCCAGAGGTGCTGAAAAAGGAGACTGAGGCCCTGCTCAACTGCCTGAACAACTTACAGAAGCGCCTCTCCTTCCAACCAGGTTAGGATCCAAAAAGCTGTATGTGAAACCTCTTGTTTGTAAATCCATGGTGGCATTAAGCAGCCGCTGGGAGTACAATCTGTTAGGGACAGGCTTTTGCTCCAGTATTTAGGTTTGTTCTTATCAGTAAATCTAAAGTTCCTAAGTAAAGAAGCTTCTGTATTTAAATAGCTCAAAATACGACAGGCTTATTTTTTTAATAGCAGCATTGTTTTTCTTTCCCAAAGCAACCATAACTGAGACAGGATTAGATGCAAAAACCACTTGCTGATACAGTTTGGAATTGCAAAATTCTAAATTCCAACAGATTCATATTGTATGCCAGTATAAACAGAGTGTAGCCAGTTTTCCTCAAAGAGATAACATGGGTTCTCCACAGTATTTTTGACCCAACAAGCCATTATTAAACTTGGAGAGAAATTTTTGGCTGGGCACCTTGGCTCACACCTGTAATCCAGCATTTTGGGAGGCTGAGGAAGGAGGATTACTTGAGGCCAAAAGTTTTGAGACCAGCCTGGGCAGCATAGCAATGCTCTGTCCATACAACGAATTTAAAAATTAGCTGGGTATGGTGGTGTGTGCCTGTAGGCCCAGTTAACCAGAAGACTGAGGCGGGAGGATTGCGTGAACCCAGGAGGTTGAAGCTGCAAAAAGCCATGATTGTGCCACTGCATTCCAGCCTAAGCAACAGAGCAAGACCCCATCTCTAAAAAAAATGGGGGCAGAGTTCTAATGGCATCCAAAGGCAAAGGCCCATATTCCCTGGTGTTCCCCAAATCATTGCAACAAAAAAGCAAAGCCATTTACCCTCTAAGTAATGTCAGTAAACATGGAGGAAAACCTGAAGCTTTCCTGCTTAAGAGCCATCCTGAGGCCTGGCATGGTCGCTCACGCCTGTAATCCCAACGCTTAGGGAGACCAAGACGGGTGAATCAGGAGTCTGGAGTTTGAGACTAGCCTGGCCAACATGGTGAAACCCCATCTCTACTAAACATACAAAAATTAGGGCCGGGTGCAGTGGCTCACACCTGTAATCCCAGTACTTTGGGAGGCCAAGGCAGGCAGACCACTTGAGGTCAGGAGTTTGAGACCAGCCTGTCCAACATGATGAAACCCTGTCTCTACTAAAAATACAAAAAATCAGCTGGGCATAGTGGCGGGTACCTGTAATCCCAGCTAGTTGCGAGGCTGAGGCAGAAGAATCACTTGAACTTGGGAGACGGAGGTTGCAGTGAGCCAAGATCGCGCCACTGCACTCTAGCCTGGACAACAAGAGTGACACTCTGTTTTAAAAAAAAGAAAAATTAGCCGGGCATGGTGGTGGATGCCTGTAATTCCAGCTACTCAGGAGGCTGAGGTGGTAGAATCATTTGAACGCAGGAGGTGAAGTTTGTGGTGAGCCAAGGTCGTGCCACTGCACTCCAGCCTAGGTGACAGAGTGAGATCCTGTTAAAAAAAAAAAAGAAAGAAAAAAAAAAAAGCCATTCTGAGCTTCATTTCAATATCTCCATCCTAGGCCTTAGAGAAAAATTCAGTCCTCACCTTACCATACTCTGTTATTAGAAAGCATTAAGAAGGAGGTGTTTTAAGTTCTTCTCAACCTTATTGTGGATGAAGGTGAAGGATTGCACCCTTATGAGAGGGCATGGTACACCTCCAATACACCTCTTTTCTTTTGTCTGCCCACGTTTGTGACTCTGATATCCTGGAGCACTTTATGTGAGACTTAGATTTTCTTTTTTCATGGTGTAAGTTAAATATGAAGTAATCGTGATTAGGCCTTTTGTTCACATAACCAATGAACCAATGAAAACCTTGGTGATATTCATGTGTAATGTTATCATCTGAGGGGTTTCAGCAAAACACTTTAACTTTAGGGTTCAGAGAGGTTTCATTCTCACACCAGATCCAGAAGTTCCTATTATAATACCTGCTTGCATGAACTTGTTCATGGTACTCACTGGTACAAATTGATGGCTTCAAGTGACAGAGTGCTCAGTAATATTGCCCTCTTGGAAGCTGTGCCCAAGAAACTTCGTTTCCTCACTGGGCTCTGCAGCTGTCGAAACTTCATCACTTTTCACCTGAATCTCTACGATGCCTTTTGCAAATGAGGAGCTGTTGAGAAAAATATGCAGCTCGAAGCTGGCAAAGTTTTAAGTGGGTAAAGCTGGTAGTGTTAAGATCATAGCCCCAAATTACTTAAGGGCTTCTGCTAACATGAAAATAAGACTCTTGACTGCTGAGAGATTGGATATTCAGATAGATTTTTTTATGAAGGAAATAAATATTTCAACATGCAAACACTACCCAAGTGGGTAGTGATGCTTCAAAACAGGGTCAGAGGTCAGGTTTTTTTCGTTTGTGTTTTTTGGGATGGCTCCAAGTTTAAAGGTATTACACATCACTACCTACCCCGAGTCTCACATGGTAAAGTAATTACTGCTAGCTAGTGGAAAATATGTACATTCATTTTTATTTCCAAAGATCCTGAGATTTCTCTCTGTGCTTTTTGTGGTCCTCATTATAAAAAATATATCATGAAGAATGATGGTTTTTCTCCATCCTAACAGTAAAAGAGTCAAGCTGAAAATGCATGTCTGATGCTCAACTTTTTATAACAAACTTAATTTTGGAGGAATAAATAAGCATAGAATGTATTTATTCTTTAGAGAATAGTAGAGTTCATTTTTATAGTTTGGCTTTAAAACATGCAACAGACCCGTAGGGTATTGGGTAATTTTTAGAGGAGACGCTGACCTGCTGGTCAGCCAGTTTGAGGGAATTGGGGCCCAGGATGTCTTCAGGCAAGCATAAAGATGTGTGGCATACATTGTTATGAAACTTAAACACTGACTTTCTCAGTGGAGTGGAATTTGGGTGACTGTTGGAATTGCTAAACAGGACTTAGAGTTTCAGAAACCCTTTTCTCTCTGCCTTCAAGTAGGGAAGATAATTATTTGCTGAGCAATTAATTTAAATTCTCTCTCTCTCTCTCTCTCTCTCTCTCACACACACACACACACACACAAACACACACCCACACACCAGATATGGTAAGCTCAGATCTCTGCAGAAGCCAGCAGATAATGTCAACGAGTGAGGCAGCGTTGGTATAATACATTGGGGAGTTGTGGGGACAAGAAAGAACTAGAAAGCACACCCCCGGTCTAAGAGGACAGCCAGCACTCTGCTCCCAGCCAACTGCTGCCATGAGACAATATGGGCCCACTGTTGCGTACAGCTCAGGTTTTTTGTTTTTTGTTTTTTTCCCAAAAGAAGCCAGAAATCCAGATATTTGTATGAAAGGTATTTTTATAAAAATTTTAGCATCTAATTTAAAACGCTGTTTGAAAATGTATTTGAGGGCTAACTTTGGCCTACCGGCCACTAGGTTGTAACTTCAGCTTTCAAAAATTGCAAAAGTTAGAGCCAGCGGCTTAGTGGCCATACCTTCTCATTCTCTAAGGGAGGTGTTTGGAGCCTGGTGCATTCTAAACAATGACTGTTCTGTGGCTTAAAACCCTATTGTGAAGAACACAGAGTTACTCTGAAATAGAGGGCAGCTTGTCTCATTTATATCATTTCTTTTTAGTGACATAGATCCTTCGTTAAGGCCAACTTTTAAGGGAGTCGAGTTGCAGAAAAGTTTACAGGACATAACCACCCTCACGTTGTTTTTCTTACTGGCTTTTAACCATCAGAAAGTAATTACTTTCCCTCCTCTATCCCTCCCTTGGAATGTGTCTTTTTTTTTTTTTTTTTGAGACTCACTCTCTCACCCAGGCTGGAATGAAATGATGCCATGACGGCTCACTGTAGCCTCAACCTCCCCAGCTCAAGTGATCCTCCCACCTCAGCCCCCCGAGTAGCAGGGTCTACAGTGCCCACCACGATGCCTGACTACTTTACTTTGTATTTTTTTGTAAAGACAGGGTCTTGCCGTGTTGCCTAGCCTGGTCTCAAACTCCTGGGCTCAAGCCATCCTCCTGCCTCAGCCTCCCAAAGCACTGAGATTACAGGCATGAGCTACTGTGCCCAGCCAGAATGTGTTACTCTTTAAAGTACATTGTGAGGCAGTACAGTATTCACATTGCCTTTCCCAGAGCCCCTAAGCATCAACTGAAGATGGTGTCCCTACTGCAGTCAAATAGAAATTCTGAGTAATGACTGGTTTAATAATGATCAGATAGACCAGGAAAGTCCTCGACTAAGTCAGTGATACTAGGATATGATTATTTTAATTATTTTAATATTGATTCTTTTGTTGTCTTTTGGATTGTTTAGCTGTCACTTTTTCTCTCGGCATTTGAGGTTTCGGGACACGGAGTAAAATGATGGAAATGTGTTTGTTTTTCAGGGCAGAGAGGAGTGGTGGTGAGTAGAGAAATTACATTTTGTCCTCAGCTACCATTGATGTCCTTCCAAATAGGTGAAGTTTAGTTTAAAACCTGCCATTAATTCCTGGCCTCTGGCAAGAGTGGTACAAGGTTACCAGTTTGTTCCAGTATGTGTAGGGAGGGGCTGGGGGTTGGGGAGAGAGAAGGGTGGCAATTAGTCAATGACATTTATGATCCATTTATAAAATACAAATGAAATAATTGGTTACAAAATCATGACAAGCCTTCACTTGTCTTTTACAAACTTGTTCTCAACACACTGTGAAACTTAATGGACACCCTTTGTAGAAAGTGAGGAACAACAGCCATTCTGAAGAGACTGATTCATAGCATTCAACTAGCTATGGTGGCGAAGATTCTCCAAGTACGTTCCTCATTCTCATCTCTGATAGCCGCATTATTGTTGTAGATCCAGAGGCAGGGAATTTGTAGATTCCTCAGTCAGGGAATTGCCACAGTTTTGGTGTAGGATGACCAGATATGAGAAAGAAAACATTTTCCCACAAATGTTTAAATGCATGGGGCCCTTTGGGGTCTTTGCTGAGATTAGAGCCCTGTGTGTTTATGAATAAAAGAAGAATAAACAAAAGGCAGCATGCACTGGCAGTCTCCTCCTTCCTGCCCTATTAAAATGCTGTGTGAGGTGGCATCGAGAAAATAAACACCAAGGTTGACCCCAAATGTAGGGCCTGGGTGATTTTTCTTTCAAATCCCCTTTCAGTTCCCCACCTCTGACTCTTAGTCTTTCTCTCCTTCCCCACCTCTAGAGAGAGGACATTTCCCGAATAAAATGAAAATCAAAGCTAAAAGCTAATCATATTTTTAAAGTCAGATGTATTGGGGGTATAACTGGAAGCTAATTTTTAAAAGAATCCTGCCATATCTTTGATAAGGAAGTTCTTGGCTTAAAGAGTGTAACCCCCAGTTTTAGCAGAGATGTTTCCTTTAGTTTTGAAACATTCTTCAACATTTCAAGTTCATGATCAAAAACGACTGACTGGATTTAAGTCCTTTATTTCCTACACTCCTGAGTAAAATTCTGAAAAACTGGCCGGTCTAGTTTAGAGAAGAACGCTGATGTGGGAGTATTTTCACCATACATTCCTGCTCTAAATTCTTTGCTTCTGGTGATAGACTATTCTACTTTTGAAATAAGTTCACATTGCTCTAACACTTCATAAGTTCAATCTTTTTCTCATTCTGTTTAAAATAACCACCATGACCACCAAACAGCTGAAATTCATTGTCGTTAAAATTATGATTGAAATAGACAGGGAAAACCTAAGAGTGAACGCTACCCAGCAAATCTGGGTTAAACAGGTTCGAGTTTTTCCAGAGCACGCTATTTAGGATTTCAGGTTCCTGTTCCTTTAAACTGACTTTGGTAAAGCCATTTACCATCTCAGAAACATGATGTTTCTCTGCTCCTTTGTGAGGACTAACCATATGTCCCCACCACTGTGCACCAAAGCTGAATATCATCCCAAACACTCTGGATCCTTCTGACGGGCGTTTGTGTGGTACACAGGAAGGGGTGCATTATGAATATGCAATCACTGGCATGTAATGTTGTCTTCTGCTAAAAATACAAAAAGGGTACTCTGATCTCAGAGTTGGGAGCTGATTTCTGATTTCAGCCTAGACAGGTCCGCTTAAAACTATAATCAAGCTGATTGTATTGTCCTGGAATTCTAATTTCCAATTTAGGGTTTTGCTATATAATCTCTAGTAGAGTGTGTCTAATCTTTATGAAACCCAGAGTCTTTGTATAAACTCTATGGATTTTCTTCCATGCGTCTAGGTTGAGCTGAGTTGTATCTTTAGGCTGAGCTATAGAGACATTAAATTACTGAGTAAATGAAGGCAACGTTGTTATGTCACTCTGTCTTTCTGGAAGACCAACTCAAATTCTGTCTGCTGTAGCTTTGATCCTTTTCATTTAATTCTGAGTACACTTGTTATTATAGTAACTGTTGTTTGTATGTTATTTTAGCTTTTTACTTAAGTAGCTATTTAGCAATTTAAATGAAAATGTAATTAGGTTACATCTGTTTTACATGCATGTAATACCACGCAGATGTAAACTTCTATTAAAGCCATATTTTCTTTTTGGCAAGAAAACGCAAAAACAAAATCGTACCAGTCACTGGAATACGTCTTGCTCTTAAAAATAATAATAATAATATAAAAGGATATACAGAACACTGTGTCGTTATGTATATGGTGGTTAGAGTACACCACTTCTGTTTTTTGAAAATTAAAAAAAAAATTAACAAGTAAGAAACAAGCATTCTGTTCTGTGTTCCCTCTTATAGTTTATCCGGATATGGTGTTTAAAATGACAACACAGCCAGGGGTGGTGGCTGACGCCTGTAATCCCAGCACTTTGGGAGGCTGAGACAGGCAGATCACCTGAGGTGAGAGGTTCAAGACTAGCCTAGCCAAAGTGGCAAAACCCCATCTCTACTAAAACTACAGAAAAATTAGCTGGGTATGGTGGCATGCGCCTGTAATCCCAGCTACTTGGGAGGCTGAGGCAGGAGAATCGCTTGAACCCAGGAGGTGGATGTTGCACTGAACCGAGATCACGCCACTGCACTCAAGCCTGGGCCACAGAGAAAGACTCTTGTCTCAAAAAAAAAAAAAAGAAAGAAAGAAGGAAAAATGACAGTACAGCTTCCCCCCATTCTGTGGGTTTGTGCACGTAGAAATATACCCATCCTCCCATCACAAACACTGGTTCTTCCAACTCCATAGAGTGGAAAGAGTCAAAAGCAGCTGAGATTCTAACCTAGCTCTGCTTTAAACTGACTTTGGTAAAGCCATTTTACTCTTCAGTATTATTTTTAAAAAAACCAAGAGTAATATTTGCCCAATTTGCCTCATAGACATGTTGTGAGGCTCAAGGGAGATAATGAATATGTAGGTACTTTGAAAAGTATAAAATGCAATTGTTAGAAGGTATTATTAGTATATTAGTCTGGGACAGCATAAGCAATAAGCCCCCCAGATACCCACACATTTTTGTATGTACAATGGGGATTGAACTTAGAAAATTAATTCTCCTGTTTTGGGAACCATTGCCTCCCTTATAGCCTGTTAATAGGATTTATAAAACATCATTTCAGACAAAGTCATTTATCTTATTTGCTAATGAGACACAAAATTTGGACTGTCTGGAACCAGGTAACATTTTAAGAGTTGCCCATTTGTTTCATACATGTTCAGCTTTTCAGTGCAGTCATTTTTAATGGGGGTTTTTATAGCATCAATAAAAATATTTGCATATAATTCTTCCTTGTAAATATGGTTAAACTTTTAGCTTTCTGCTACTTGGTGACCTGTTAAATAACTTAATGTACTTTGAAATTGATTGTTCAGTGCCAAGACAATAAGAAGCCAGGAGGAGCCAGCTTTATTTTTTACATTGGGGCCTTAAGTTGGGCTATGAAGAAAAAATTCTGGCAGGGTTTGCAACATCCAACTTTTAAGGGTTTTTTAAATCTGAAAGTGGGAACATGGACTAGAATGCCTATTTCTCTTCCTATCTGTCTTAAGTAATATCTTAGATGGCAGGGAAAGGAAATATTCTACCTATATAATAACATATCTACCATTTATTGAGCACCTACTATGTGGCAATTTGCATTCTAAATGCTTCATATATTATCTCATCTGATCCTTACGGCAGACTCATAGGTAGGTACTACTGTCATCTCCTATTTTGTAGTTGAAGAAATTGAAGTCTAGAGAGGTTGAGAATCTTTCTCAAGGCAAGATAGCTAGTGAATGGTAGAGCTAAGGGTTTAACCTTGGCCATCTGGCACCAAGACATAGGTTTGAACCCATTATGCCTCATCATACCTCATATAATACTAGGGATTTGGTTCTTTTTTCTTTGTATTGGTTTTGTCATCTGAATCAGATGTCTTTGACCTGGAAAGAATCTTAAAATATTCTTATGCCACCTCCCTCTTTTATCCCAATTCAGAAAACCGTTTTTAGGGGTACCTAGGTGACATAAAAATGAAAAGAAATGAGGCATGGTGCTGATGGTACTCACAATTCAGTTAGTGAGGGGGGTTGATAAATAAAGGGGTATAGCTAAGTAGACCGCCAAAGAGGATGACATGCGCACTAAGCTGATACTTGGCTGATGTGCTCTGAGAGGCCAGTGCAGGCAGCAGTCAAGGTCAGTTGAAGCCTCATTTGACCTGGGCATGAAAGAATGTGCAGGACTGTGGTAAGCAAAGGAGACAGGTGGTGTTTCAGGCTTCAGGAACAGAATGAGCAGGGAGTTGGAGGAAAGAAAACACAAAGTGGCCTATTACAATATTTCAGGCAAGAGATGGGGAAACCTTCAACCTGGTCACCAGCAGACAACATAAAGCAGGAAGTAAAATGACATTGCAAAGGCAAGGTGATGGGATTTGGTGATTGATCAGCTGTCGGTAGGGAGAGCATTGGAGGCAGGTACTGGGGTCTCGAACCCAGTAGGATAGTAGGAATGTTAATCATAAAAGGCAACTCCGATTTGGGAACACTCATTGTAGTTAGGGAGGTAGAATAGGGCAGATGGCAAGAACTTGGAGTCTATATTCAGATGGTCCTGGGTGGCAGTCTGTGCTCTCCCACTTACTGGTAGAATTACTTTCAGCAAGTCACTTGTTTAAACTCCAGTCTCCTCCTCTGTAAGGTGGGAATAATCTTAATACAGCTAACTCTTGAACAACACAGGTTTACACTGTGCAGGTTCACTTATACGTGGATCTTTAAAAATAAAAGTTGCACCAAGTGTGCCTGCCTCTCCTGCCTCCCCTTGCACCTCTTCTGCCTCTGCCACCTCTGAGACAGCAAGACCCACCACTCCACTCTCTCCTCCTCCTCCTCCTGAGCCTACTCAACATGGAGACAATGAGGATGAAGACCTTTAAGATGGTCCACTTCCACTTAATGAATAGTAAATACATTTTCTCTTCTTTGTGATTTTCTTAACATTTGCTTTTCTCTAGCTTACTTTATTGTAAGAATACCGTATAGAATGTGTGTGTACAAAATATATACTAATTGACTGTTTATGTTATCAGTAAGGCTGCTGGTCTATTAATAGTTAAATTTGGAAGGAGTCAAATTTGTACACAAATTTTAGCCTGCAGGGGGTCGAGCGCCCCAAGCCCTACATTGTTCAAAGGTCGCATGTAGTGACCTCATAGTGTTATTAGAGCTAAGGTAATACCTGTAGCGTGCAAAGCACAGTGCCTCATAGCATACATTCAATAAATTATCACTTAGTAGCCTCCTAATTTGGGTGAGTAGGATTTTATCCCCATTTTATAGATGGGGATATTAAAGTTTGAGTAGGTAGAGTAGCTTTCCAAAGTCCTAAAGCCAATGAGGGCTGGCAGGGGTGAGTAGAGACCCAGGCTCCTGCCTCGTGGTGCAGTCTCTGACTTCCTCAATTCTAAGTCCCTTGCTGCCCTCACATCAGACAGTGGCAGGCCAAGTCTTCTGGTGCTGTTACTTTGACCTTCCTCCCGTAGAGGCTGGATATAGCAGAGGCAGGCACTGTCTCTTCTCTTACCTTACCTTCTGTGGCCATTTATTGAGCATGTGTGATGTGTCTCACATGCTTTTACATGCTTTGCATACATTTCTTTTTCTTTCTTTCTTTCTTTGTTTTTTTTGACACAGAGTCTTGCTTTGTTGCCCAGGCTGGAGTGCAGTTGTATGATCTCAGCTCACTGCAACCTCCGCCTCCCAGGTTCAAGCAATTCTCCTGCCTCCACCTCCCACGTAGCTGACATTGCAGACACCCACCACCAGACCTGGCTAATTTTTGTATTTTTAGTAGAGACAGGATTTCACCATGTTGGCCAGGCTGGTCCTGAACTCCTGACCTCAAGTGATCCACCCGCCTCAGCCTCCCAAAGTGTTGGGATTACAGTACTTTTCATACATTTCTAATGACTGAGTATAGGTTTTCATTTTCTCCCTTTGCTTTCTTCCTATAAATCAGACATTCATTTTTTTCTGGAGTCCTTTTGGGCACCCCAGAGGGAGTTGTATCTTTTTGTGTGTGCCCTGTGGAATTTTCATGGCAACATAAGTTGTATTTCTTCATGACTCGCCACCATAGGAGGACCACCCAAAACATACCCTCTTCTGTAACCCAGATCTCAGCGTGTATCCTTATTTTCCTTGTTTTCAGCATGTCCGAGTGAAGCCATTAAGTAGGTAATATACTGTTAGACCCAGATCATGGTGCTTGGGAAAACAACACCCAAGCCTCGTGATTAATAAGCTCTGTTAATTGTTAAGCTGTTGTTGCTGATGTCTGACCTCACGGGGTTTGTGCTGTGACAGCTCTTTCATGTTGATGAGGTAAATGAGTCTCTGCCATGATGGCTGGGAGAAGCGGGACAGAGTATCAGATCGTGTTTCACCAGGAAAACAAGGTTGATTTACTGTGTTACACGAGGGTGCAGTGGACCCAGCACCACCGCACCCCATGCTTTGATTTCCCTTGTCTGCTAAGTATGCAAGCACAAAACAGCTTTAACACAATTTTTTACCTAGAAAGGAGCCTGGGGCTGCATCCAAGTACATTTAACATATGAAAATTGAGCTGCTTTGAACTTGTATGTTTTTGATAACTGCTTGGTATGCTTCCTGGAGGATCACCTGTAGGCTTTTCTTTCCAAATCCTAATCCCTTTGATTGAGTGCCAGGACAGATAGCTCTCATTGAATAACTCCAGTCTCATAATTCTTCCTTCATTCAGAGTTGAAAGGGAACAGCTCCAGATTCAATAGGCACATCCTCAGATTCTAAAGTCATTCAAACACTTTAAAACTGAAATTGTTTTGTTCTCAAGTAGGGTTCAGTTGGGCTACTGAATGTTTACACAAGCTAGTTGCTGCCAGGAACTGTAGGATGGGGAAGAAAAGCACACTTCTCTCCGCCTCCACCCAGCCCCCTTGCCTTGCTTCTCTCTGCCTCTGTAACCAAGAAGGATTACAAGGACGACTTTGAGTGTTAGAAGTTTCAAAGCAACCTGGCAAGATTGTTTGTAAACGTGGACATAAGGACATGCTTGACTCTTCTTGTTTTCCCTCCGCCATGAGACCAGGCTGAACATTCCTCCCTCTCCTCCCAACCCCCTTTCGGAGGAAGGAAAACAACCATGTTCTTTTTATCTTTACAAATGTGCCTGGTGGGGACTAATCTAAACCAGTTCAAGATGCCTTCGCTTAAGCCTGTTTAGAGGAACGGAAGGTGCTGCAGAATTGGAAATAGAGTGGCATATGGGCCTCTTTGCCACCCCGCTCCTGAGCCCGCTGCCTCTTTTTTGTTTTTCTAGGTTTCTTGGCACCTACCTGGATTTCTGCTGAGATCTCTGTTTCAGGTCTTTTCAGAGATCATGTTTCCTAAAAGATGGTTCCTTTCTGCTGAACATCCTGTCTCTGTCCTATTTGGCCAGATAGTACTTCAGTTGGGAAAAGCCATCTTTCTCTTCGTGCCTGGTGCCCTATTTCAGAAGGAAGCCTGAAAAGTCATTTCCATGTTCTGTGTGTGATTGTGCCCTGCCCCGCTTGTCACGGTTGTTCCCTCTCGGATGAGCAATTCCTACCCTCCTGTTTGCCCACCAGATGAAGGCAAGGATTGTAACCCATTATTAGAGTATTGAGGACCTGAGTTCCCCACTCATGTTGAACTTGAGGCAAGACTGGGAGGTTTATTCCCCTCTGGCTACTCTCCCACTTGTAAAATGGGGCGACATCACTAATCATTGACACCAAACCTTTGTAAAGAACATAGCATAATAATGAAATGAATGGTGTTACATAGTGATCAAGAAGGTTCAAGACTGGAATCTACTCTGTAAGGAAGGACACAAAAAGATTCGACAGTGATTTAGACAAATCTCATCTGAACACATTTTACAGACGCCTGTTGAACTACAAGTTCTATCTAGGACTGTAGTAAGACTTGACCCTGCTTAGCCGGGGAATTTCGACCCATTGATGGTAGAAGTTTATTAACAACCCTATTCATTTAGATCCTTCCCTGTTTCTACTTTCTCTTTCTCTCCCCGGAAGGTTTTTATGACATTGTAATCATTCATAACTTTAAAATGTCTTCAGTTGTGCTTAAAAACAGCACTTGATTTTAATGGGTACTGCTTAACCATAGAAAGATTGTGTCTGTATTACTGTCGGTTCTTACAACAATACTTTGGAACGAAAGTAGAAAGTTTATGACACATTTTATTATATTGCTAAATGTGAAAGAGGATTCTAATTTAAAAATAAGTGGCTATACTTTTTAATTCTTATTTAGCCTCTGTAGCTGTTTTAATATCCCTTTTATGGTTGACTGGTCGATGTTTTAAAACAAGTTCTTCAGGGACTCTATGCCCATTAGTCTTTGGCAATAAAATCTGAACTTTACTAAAATAAAACATGATGCCATGGAGCAATTAAGAGGGGAACTTTCAGAGATGACCATGAATATGAAATACCGTGATTTATATTATTAATGGATTTGGGGAAAACCAGCCCACCTCTTTTAAGCTCAACTATGTGTATTTGGGGGGTTTTATATTTTTAATTTATTTCTTTGTTTCTCTCAAGGCAGTAGGGGTTCCATCGCAAGCTCTTAAGGTCTACCAATCCTCCTTTTGTAGCCTGCTGCTTCTGAATATGAGCCTTTCTTTTTTCATTTTATTTGGAAAATGGGATGATGTCACTTAGGAAAGCATTTTTCCCAAAAGTGGTTTCAGGAACCAGAATCTGGTGAAGTGTTATTTAAAAGCGATAACATAGTAAAACTGTGCTTTGTGCTTTAAATAATTGTAGGATTTATGGGATATATCCCTAACCTGTTCAGTTTCATGGAAGGACAAAATACAGGGATTCATTTTATCATAGTTTGCTTAAAAATTTTGAAACCCAGTTGACAGTCATTTCTCTAGCATTATAATAAGCTCTTTGTGTTTATAAACGTAGTTCATAGCAATTTTTGGAGTGCTGCAATTTGGTAGTTATTTAATTTGCAAATGGGATTGGCCTCTCTAACCTCTAAAGGAACTAGTTCCTTTTAATGCTTTAAAACTTTCATTGACTCTCAATTGCCAACTACAGGAAAAAGTTTAGGTTTTAAAAGTCCTTACGTGCGTCTCAGCCTCCTCTCCCTGTTTCCTCTATGAACAGCCCCCTCCCACTCCCTTTCTTTCAATATAGGTCTGCTCCGGAACATTCTGCATCTCTTAAACTTTATATGCACTGTACTTTTCAGTCTCCATTTCTCTGCTCATGTTGTGTTCTCTCCATGGATTCTTTCTTTTTATTAGTTAATTTTTTTAAGGGATAGGGTCTCACTCTGTTGCCCCGGGCTGGAGTACAGTGGCACCATCATGGCTTGCTCATAGCTCACTGTAGCCGCCTACTCCTGAACTCAAGCAATCCTCCCACCTCAGCCTCCCAAGTAGCTGGGATACAGGAATGCACCACCATGACAGGCCACTTTTTAAATTATTTTTTGTAGAGACAGGGTTTCACTGTATTGCCCAGGCTGGTCGTGAACTCCTAGCTTCAAGCAGTCCTTCTGCCTTGGCCTCCCAAAGCTCTGGGATGACAGATGCGAGCCACCAGGCCTGGCATCAGGGATTTCTTCTTTACCATGTCTTTGTCTCCAGAATTGTACCCTTCCTTTCTGTCAACTCAAGTGTTTCCTACTTTCTTTTTTCTTTTTCTTTTTTTTTTGAGACAAGATCTCGCTCTGTTGTCCGGGCTGCAGTACAGTGGCGTGATCTCTGCTCACAGCAATTTCCGCCTCCCAGGTTCAAACTATTCTCATGCCTCAGCCTCTCAAGTAGCTGGGATTACAGGCGTGCACTACCACGCCCAGCTAATTTTTGTATTTTTTGGTAGAGATGGGTTTCACCATGTTGACCAGGCTGGTCTCGAACTCCTGACCTCCAGTGATCCGCCCACCTCGGCCTCTTCTTAAGAGGTCTCTTTGACTCTGTATCCAGGGCTTCCTCATATACCCATGCAGCGTATGGAAAACAGCCTATACTGCTGTGTGCAGTGGTCCTGTTGGAATCCTTCTGCTTCCCAGAGAATTGCCCACACCCCAGACAATGGCACTGTCTCCAGATCTTCAGCATTGCAGTTATCATCTTAAACTTAGCTATTTGTGTATCTGATTGTCTCGTTCACCAAACAGTGAGGCCGTTAAGGACAGAAGTTGTCTTAACTGGCTTTGTGTCCCCACCTGCCACCAGGGAGATGCATGGTAACTAGCCAATGAATGAATGTTTTCTTCCAGATGCCTAACATAAGCAGTTAAGTGAAGGAAAGCTTTTTTGCCATTTTAAAAGTAATTTGTCGGCCCACACAATACCACTGACGAAGCCTCACGTGAGAGCTAATGAACATTAAACCCAGACACCATCGGGAGCTCACCAGAAACCCATGACTGGCTAGTGAGAAACCTGGGGCTAGAAACTTGGTATTTTGGTTTCACAGCCAGGTACCCTGGCAGCCACAGCACTGTTATGCTGACAAGCACGCTTTGTCTGCTATCTGTGGCCTGAACTTTACTAAAATAAAGCATGATGCCGTGGAGCAATTAAGAGGAGAACTTTCAGAGATGACTGTGTATGTGAAACACAGTTCCTGCTCTGCTTCCTTCACCCCTGATGAGAGAATCCAGATTTTATTCAACTGGTGCATAGAGGTCTCTTGATTGTGGGGAAGGTGGCAGCTGCCAGCCTGAGATGGTAAATCATGGTTGGGTTAAGCCAGTCTTCGAATTCCTGTTCCCCTTCGCTGGATGCTCATTTTCCCAAGCAAGTCAGGGGCTGTGTGAAAAGTTCTGACCTGTGAGACACAGGCCAAGTTCACTAGGGGAATTCTGGGAAGAATTTTCTTCTTGGTAAAAAGACAGAGCCTCATGTTTGCCAAAAGAGCCTGATTCTCTGCCCTTTCAGAAGCTTCCTGCCTTTGCACACAGTGACAAGACATGATGCTGGGGCTTCAGCAGCCACCACGAGGTGACAGGTAGGAGGATAAAAGTGATTACATTGATGTTGGTGAAGCAGGATAGAAAGAGCCTGGGTCCACGATGACCAACCTTGAAACCTCCCGTTTCCGGACTTCTGGTTCAGTAAGAAGCATCCCGATGGTTTCAGCTTTTGATGGTTGTTTTTTTGCTGCTTGAAACTGGACACGTCCTAACCGATTCAGTTACTTTTAGAAGGAAAAATAAAAGTGGAGACAGCATCCTAAGAGGAAAGGTGGTGACTGGATAAACTATGTGGTAGTCCTGACAACATAATATTTAAGAAATTTGGTGGCCAGCCTCTATTCTTCTATTAATTGTAGGGAAAACCCACTGAGTAACCCTGGAGCATTCATCATTCAAGAAACATTACATTTTAATCTTGGATATTCCTAGCATGATGCAGGATTCTGAGGATGCAGAAATAAAAGGCAGTTTCTGTCCTTAAGGAACTTGGAGCCTAGTAAGGGAGACTAGTGAGTAAACAATTACCTGAAAGTATGAGGATCACTCTCTTTTGATAGGGGTATTGTATCAGTTAGCTCTTACGCTGCTAATAACACATACCTGAGACTGGATAATTTACAAAGGAAAGAGGTTTAATTGACTCACAGTTCCACAGGGCTGGGAAGTCCTCCGGAAACTTACAGTAATGGCATAAGGAGAAGCAAACACATCCTTCTTTACATGGTGGCACCAAGGAGAAGTGTCGAGCAAAACGGAGAAAAGCCCCTTATAAAACCATCAGATCTCAGGCCAGGCATGGTATCTCACACCTGTAATCCCAGCACTTTTGGAGGGCAGATCACCTGAGGTCAGGAGTTCAAGACCAGCCTGGCCAACATGGTGAAACCCCCGTCTCTACTAAAAATACAAAAAAATTTAGCCAGCCATGGTGGCGGGTGCCTGTAATCTCAGCTGTTCGGAAGGCTGAGGCAGGAGAATCGCCTGAACCCAGCAGACAGAGGTTGCAGTGAGCCGAGATCATGCCATTGCACTCCAGGCTGGGCAACGAGAGCAAGACTCCGTCTTAAAAAAAAAAAAGAAAGAAAGAGAGAGAGAAGAAAGAGAAAGAGAGGAACTATCAGATCTCATGAGAACTCAATCACTATCAGCATGGGGGTAACCACCCCCATGATTCAATTATCTATCACTAGGTCCCTCCCCCACACATGGGGGTTTTGGGAACTACAATTCAAGATGAGATTTGGGTGGGGACACAGCCAAACCATATCAGGTATGTTCAGGGTACTATCAGATATCAGATCAGGACCACAAAAACCCGGATAGGCTGGGGAATAGGAGAAATCAGGAGATATTTCGTGGCAGAAATAATGGCTAAGCCAAATCTTGAAACAGGGATAGGATTTTGCCAGACCAAGAAAGACAAGGAAAGAAGAGAAGCGGGGCAGGGGGAGCAGTATACAAAACAGAGGGGACGTGTTATAGGGCAGAGAGGTATGAGGGAAGTCGAACATTCAAAAACTGTCAGCCTTAATATTTTTGCCGTATTTGATTTGGATCTTTTTTTTTAGGAAAAAGCTGCTGGTGGCTACAAATGTGTCTCTTATCTTATTCTCTATACTTAATGTTATTTTAAAAACATTTTATAATAATTTGTGAGTGAATAAATGAGAAGGGAGAAAGGAAGCCAATGAGTATGAACCATCATTCTGATTTTAAGCATAATAAAAGCAGGAGGTGACTGCCACAGTCAAATAAATTTGGGAAATAGTAGAAAATTGAATAGTGTTCATTACTGTGAGAATTCCTAGAACCCTTAATATTCCCATGTTGATTGTTACTGTCCAAGATGGGGCCACTGTCTAGCACACTTCCTAGGATAGATTTGTCCATAGGCCCCTCTTTTATGTAACCCTTGGCCGAACTGAGGCACTGGAAAGGCTTGATGCAGACTGCTCCTTCAGAAAACTTGACTGAGAAGGAAAATACACTTCTAGTATGGCGTCAGAGCAGAACATGGGGAAAGGTAGACGTTTCACAAGAAGGGAGAGTCAAAATCATGTGTATTTATTTGCCAAGGGCAAAAAGTAGTAGTGAGGAAAAGCAAACAAAAACCAGTTGAAGACACAGCAACAGAGGAGAATGATTGACAAGGTAAGCAAGGTGCTTGAGGTTACAAAGGGGATCAGCTATTAAAGGACTTCTGCTAATGTCTGCTTGTCATATTCAAGATGGCACGATTTTTACAGTACCGTGTATCTGTGTTGCAGGGAAAGGTAGGCCTCTCAATCAGAGACTTAGCCTATAAACCAGAATCTACTTAGTGAATTTAGGTATCCCTCAGTGTTCGTCTATTTACAAGAAACAGAAAACCCAACTTAAATTGACTTATGTAAAAAGAGTTTGTTGGTGTAATTGAAAAGTACATGGTTAACTAGCTTCAGGCATAGTTTGATCCAGGTATCAACTATGTCACCAGGATCCATGTCTCTGCTCATAAGCTCTCTCAGTTGGTTCCTTTCTTATGTTCCTCATGGCTCCTGGAAATTTTAGCTTCTTCTGGTTGCAAGATGGTTGTAGCTCCATAAACATCACATCTGCCCTTACACTGCAAGCCCTATAAAGAGGAAACACCTTGTTTCTCAGAAGCCCCACCTTCTTACTATTAGTCTGATTGAATTATATGTCCATCCTTGAACCAATTCTTATGACCGGGAATAAGGCACAGTCCCGATGTATGTAACTTCTTTCTCCTGAGTTGTACAAATCATCAAAGGAAAACCAAGAGGATTGTATCTCAAGAGTGGATTATGTTAAGAAAGTAACCCTTTCCCTCCAAAAAAGGAAACTTCCATAACAGAGCCCTTAGATTTTTACCCAGTGTGATTTTAAACTCTAAATGTTGGAATGTTTAGGGTGCCAGGTCTGACAGGATGAATTAGATCCCTCCATGTGGAGCACCCAAGTAAGTGAAGGGTGTTGACAGCCATCATGGGGAATGCTGATGCTTACTGAAGAAGTCATGCAATAAATCCTCTTTGGAAATAAACAAAAAGCAGCTTTTGAGAGCCCAGCTTTTACCCAAGACCAAAACCTGTCAGCCACAGGCAGAAGTCATTAGGCAGGATTTATATGTGCCGGTATCCAACACTGAGTCAAAAGGAGATCCGTAGAGGGGATTTCTCTCTTCCGGAAACCCAGCAAAGGAACAGGGAAGACTTTCCGGGTAAAGTTTCAGAGAACCTAATGCATAAATCCCCTTAACAAACACTGGGATTTAGGTTTGTAACTCATCTCTCCCAGCTTAGGTCCTGTGGAGACAAGCTGTCATAGGGCTGACACAACCAAACCAAGAAAGAAAAGAGTAGAATTTATAGTGAAAATCAGGAAGCTACTTAAAATGGTGGGTTTCTCGGAATGTGATACTCCACACTTTTTGCTTAGTAGTCCCTGAGATGTTATTAAAGACCCCATGGAAGCAGATGGATGCTGGCCAGTAGGCATTGTCCCCTTTTACATTTATAACTTCACTGACCTTCATTTCACCTCTAATAGAGATTGTACCATTAATTGGCTGGATTCTCCCAAGCTCTGTGGCAAGTAAGAATGGAAAAGTGGATTTTCTCCATACCCCATTGCAGAGGATATCATTAATTTGCTAGGTTTCATCCTAGCATAAAACAGGGAAGTTTTAAAAACCAGCACAGTTGGTTTTTTGCCACTCTGAATTGACAGACATTCTTTGTGTAGGTGCCTCTGGTTTTGAGAAACGAGGCCACAGTCTGTATGCAGACAGTGAGCAGTGATCTTCCGTTGCCTACTTGTTGCAGTAGATATAAGATCAGGGCAAATGGTGAGTTCCAGAGGAAAGGATCCAGCATGCAGCCTGCTGAATAAGAGAACAGGAATGATCTCGAATGATGATAAATGTTTATGCTCTATTAGAGCTTTGGCCATGGGTTTGGCCACCATTCAATTGTCTCTACAGCTGATTTTTTATATGGCTTTTCTTTTCCTTCTCCTGTTTGGTTGCAAACTTGTTTTGACTGAGGATTTCCTTGTCACCTCATGTTGACGTTTCAAGTTATTGCATTAAGAAAAACATAGGAGAAAGCAAACAAGTAAGTATATTCCAACAGGTCAACAGGCACAGAAGTCATACTCACATTTCAAAGAAAAACAGTAGGATTGAAATAGAGAATGGAGAACAGATATATTTATGAGGGGGAAAATCTTCTGGGTGTTTGAGCTCAAGTCAGATTCTGGATTCTGAATAGTTTTCTCAGCTAATGGTGATTCCTGGGACTGCTTGAGCAGGGGACATTCTGGTCCAACTGAAGTTGCCATGTAATTCTGTGGACTTATACTAACATTTTGATTGCTCTGATTATAAATGACTGCAACAACAAAGAGAGTAACTGTTGCAAGAACTGTTTCCACAGTGTCTCCAGGGACAGTTTTGCTTTAGTCTGTAAATTCTCCAAAGGCAAGCTGAGACTACGTAAATTAAAGAAATAGAGCCAATGACAACCAACCCTGTGGTTTTATTTGATTTTCTAAAACACATGTCCATCGGTATGTCTTAGACAACACAATATGATTAAAGCATGGTAATAATCACCCATATATTGCATTTTAATTGGTATAAAGTGTGATGAATAGTAAAGTTGGAACCATTGGGCATACTTTTACCTTTAAGGTATTTCTTTGATTCATCAGAATTTCTAAGAACAGAAAATAGAAGTCAGAAAGTCTGTTTTCTGAGCTGGGACCTGCCACTCATCAGCTGTGTGACCTTGGATATGTTACTTTATTTCTCTGGACCCCACTTTCCCCAGCTATAAAATGAGGGGTTTAAACTGAATGAGCTCTAAAGAGCTTTTCACTTCAGAATTTGGCTATTCCAAGACCTTTTCTAGCCTTGTGAATTTAATTGCTGATTTCTGGGATCTTAAGTCTCTTTATCAGTTGAGTCTCCTTTGTGGTCCTACAGCAAAGATGATTGTTGGCCAAACTTTGGATTTCTGAGACTGATTTCAGTGAATTGCATTACACATTTTTAACTAGCTTATATTAAATGAGAGAAAGTGCAAGAGAGAAATAGCAACCACAATTTAAATAGCTTTTTTTCCCTGCCATTCTATTCCATGAGCACCTGCCTTGGAGTAGGTGTGAAACGGGAGTCAGGAAATCTGTGCAAGCCTCTCAGAGGGTGATATCTTCCTGTTCTGAGTATGATTCCATACCATGAATATGTTGGTTGTGGATTTTTCTTTTCTGTACAACATGAGGCCCCTAAACATAAGGAAACTACTTCCTTTGGTGCTTAACCTAAGAAGCATCTATTCTAATGATGGAGGAAAACCTAGCTATATTGGACTTACTGAAAGTGATATAGTGGGTTACAAAGTGACAGGTAAGTATCTGTGTTCCATTTAAGGGGTTTGTGAATATAATTTTGATTCTTCCTAACTGTTGCTTTCTCTAATGATTTTAGAACCTGATACCCCCTCCCCTTTCCCCTACTCTCCAAGCATAGGATAGATCTCATCTATAACATTCATTGGATTTTGTGCTTCTCCTCTTCTAATTGGTCTCTGAAATGGTCAGAATGGAGTTGGAAATGGGACAGCCTATTAGTACAATCTACTTTTAAAGCCCTGAACAGCCTCGCAAGACTCCGTGCGTCCCAGCATCCCTTGGGACCTGGATGTTTAGTTTGTGATCAACAGGTTGTACTCTCAGAAAACGCACAAGCCACCAGCTTCTCGTTCAAGCTGTTTATAGGCCTCGGAAGGGGCTTCCTTTGGGCCACATGATTGGTCATATTTCGTTTCAAACACCTGAGGAAAGGTACAGCAACTCGCTACTTGAATGCATGCTTTTACCAGCTAAAGACAATTGGTTGGGAGAAGATTTGAGAGAAGACATTGATAGAGTCCAGCAGTCCTTTTATCTGTTATAAAGCTGAATGCATGTTTATCAAGTTTTCAGCAAAGATATATGTTCCACTTTAGCCTCTTTGTTCTTATGTTCCACTTAGAGGTAGAGACTGGGTCTCGCCATGTTGCCAAGGCTGGTCTTGAACTCCTGGGCTCAGGCTCAAGTGATCTTCCCACCTTGGCCTCCCGAAGTGCTGGGATTACAGGCGTGGCCACAATATACACTTGACTATCATTTATAAACTCAAATGACTCAGCTGTCAAGATGCCGAATTGAATTTTAGAGAGCCGCCTCCTGGGCACCTGATACTTTCATGCTTGGCTTATTGTACAAAGTAACTCCACTTTCTGTTCATTTCAAAAGTGTTGGGAAGTGTTTGGAGGTTACCTTCCTAGCACCTGCCCGACCTTCTAGAGAAGTGGAGAAACCTGTGAGAAAAGCAGCACAGGTTTTGCCACTTAGGGACAGTTTCTTGGAAAGAGATCTCTGCTTCTTGATATCACATTACCCTTTAGAATTCCAGAATCACTTCAGATGTTCAAAGCTTTTAACAAGCAGTGATGGCCTTTTACAATGATTTTTTAAAGCAGTGATACTTTAAAATTTTTATTACGTGCTCTCGTAAAACCTTGTGTCTACAAAAGACAGATAATAACAAGTGTTGATGAGGATAGGGAAAAACCGGAGCCCTCATACATTAGTAGTGAGGATGTAAAATGGTGCAACCACTATGGAAAATAGTGTAGAAGACCCTTTTTAAAAGTTAAATGTAGAATTACCCTACAAAGCACAGGCTTGTGTTGACTTTCCCTGGGGGCCAGGTGCGTTCACCTTGGTGCATCCTCCCCTGGCGGCCTCTGGTGTGGGAAGCCAGCTTTCCTGCTGTTCTGCATGCAGCCCTGTACTGGGTCCATGGGGAAAGAGAAAGACTATGAAATAGATGTTTCCCTTTTCCCAGAAATACCAACCCAAGATCCCCAGCAGTGACCCCTTATGGAATTCTGGGAAGAACTAAAGAGATAACGGTATCTTTTCCTGCCTTTTATCAACTCTGGATGGCAGGAGGGACTCTGGGGCTTGGGACTGGCTGCCCTCAGGAGTTCATGGCCTAGTACTGATGCCAAGGGGCAGAAATTTGTGAGAGAGAAGGCCTCCCCCAGGAGCTGTTGGTATGAGTCCCAAATGGGATCATGAGATCCTACATATGCAGCTATGGGAAGAAGAAAGGATCTAGCCAACATCTGTTGTTATATTTTAAAAGGTAATTTAATTTGTTTACATTACTTGTCATTATTGTCACCCACTTATATTTGATTATCCTTTAAGCACATAGTAGAAAAATGAGGTTTATGTTGATTTTTCTGGTATTACATTTCCCTAGGCTACATGTCCATATAGAACTTTCCTTTTTTAAAATCTGTTTTTTATTTTTTATAGAGACAGGGTCTCACTATGTTGCCCAAGCCGGTTTCAAACTTCTGGCCTCAAGTGATCCTCCAGCCTCAGCCTCCAAAAGCTCTGTGATTACAGGCAAGAGCCACTATGCCCAACTTCCGCATATAGGATTTTCTGTAGCAATCTTGTCCTAGGAAATATCATAGAAATAGTTCAGGTTTTAAAAAGAAGGGCTGTATGTCATTTCAACTCTTATTTAACCTATGGTTGACAGCCTTGCTATTAAAAAAAGATTTTAAGTCATTTTACATTTTATATTCTTTTAAAAAAAAGGTGATTAGACATTTCTTGAGTGGGTGCCATGTTTAGTGTTACTTCCTAAGAACAAATATAATTTTTGTGAGAACATTATATTATGCTGAAACAGAGAGCAGTACTCTCTGTCCTTTTAGTACCTCAATTTTTGATAGGGTAAAATAAGGTTATCTTATATGGCTAATGTGTACTACCTTATATTTTATGACACTTCGTGTTTTTCAGTGACTTTCTTCCAGAGGTTTTGTTGAAACACAAAAGGAATTGTACCCAAACTGACTGTACTTTCAATTCTGGATAATAGATAATTATTGCCTTACAACTTTTAAAAATAATTAAGAAATCAGCTTAGAAAATGTTTGATGATTTTTACTTGGCATGGAAGATCCTATTATGAATTTAGCAAGCAAGTTGAGCATGGTGACATGCACCTGTAATCCCAGCTACTTGAGAGGCTGAGGCGGGAGTATCACTTGGGCCTGGAAGTTTCAGACTACAGTGAGCTATGAAGGCACCCACTGCACTGCAGCCAGGGCAACAGAGCAAGACCCTGCAAATAAATAAATAAATAAATGGGGGATTTTTTTTTTTTAATTTAGCAAGTAAAGTGGCAGAATATCCTATGTTGGATTAGTGGATAAAAATGTCTTTCAAATCACATTTAAGTTGGTATTTGCTCACCATTATTATGAACTAAGCTATTCCATGGAACTAGAGTATAGCTGTCAAGTAATTATGAAGCGCCCATGCTCTAGGGACCACATGCCATTTAATGAGTTTACATCAGTAAAAAGAGAGGATAGATTCAAAATGGGACATGTCACACATACATATGAGAATTTTCCCATAGGCCAAAGAATCTCTTACTTGGTTTGGTGTCAGGCACCAACTCTAATAGGATGAAGCTGTGTAGCTTGATGAAGTAGAAATTCATTGGAATGGCTGGGCGCAGTGGCTCACGCCTGTAATCCCAGCACTTTGGGAGGCCAAGGCGGGTGGATCACGAGGTCAGGAGATCAAGACCATCCTGGGTAATACAGTGAAACCCGGTCTCTACCAAAAATACAAAACATTAGCCGGGCGTGGTGGCGGACGCCTGTAGTCCCAACTACTCAGGAGGCTGAGGCAGGAGAATGGCGTGAACCCAGGAGGCAGAGCTCACAGTGAGCCGAGATCACGCCACTGCACTCCAGCCTGGGCGACAGAGCGAGACTCCGTCTCAGAAAAAAAAAAAAAAAAAAGAAATTCACTGGAGTACCTTAGCATTATGGGATATCTCTAGGCAGCACCAGGTTTCTTGTCTTCACAGCTAAGTTAGATGTTAAAGGAAGGAGAACCTTTTTCTATCCCATTTTTCTGGTGACCTTTATAGGACTTGGGTTAATATTTTTATTTTATTTTATATTATATTATTAAATTAATTTATTTTTATTTTATAAAATAAAAATATTAAGCCAAGTCCTGTGAAGGCCACCATATTTTATTTTATATATATAAAATTTTTTTAATATGAAATAAAGAATATATTTTTAAAATATGTAATATACATATATATGTGTATACACAGTGTGTGTACAATTGTTATATTATTACTTATCCTACCTAGTATATTAATGGCTATATAACATAGCTGTGTCCCAAATACATGTAATACATATTACTTGTCATCTCGTTTAAACCTCACGAGAGTTCTTTGGTGAAGATATGATTACCATTTTACAGATGAGAAAACCCGAGAAGAACAGAAGTTAAGTAGCATGCCAGGCTTACTCAGCTAGCTCTCATTCATTCATTCATGATTCATGAAGTATTTATCAAACAACTACTATATGCTATCATTAAAGATACAAAAAGGATCAAACATAATCCTTGCCTTCAAAGAAGCCACAGTCTAAGGTTAACAAGTGGGCTGGAGTGGAATTTGGTTTTATCATTTCAAAGGCAAAGGAACCCAGATTGGAGAGTTTCTGGTAACTACCTTAGGACTTTTTGACCAATATTAATGTAATATATAAAGGTAAGCATCAATGTGTTGGTGGGAAGAAGTATCCTAGAAAAGCTTTTTTTTTTTACTATGTCTAGGACTCTTATGAACTACTAATTCATTATTAAGTTATTTGGTGACACAGACTATTGTTCAAGAATTTCCTCCTAGAGCAATTGATAAATATCAAGTACTTTTATGGTGAGCAGTTCCAGGAAGGGTTAAAGTTAGCTTCTCTGGGACATATGACGGGAAAGTAGCTGAACATGATTTCAAAGGGATTTTTTAGGAGAAAATTCCAATTACAGAGAAGTAATTTCCCTTTCTAGCTTACTAAGCCCTATTTCAGACTAATGCAGTTTCAAGATCATATCCCTTCTCCCCTTATTTCAGCAGATATTTTGAATATGAAAATCTTATGTCAAAACTTAGCTGAAGCCTTCATCAGGCTTTTGAAAGGCTAAGTAAGAATTCTGTTTCTAGGAATAAAAAGATTTGGATCAGAAAGATTCTTTGCTGGCTAGAGTTCCTTTTCGGATGGTAGTTCAAGCAGTCTTTAATCATATTTTTGTTGATTATTTATTAGTTTCCTTGGGAAATCAAAGACTCAGTAACGTAAAATGTGTTCAGAACCCACAATAAAGAAATAATGGGAAATACATTTCCTTTGCTGATATGGACTAATTGAGAATTAAAATCCCTTTCTCCAGTCAATTTCCCACATGGAAATGCTGAATGACCCAACTGGCCCAATTGCACCAACCACAGTTTCTGCCTACACAAAACTCTTATGCCACTAGTAGATAAAGAGAGTGCTTTGTCAGTAAATCAAAACTGCAGAGAACTAGAACTAATTTAAGTGAAAGGATAGGCTCCAAGCCAGCTGTTTGAGTAAACCCACACTGAACCAAGTGAGGGATTGATGAAACTTAATACGTGTGTATTCCAGTCATCAGCCTGGAGTATGTGTAATGCAAGCCTGTGGTGTTTGTCACTGTGAGAAATGCAAAGGCAGACCTTCATTCTCAACTGTGTGGGGCTGCCAGCCTGTGGCAGCTTTGGTCAACACCGGGCTTGCTTTTGGGTGAGCCAGACTTTGGCTGGTTTCCTGATGGAGGTTGGAGGTGAGGGGAATTGTGAAATGTGTCTCCTTACAAAGATCGTCCTGATCGAATGAAATAAAAAGGTATTTAAAAAATAATTTGCTTAGTGAAATACAAAGGAAATAGGATGCATTTCATACTGTTAAGGCCGATATGGTTTTGGGGGACACGAGAGGTACATACGTGAAAAATTTGAAAACAATTCAGAGTAATAAGAATGGTCATGTAATAGAGACAGCAGATCACAGTGGTGAAGAGCAGGACTCTGGAGCCAGGTGTTCTGAGTTCAGAACCCACTCTGCCACTTACTAGAACTGAGACCTGGAGCAAGTTATTTGCCCTTTCCCTGTTTGGCTCTTCTGTAAATTGGAAATATAAGAATACCCACCTCATAAGGTGGACTTATGAATTAATAGATACAAAGGTATGCAGAATTATTGCTATCACTAGTTACTGTTATTAATAGATCAGAAGTCACAAACTCCAATGCCTGCAGTGCCCATGAATACCAACCAGTACAGTGATCACCGGCAACAGTGGCATGGAGATAAAATAAAGTGGTAGGGACAGTGGCGGACAGCCATCACCCTACTCCCCATTGATTGTGACCTTAAGGGAATGCTGGTCCTGTGTTGCCAGAGCTTCTGATATTGCCAAAGAAGCTTGAAATCTGTACTTGGTCAAAACTCTCAACTTGTAAAGGTGGTTACTTTATTTTAAAATACTCTACAAGCCAAATAAAACACTGTCTCCAGGCTGTTGGCCGCCAGTGAATGACCTCTTTGGACTAACAATGCAACTCAGCTATGGAAATTCATGCGATTACTTTATTGTCACACTGTGAAACAGGGATTCGTTGTCATTCCAGAAACAGCCATTGAGTCCCCGCTGTGTGTCCACCCCTGTGCTGGTGCTAAGGATATGCCCAGGAATCAGGCAGACAATCCGAAGAAGCCACCTGCTCCTTTACAATTTGTTGGCAATTAAGAAACACCTAGCACTTAATAGATATTCTATTCTATAAATGTAAGTCCCAGCTCCTTCCATTACCTTTGATAAGTCTAGACCTGATCCAGTGAGTATTTGAAGGCCAATTTCGGTTTCTGAGTAGGAATAGTGATACTGTTGAAAACTAATAAACCCACCGACCCTATCACAGAAATACTCCTATACTTCTTCAATGTGAGTTTCCTGCTTTTTATCTGATTTATCATCCTCTTTTATTTGATGTCTCTACTCAGTACTTATGGACTTGGGCTGTTATATTTTGCATGTTACCTCACAATTTTTTTTTTGTTTTGTTTTGTTTTTTTTTCTTTAAGTGTATAAACTTCCTTTATACTTCCAAAGGATGTTCAATGGAACTCTGCTTCTGTGAGGTAAACCAGTGTCATACTGCAATGAAAACTGCAGGTGATAAACATTGTCTAAATAAAATTTCCAAAATGTCTTTGACCAAGAAATACCTTTCCCTTGCATTCCCCACTTAATGCATCTTAATATGCCAAGTTACTGATATTGTTTGACCCGTTTGGGGAAATGCTGGCTTGCCAAATTATTTCTCTTGTTAGGAACTATGGATTCTTGTAATTTCTTCCGCACTCCAGCATCCGCACAGGTATCTCCCAAGGCTCTGACTTTATTTTCAAGAAGTCTATTTGAGACCAGCCTGGGTAATAAAGTGAGACCCTGTCTCTACAAATAATAATAATAATAATAATAATAATAATAAATTAGTTGGATGTGGTGGCATGTACCTGTAGTCCCAGCTACTTGGGAGACTAAGGTAGGAGGATTGTTTGAGCTCAGGAGTTCGAGGTTGCAGTGAGCTATGATCATGCCTTTGCACTCCAGCCTGGGCAACAGAGTGAGACCTTCTCCCCAAAACAAAACAAAGTATAGCAACTTGAGTGTGGCAGTGGCCAACTTGATGGTACCTAACAATGGGATTGCAAACTCTTTGAGGAAAGGAACTGGCATCCTGTACTCGGCATAGAACCAAGCACTGGGTTGTTACATGGTGGGTGTTAAGCAAATGCTATGGAATGCCATAGACCCCTTTTTTTGCGCTGTAACTGGTGTTTTAACCTAGCAGTGAATGACTCGAGGAAAAAAATACTGCAAGGAATGTAACAATACATGAATTTGGATAAAGAGTATATGAGTGTTTTGGAGTATTATTCTTATAACTTCTCTGCAAGTTTAAAATGATAATCGAAATTTTAAAAACTCATTTTCAGTTCATCAAACTACTCTTAAAATGTGTAAAACTATACCTGAATTTAAAAGCAACAAAACACATATTGCAAGTCTTGGCAAACTGAGAGATAGGAGCAGAACACAATGGTGGATGCCCATAAATGGATCAAGAAAAGGGAGTGAGAATTTACTGGAAAGAAGGACAAATGAACATCAAAATCAGCAGGTTTGGGTTTTTCCAAAGATCAGTGCCTGATACTGGTTCCCAGATGATACCTCCCAGGAGCCCAGTTCCCAGGGTGCATTCCAGCCTCTGTCACCCAGGCTTTCCACCAAGTCTTGTGCCAATAGTATTTGCCAGCACATTCTGCCTCACAAGTTGCTGGCTCCACCACTACTACCCTGTCCCACCTATGTCCAAGATATGCATCTGGCTTTTCTGCTTTGAATTCAGGAAGTCGTCTCCTCTCCTGTCATGTAACTCCCTCTGTGACCCAGCCTACCCAGCCACACTCCTCAGTACTTTGTGGCAAGACTCAACCTGACCCCCTTCAGAGAAAGAGAGATAAGTGTTGGGGTTGAAGTTTCAGCTGCACCGTGATGTTTCCCACACTCATAAACTTACGTAGCAATGAGGAACTGGAGTCTATTTTTGACCGTTATAGTGAGCTTTGTGCATACCCCAGAAGACAGAGGAACATTGAGCTAATGTAGCCATCCCATTAAGCCTCAGTAGCTCTAACAGGTCCTTTTAGTTGTGGTCAGGGTGCTAGTTCTTGCACTTTAATACAATTCTTGGCTGGGCACCATGGCTCACGACTATAATCCCAGCACTTTGGGAGGCTAAAGCAGGAGGATCACTGGAGGCCAGGAGTTCAAGACCACCCTGGGCAACATAGCAAGACCTCATCTCTACAAGGTCAAAAAATTAGCTGAGTGTGGTGGTTCATGCCTATAATCCTAGCTACTCAGGAGATGGGAGGATCCCTTAAACCCAGGAGTTGGAGACTGCAGTGAGCCGAGATTGCGCCACTACCCTGCAGCCTGGGTGATAGAGCAAGACTCTGCCTCAAAAACCAACCAGCGAAACAAACAAACAAAAAATGCAATTTCTCCCATCCTAACTCTTCATATTAGTAAATCTTCAGTAAAATGTATATGGGAAATCAATATGGCACCCTCAAACCTAGTTGTAATAGTCAGGAGAAGACCATTCTAGCCTTTAAAATCAGTCCTGTTGACATCAATGTTTTTACCTCAAGTTCCTCTCCACCCTTCTCTGCCTCCTGATTTCATGTAGGCGAGCAATTTAGGACAATGAGAGTCACAGGATTTTAAATAACTTAATTCCTAGGTGTGTTTGGTATGGAAGCAAAGGTAACCCTGTTCAACAGTGAATTCGTGCCCCTGGGTGAACGGCCAGGTGTTCTTTCAACTGAACTGTGAGACTAATTTCTTCCTGGCCTCTGGAAACCAGCTGAAGCAGTGGGCCAGCTGGTCTATCTTCAATCTTGCATACCAACATCTTTCTCTGATTCACAGATTTCCTTTATCCCCAGCACTTCCTCTGGTATGTGCATCCCCAACAGTAAGTGATATCTATTATTGGATTTGAGCATTTTAAAATCATGAGCCTTCTGGAGGGGAGGGGAGAGGAAGGAGACTGGACAGTTACATTGGAATATTTCCAGAGGGAACCTCACTTTAATCTCATCCACCTCTGACTTCTGTGCCTCAGATAACCCCCGCATTTGGGAGGGATGACTTCACAGTAACTGACAATGGAATTATGACCATTGCTCTTTTTAATATTTAAATGATACACAGACTCAGAGAAAACAAAATGAGTTTACATATAGTCATAATATCCATAACTAGGAATAGAAAACAAGAAGCTATGGAGAGTCTTATCTAGCAAAGAAATCTCTTTTAGAAAGTTTCTGATGACTTTCAGTTGCAAAGCATAGCTCTTTCATAATGTATCAATTCACTTTCAGTTATTTGAGATTTGGAGAGGACCCAACCATAGATTTACCTGGTGAGTCACAGAGTAGAACTTGATATGAGAAAGCAAGACCCTAGATCTATCAGCCTAATGGTTCACAGAATACCAGGTCATATCCATCATTTCTTTTCCCAAATAACTGTAATAGGCATACCTCGTTTTACAGGGTTTCACTTTCTTGTGTTTTGGAGATGGTATGTCTTTTACAAACTGAACGTTTGTAGAAACCTGCATTGAGCAAGTCTACCAGTGCCATTTTTTCAACAGCACGTTCTCACTTCGTGTCTCTGTCACATTTTAGTAATTCTTGCAATCTTTCAAAAGTATTATTAAGATAAAAAACAAAAAGGAAATAAAAATAAAGAGAAAAAGGAAAAAAATTTGTTTTTATTATATGTGTGGTGGTGACCTGTGATCCGTCATCTTTCATATTGCTATTGTAATTGTTTGGGGTCACCATGAACCTCATCCATATAAGATGGTGAATATAATAAACGTTGTGTGTGTTCTGACTATTCCACCAAGCTGTCATTCCTTCATCTCTCTCCCTCTCCTTAGGCTTCCCTATTCCTTGAGACACAGCAGTATTAAAATTAGGCCAATTAATAAAGTTATAGCATCCTCCAAGCATTCAAATGAAAGGAAGAGTTGCACATCTCTCACTTTAATTCAAATGCTAGAAATGATTAAGCTTAGTGAGGAAGGCATATCAAAAGCGAAGAAAGTCTGAAAACCAAGACTTCTGTGCCAGACAGCCAAGTTGTGAATGCAGAGATAGAGATCCTGCACCAAATTAAAATGCTACTCCAGTGAACACATCAATGATAAGAAAGGGAAAAACAGCCTTATTGCTGATATGGAGAGGGTTCGAGTGATCTGGATAGAAGATCAAACCAGCCACAATGTTCCCTAATGTTTATAAGCCAAAGCCTAATCCAGAGCAAAGCCTTAACTCTTCAATTCTGTGAAGGCTGAGAGAGGTGAGAAACTGCAGAAGAAAAGTTGAAAGGTAGCAGAGGATGGTTCATGAGATTTATGAAATGAAGCTGTCTCCGTAACATAAAAGTGCAAGATGAAGCAGCAAGTGCTGATACAGAGGCTGCAGCAAGCTATCCAGAAGATGTAGCTAAGATCATTGATGAAATGGTTGCACCAAACAGCAGATTTTCAATGTAGACAACCTTCTATTGGAAGAAGATGCCATGTAGCATTTTCATAGCGAGAAGAGAAGTAATGTCTGACCTCAAAGCCTCAAAGGACAGGCTGACTCTCTTGTTAGGGGCTAATATAGCTGGTAACTTTAAGTTGAAGCCATGCTCATTTACCTTTCTGAAAATCTTAGGGTACTTAAGAATTATGCTAAATCTATTCTGTCTGTGCTCTATAAATGGAACAACAAAGCCTAAATGATAGCACATCTGTTTGTAGTATGGTCTACTGAATATTTTAAGCCCATTGTTGAGACCTGCTTCTCAGAAAAAAAAAAAAGATTCCTTTCAGAATATTACTGCTCATTGACAATGCACGTGGTCACCCAAGAGCTCTGATGGAGGTAAATGAGATTAATGTTGTTTTCATGCCTTCTAACACGACACCCATTCTACAGCCCATGGGTCAAAGAGTAATTTCTGCTGTTAAGCCTTATTATTTAAGAAACACATTTTGCAAGACTATAGCTGCCATTCCTCTGATAAATCTAGGAAGGATAATTGAAAACCTTCTGGGAAGGATTCACCATTCTAGAGGCTGTTAAGAAAATTCACGATTAATGGGAGGAAGTCAAAATATCAGCATTAACAGGAGTTTGGGAGAAGTTGATTCCAACCCTCATGGATGACTTTGAGGGGCTTAAGACTTCAGTGGAGGAAGTTACTGCAAATGTGGTGGAAATAGCAAAAGAACTAGACTCGTAAATGGAGCCTGAAGATGTGATTGAATTGTGTAATCTCATGATCAAACTTAACAGATAAGTAGTTGCTTCTTATGGATCAGCAAAGTGTTTTTTTTTTTGTTTTTTTTTTTTTGAGATAGAATCTATTCTTGGTGAAGATACTGTGAACAATGTTGAAATAATAACAAAGGATGTTGAATCTTAAATAAGCCGAGTTAATAGAGCAGTAGCAAGGTTTGAGAGGATTGACTCCAATTTTGCAAGAAGTAAAATTGTGGGTAAAATGCTATCAAACAGCATTGCATGCTACAGAGAAATCTGTCATGGAAGGAAAAGTCAACTGTTGCAGTCAACTTCATTGTCTTATTTTAAGAAATTGCTACAACCAGCCCAACCTTCAACAGCCACCACCCTGATCCATTAACAGCCATTCACCATTAAGGCAACAAGATTGTGACTTGCTAAAGGCTCAGATAATTGTTAACATTTTTTAGCAATCGAGTATTTTTAAAATAAGTATGTACATTGTTTTTTACGCTATATTGTAGTCTGCTATGCATGCAATAGCATTATGTCTAAGAGACATAATTTTTATATGCACTGGGAAACCAAAAAATTCATGTGAGCTACTTTATTGCTATATTTATTGTGGTGGTCTAGAACTGAACCTGCAGTATCATCAGTGTGCACCGGTATAAGATTTTCCTTGCACTAAAAAGGATGTTTGAAAGTCATGAGTAAGTGACAGAGGAACTCTGGTGACTTGAAGCTTGTCTACTTTTAGCAGTGTGTTCCTGTTGACGCTTCTGGTATAATTTGTATTCTTTCTCTCATAAGTATTTTACAGGAAATGCGTTTTCCTTTGCTAGTGATATATGCACTTTGGTTTTCCGGAAGTTGTAGTGCTTTGGTTGAACCTCTCTGTCAGTTTTAGAGAAAAGACTTACAATGACCTCCTGATATAGTTTGGATATTTGTCTGTTCCAAATATCATATTGAAATTTGATGCCCAATTTTAGAGGTAGGATATAATGGGAGGTGTTGGGTTATGGAAGCAGATCCCTCATGGACAACTTGGTTCTGTCCTCTGGGTAACGAGTGACTTCTCACTCTATTAGTTTTTGCGAGAGCTGACTTTTGAAGAGCCTGGCACCTTCCTTCCCCCTCTCTCTCTCTCTTGCTTCCTTTCTCTCTCTCCGTGTAATGCCTGCTTCTTTTTGCCTTCCACCATGGGTGTAGGCTTCCTGAGGCCCTTAGCAGAAGCTGATGCTGGCGTCATGTTTCTTGTACAGCCTGCAGAACTGTGAGCCAAATAAACTTCTTTTTTAATAAATTACCCAGCCTCAGGTGTTCCTTCATAGCAATGCAAACAGTCTAGGACACCCCCCAAATGTGAGCTGCACCATAAGGCAAACTGGGAAACCTCCTTTAGTTTTGCATATGTGAGAATTTTGATTGACTGAACCAAGGAATCACCCTCATAACTCCACTGCAGAAGGCTGTTCTCATGTCATTCGCACATGTTTGGCTTGCCTGAAGTGTGTTCTATAAAATGCACCCAGATTTTCAGGCATTGAAAATTTATGTACTTATTATTATTATTATTATTTTAAATCTCCTACTTTCTTTTTTTTTTTTTTTGAGATGGGGTCTTGCCCTGTCATCCAGTCTGGAGTGCAGTAGTGCAATCACAGCTCGCTTCAGCCTCCAACTCCTAGCCCCAAGCAATCCTCCTGCCTCAGCCTCCCAAGTAGCTAGGACTACAGGTGTACACCACTGTACCCGACTGATTAAAAAGAATTTTTTTCTTTTTAGAGACAAGGTCTCACTCTAGGTCTTGCCTAGGCTGTTCTCAAACTCCTGGCTTCAAAAAATCCTCCTGCCTCAGCTTCCTAAAGTGCTGGGATTGCAGGCATGAGCCAGCATGCCCAGCTACATTTTTTAATGGAGAGAGATGTCCTGGGCATTTGAACTGCAGATTCCCTTAAACTGGACATTGTCAGCTATTTACATATTACAAAAACACTTGTGTTTCATGTAAAGTATTAAACATCAACATTACGTCACCACAGGGGTGATTACAGCAACCTTCACTCCTAAGTGCGTCGCCTACACAAACAGAGTTGTTTGTCTGCAGCAGTTGTTTTCATGTGGTAACAGTTGTAGGAGTTGAATTAGCACCTTAAGGAGCAATTTTCAGAGGTGAAGAAATCAGTTTTCAAAAGTGAACTCATGGTTAATAACTAACCAATAAAAAAAATAAAACTACGTCCATGGCACAAATGCCCATGGCAAAAGGAAATAAGACAAGAGTTGTTTAAAAAGTAGCCTTGGAGGAAAAAAAAAAGGATTTAAAATTCAAAGACTTTGGGGAAAATTCAACTTAATCAATAACATGAGTAACAACTATTACTATTTCCTGAGTGCTCACCATATGCCAAATACCATTGTACCTGCTTCACATAGATTATTTCATCTCATTCTCACAACATTCTGCGAAGCAGGTACTTTATTATCTATCGCTGTTTGCCGGATAAGGAAGCTGAGACTTCATACAGTGTCTTGCAAGTTCAGACAGCCTCCAGCAAACACAGGAAACAGGATTCGAACCCATGCAGTCTGCCTCAGAGCCAAAGCCCTTGGCCATTTTTCTATCCCGCCTTCCACAGATGATTTCTGCCTACAGCAGAGGTCAGAAACTGACAACCAGCTGGCCTTACCTAGCCTTAGGTAACAGTGATGGCTATTGAACACTTACTGTGTGTCAGGATTATTTTACACACAGTCATTTGTTCCTTCATTTAATCTTCAAAGCAGCTCCGTGAGGTACGTTTCAGTTATTATCCCCATTCTACAGATGAGAAAACTGAGACCAAGAGGAAGTAACACTTCCCAAATGTTAGCAGAACTAACATCCAAATCCAGACTGTCTCATTCCAGATTCTCCCCCTCTTCACCATTATGCTAAAAATACAATTGTCTGCCAACATGACAAACCTGGATGTTTCACAAAAAAAATGAAGGCTTTTGACTTGTCGTGGAAAAAAAAAAAAAACAGACTTGTCCCCTTGGACAGAGCAACAGTCACTTGTAACAATGAGTAGCTACCCATTTTAGATGGGGTATCTCCTACCTAGTTGCCACTACCCCTCACTTAGGCTGCTTTGCTCTTTGGTTGCCGGCCTGAACTTTGGGGACATTCCATTTTGCAGTCTCAGTCTAAGGTATCCCTAATACTGGATCTGCCTCTCTTAACAAGCTAAATGTCTGTGTGTTTTATGTTTTTTATTGTAGCACAAGCTGTTTAACGTTCTCTAAAAAGCATTCCCCCCAAATAGCAGTAAATGCCTCTTTCCTATTTTCTTCCCTGTCCCTTGCCCCAAAAGAAAGGCAGCTCTGCAGAACTAGTATTTGTGCCCAACCAAGTGGGAAGATATGAGGCTGATAGCCTTTTCTCTCTCTTCTTGGTTGGTGGCACTCTGGTAGTGCTTGGTTAGCAATAACGGAGCATCTCCCGGCTTTGTTATGTATCACAGTAGGCTATTGTGTGACATAGAGACACCTGGCTTTTGTGCATGCCAGAGCAAAATTCAGCTACAACATCCAGAATTGAAGAGAAGGATATTGACAGGTACATGCCTCCTTCTCAAACCAGAGATTTATACATTTATAAAGGGCTTTTCTAGGAACTCAGTCTTGATTATTTGTTCCATGTTGGGCCAAACCAGTGCATTACTGGGAAGATAATGAGTGGCATTCACCCAAGGGTAATCCTTTCAGGGATTTTGATGATGCAGTAAATCATGAGTGTAAAGCCTGAGTGGTTTATGCCATTAAAACCTCAAGATAGAATTAGACTTGTAATCACCACTTGCCCATGTTTTGTCATTTATGATAATTATAGTAGTAATAATCCATGTATTGTTGAGAAGTAGCAGTCAGAAGCATCCATCAATTTTTTATCGACACCAAATCAAGTTGATACTTCATCTTTGCTGCAAAAATGTAGATTGCACCAATTAGTCTAAAGAAATTGGGCAGTCATTAGCAACGAAGCAAGCAGTTAATCTACAGAACATTTCTGGCCCCTCTGATGCCAACAATTCCTCTTAATTATGTGGAATATCATGAGCTTCTTTGGGACTCTGTCAACAGTGCCATTGTTGGCTTACATTAGAAGGAGTATCTATGTCTCTGCTCTTATTTAAAAGAATGCAGTGCTTCCAGCCCCCACCTTGCACTCTTAGGCGCTTCTAGGCAAATTTATTCTGAAGCAGAACACTTGAATCAAAGCAGTGCGCATTTTCTTTCTTATTTAGAAATAAGAATTTTCCCCAATGGGCTTCTTTCAGTGATGGCACGTTAGCTCACCATCCCATATGTGTTAACTATTTTTGTTCACCTTACCCAAATCATGGAATAATCATCTCCTTGAAAAAAAGGAAAGAAAAGGAAAGTCAGGGTTTAAAAGAAAAATCCAACTAGTTGTGAAGAAATCCTGGTGCTAATGAGCTTTCTGCATCTGCCTCAAGTCTTTTCCCCAGGCTAGCCCATTCTCCCTCTCTAGACATTTTCAATCAGCCTCACCTGCAAATTGTACTAAGCAGCTGAATAATGTAGGGTAGAAATTTCAAATACAAATATTATTTCCTATTTAGGAAATTTGGAAAAGAAAGAGCAGGAAAAAAATAAGTCATCCCCTGGTCCCCCACCATGGCACTACCTCTGTGAATATTCTTTGGACTCTGACACATACACACATATTGACTTTTATCATCATCATCATCATCATCATCATCATCATCATTCTTCTAGTACTCTCTTTTTCACTTTACTAACAGTTTGAATCATCTTTTCTAATGGATGCATAATATTCTACCAAATATAGAGTGTGTATTTGTCCATGTTTTGGATTATTTCCCTAGGATAGCTTGCCCAAAGTATAATACTTGGTCAAAATTTAGAAGCCTCTTCATAGCTATCAATATGAAGCCTCTTCATAGCTGTCAAAATGAAGCCTCTTCATATTGACAAACTCTCTCCAAAAGGATGATACCAATTTTTAAAATCCCACCAGTAATATATGCAGATACCGGTTTGATGTTAGTGAGATTTAAATTCAGTTGTGTTGGCATGGTTACAGCTAAGATAGATAGATCGATAGATACATACATACGCGTGTGTGTGTGTGTGTGTGTGTTACTCTCTTAATGGACAAATGGTGATGTGGTTTGGCTGTGTCCCCACCCAAATCTCATCTTGAATTGTAGTTCCCATAATTCCCACATGTGGTGGGAGAGACCTGGTGGGAGGTAATTGAATCATGGGGGCGGTTTTCCCATGCTATTCTCATGATAGTAAGTTCTCATGAAATCTAATGGTTTTATAAGGGGCTCCCCCTTTGTTGGGTTCTCATTCTTCTCCTTCCTGCTGTCATGTGAAGAAGAACGTGTTTGCTTCCCCTTCTGCCATGATTGTAAGTTTCCTGAGGCCTCCCCAGTCCTGTGGAACTGTGAGTCAATTAAACCTCTTTCCTTTATAATTTACCCAGTCTTGGCCGTTCTCTATAGCACTATAAGAATGGACTAATACAATGGGCACAGTATCAAATTGTACCCTGACTCATATTACTGTAAACAATGATAGTTGTTATCTCACATCACAGGAAGTTCAGAAATAGGACAGCTGTAGGTGTGATATGATCATAGGCCCAATGATATGATTGAAGACTTGAGTTGTTTTCTTCAGGTTCTGCCATCATCACCACCCTCATGCTGGCCTCCTTCAGGCTTCAAATGGCTGCGGTAGCTCCAGGCACCACATCCAGATGTAGAAACAACAGAGATAGAAGGAAATCAATTCTTGTGTCTCCTTCTCAAGAGTGAGGAGATCCTTCCTAGTAGCCTCCAACTGAAACCCCTAAACCAAGACTGTCAAGGGAAATGGAAGCACCATTACTGACTGAGTAACCAAGATCTTCTCGCCATCTGGCAATGGAGTCAGCTTCCTTTGAGTGCTGAATACCTGAATAAAATAGATTCTGTTAACAAGGAAGAAGGAGGGAAGGTTGTTGAGGCACAGTGCCTCCCATAGGCATCATGATTTTTTTGTCTCTGTCATACTCATAGAACCGTATAAATTTCTTTAGTAACAGTTGATGCATTTAATGGGCATATGCGAAAGTTGTTGGCAGATCTACCAAGTACTGGGCTTTGTCCATTGTGGAAGGTCCTCCCAGGCAGTGATCATGCTCCACAATTCCTTTACATTTTCCTAAAAACCTACCTCAGTGTTGGGCCCCTCAGGTAGAAACCAGGAACACCTCGGTTTCTAGATTCCTTTGGCATATAGATTTCGTATGGGAAAGAAATAGGAGAGCTGACTTTCCTCTTTGAGAATCTCCTGTTTGGTGGAGATTTTACATCCAGGATACCATTGTTAGGACTTCCACTGAGATGAAGGTTTACAGCCTGATGAAACAAGTCTCACTTTCCACTTTGAATTACTCAGGCTCTGTGCATCTTATTCCACTGCACAGCCTAGCATTTTGAACACTTCACTACTCATTAGCACCTCCAGTGAAAGATTAGAAAAGAAGGTAGCTGGGAGGGGAGGATTGAAGAATGCGGATTAGTCAAATTGTTTTTTGTTTTATCTAGTTAGAGAAACAGCTAAAATTACTGCCTCAAAAAATTTTGGAAAATTATCTAGTTTATAGTTTATTTCTGCAGTTATTTTCCCACTAATTGTAAAAATTATTAGGAGTATTACATTTTAGAGTAAAATAATAAATAAACGATAACCAAAAATGGCTACAACAGAAGAAAACATGTTCCTGGATTGAAGAAACCAACCTAGAAATTATACTGTATGCCTCAGAAATTTAATGTTATTTTGCCTTTCCTGTATGCAATTGGATTATAGAGTACATAGTCTTTATTAATGCATGATTTATAAATATTATTTGGCACTAAGGATATCAAGGTGATCGTGGACCAAAGCTGCCCATCCCTTCACCTTGGTAGATGAGAACACAAAATATATCCATTTCCTATACACCATGAAGCGTCATTGCTTCCGGTAGGTTTTCTTGGTGGAGACAAAAAGGAAAAAAGAAGCACCTACTGTACTCGTGCACTTTCTGTTTTACAGTTTCATAAGGATTTTTACAACATAATTACATGCTCTATGATATTACATACATTTCCACCACTTATGTAATCAAGTGCAATTATACTGACTGCTTGAATAGATGATGGGAAAAATGACTTGAATCAAAAATTACACAACAGAATGCTGTTTCAGAAAGGCTTTTGGAGTGTACGTGCCACAGACCCCAAAAAGAGATAGATCAAGATGATTATAATAGCCTTGAAGTCACTTTTAGAATTTTCCTAGGTTGGTCGGGCGCAGTGGCTCATGCCTGTAATCCCAGCACTTTGAGAGGCTGAGGCGGGCGGATTACCTGAGGTCAGGAGTTCGAGACCAGCCTGGCCAACATGGCGAAACCCCGTCTCTACTAAAAATACAAAAATTAGCAGGGCATGGTGGCACGTGCCTGTAGTCCCAGCTACCTGGGAGGCTGAGCAGGAGAATCCCTTGAACCTGGGGGACAGAGGTTGCAGTGAGTTGAGGTGGCACCACTGCACTCCAGCCTGGGCAACAGAGTGAGACTTTGTCTCAAAAAAAGAAAAAAAAAGAATGTTCCTAGGTTTATGGCACCAAGAATAACTTGTACTATTTTGGAAGATTCATCTTTTTTCACATATAACACAATGTAGCATGTAGTATATGTGACACATACCATAGCTACCTGTGCAGGAGCTCAGTGAGTTCTGGTTTTATCATTCTTCCCCTCACTTTCTATCCCTTCTTTTCTTTGTGCTTCTTCCACTCTCCTCTTTCTGTTCTTCTACCGTCCTCCTTATCTTTTCATTTAGAGGCTTGGAGAAGGGCTTGAAACAATAGGTAATAGGGAGAAATGGAGTTTATTCATGCAACATAATTTCCCGCTGTAGTAATCTATGGATCAACACATTTGAGGGCAGCTGGTTTAGAAGGGCCCTTACATTGTCTTAACTTACTCCTCAGAGGGTAGGCTGGGTGCATAGCCAAGGTCTGTTAGGTTACATGGCCTTTACAAGGAATTTTTGGGTAGGGTTATTCTTTTCTTTTTTTTTTTTGAGACGGAGTCTTGCTCTGTTGCCCAGGCTGGGGTGCAGTGGCGCGATCTTGGCTCACTCCCACCTCTGCCTCCTGGGTTCACCCGATTCTCCTGCCTCAGCCTCCTGAGTAACTGGAACTACAGAAGCTCACCACACCCGGCTAATTTTTGTATTTTTATTGGAGACAGGGTTTCACCATGTTGGTCAGGCTGGTCTCGAACTCCTGACCTCATGATCCGCCCACCTCGGCCTCCTAAAGTGCTGAGATTACAGGTGGGAGCCACCACACCTGGCTTGGGTGGTGTGATTCTAATGTAGGAGAAAAAAGGGGAACGTAAATGCAGAACACAATTATGCAAAATTAGGAGCATTTAAAATGAAATATGATATTATAGGTAGTTTCTTCAAAACAGCATGCTAGTTTATTATAAATAACTGTTTATTCATCACTGAAAACGCAGCGTACTTAAACGGCAATTTTTCTCCTAGCCAACCCCTTTTCCTCAGATATGGTTTCAAGAAAAATTTTACAGCAGATGTTTTCAAATAGATCTCTATTTATTTGTGGGCTACTATTATATCAGTAGGATTTCTCTAGAACCTTTCCATCACTTCACCTGAGTTTTCTTTATTGGAAGAAAAAAACAAACAAAAAAATGAAATGTCTGATCACCTGCCCTAAGTCTACAGTTGACAGCAGTTTTTGAGACTAGTAAGTCATGTTATCTTAAGGACAGTGTCTCCTAGGTGAGCGGCCCGTAGTCCATATGGAGCAAATTAGACAGTGAAAGAACGGTGCTGCCACTGTTTCTGATTGGTTACGGTAGTATTAAAAAAGAACAACAACCGACTTGCCCAGCTCTGAAGAAGAAAGATGGATAAAATGCTCTTTGAACACACTAGTCTTTTTTTTTTTTTAATGCCTGTACAGAAGGGTTGCATTTATATTTGGCTTTCCAGACCTGTCTCTTGACCTTCTAATTACTTTATTTGAAACAGCAGTGAGGGTATAATAAACCTGGAGGTTGTCTCTCCTTTGCTTTATCATAAATTAAAGCTGCTAGTTTGTTGAGGTGAAAGTGGAGGCTGAATGTTCATTACTGCTCAAGTGACGGCTTGTCAATAGCAGTGCTTTTTAGTTTGTTCTAGTCAGCACTTGCTGTGCATTTTGTTGGACCACTGGGAAATAAATACAACAAGATTATACATTTGGAATACCACAAGAGTTCACAAAAAAAAAAACCCCACAAATGATAAATTATACACTTGGTAGAAAGTGACATGCTATCTTGTGCTATTAACAACCAAAGATAATTGCAACGAATTGTAATTGCAGTTTGTAACTTACAGTACAGTGTGTCCAACATCAATCTTAATAGTGAACAAAGCAATTTATATTAAAACTTAATTCACTTGGTAACTTTCCGCTGTATACACGGGAGCTAACAGATGTAGCTTTTCAGAAAGTTCAAAGGCATTTGAAACGTGGAGAGAAATGCTAATGCAGTAAGCCTTGGAGAAATATTGCATTACTACTTGTAATGAAAACAAATGTATGTCATTATCTCCTAGTTTGTGTTTATTTAATAAAATATGCAGTTTGCACATTGGTGAATTCAGTGTTTCTGAATGGATATGGAATAATGTTCTGTTCAGAATCAAAGTCCAAACAGGACTAGCAATTACGCATCTTCTGTAAATAGTCTGCTGTAGCGTGCACATTGATGCTTGAGTGGGTTTTGTATGAGGTGTAACAGCAAACCGGGGTAACTTTATTCATGACTTTCCTTAGATTGGATGTCTTTGAAGCAAGAAAGGGAGATCTCCTGGAATTACTTAAGAGAACAAGCATATTTGTTTTGTGAGCTTGACTCATGGCCAGTAGAGCAGTTGAGTGAAATCTCTAAACTGATTAGGGCTTTCGTTCAAATAATCTTCTACCGTTTTCATTAATTTATGCTTTAATGCTATTTTGCTGCTCTTCTACCAAGGATAATAATCTCACACTTGCTGACCTCCATGAGTGGATGACCTGGAGCTCATAACTAATCTTATTTACTCTTCTGACCAGCCCAACTTCATTTACCTTGACTGGATAAAGAGCCTTGCATTGCTAAGCCTCCCTTCTTTCGTAGCATTCTCGTTAATCTACAGTGAAGGGGGAACGATGGGCTTTCCCAATCAAGATCCCAAAGCATGCTGGGGCATTGGGAATTTTGTGCGATTTCTCTTCCTTTCTTGAAAGCATGTTTTCACTTTATTCTCCCTCCTTTTTGATTTGAAAATAATAGAGAAAAATGGGGGAGTGGGACTTCCCCATGGTCCCACTCGCCTAATACAGCTATTTTTACCTTGAAAGTTAATTTCCAGCCATTGACCATAGGAATGTGTGGGTTAATTTAGGTGGTGTTGTTGAATACATGTAATTTTGTATCATGCTTTTTTTGTTTAATGCTACATTGGTTCCTGTGTTGCTTCATAATTTTATAATTATGCATTTTAAAGACTGAGTGACAATGCATTGTTTATATGCTATTTTGGATTTAATTGTTCCTTAGTATTGAAGTTAGGTTACTTCTACTTAGTTTTGCTATTAGGAATAACACTGCAATAAAAATCTCTGTTTTCTTCAGTTAGATTGTTTCTCTTGAATATAATATTACAAATGAAATTATTAAGTAAAAGATATCAGTGTTTGTATGGCTCTTACCAGACGTTACCAAAAAAATTTCTGGGCTTTTTTTTGTTGTTGTTCTTTGTTTTTTGTTTTTTGAGATAGAGTCTCACTCTGTCACCAAGCTGGAGTGCAGAGGCACAATCTCGGCTCACTGCAAACTCTGCCTCCTGGGTTCAAGCGATTCTCCTGCCTTAGCCTCCCGAGTAACTGGGATTACAGGTGCGCACCACCATGCCCAGCTAATTTTTTTTTTTTTTTTCATATTTTTAGTAGAGATAGGGTTTCACCATCCTGGCCAGGCTGGTCTTGAATTCCTGATCTTGTGATCTGCCCGCCTCAGCCTCCCAGAGTCCTGGGATTATAGGCATGAACCACCACGCCCGGCCTGGCCTGGTTTTATATTAGTTTGTATTGCCACCAGCGATAGAGGAGTATATAATTTTATCACAGTAGCTTTGAGAATTATCCTGACTCTTCCACTTACAAACTACATGACACTGGGCAAATTAACCATTCTCCCTCGGTTTTCCTATCCGAATAAAGGGAATAATAGCAATGCTTAACTCATAGGTTATCATAGGTATTATATTACTTTATATATTTAAATATCAGGGAGTAGTGTCTGCCACAAAGGAAATACTCCATAAAGGTAAGCTGTTACTATTCCCAAAATTTAATTTTTCACCCAGTTTAATATTACCTTCTATTTAAGCTGCAATTTTTAAATGTTTTAATAGTTCATTGAAGCTAAGTAGTCAATAGATTTTATAATCAGCAACTTCTGTATTTAATGAAAAAATTTAAATCACTTAGGCAATGAGCCATTAGGAAAAATTCACAGTAAGGAATGTTCAGTGTGTAAGGTAGAGGCTTTTAGAAATTCCATCTCTTAATTTATAATAAAACAGCTTTTATTCCAGAATCATCTAAATGGGCCTTGAAGCCTTAATCAAAGTCTGAAGGGGTTTAGTCTGGATCTTGTACCTGCTCCTCGATTAGGGGAGGCCATAGGCCCTTGATGACAGTCCCACTAAGACTGCACACTATAGGGGGAAGAAATTTCCCGGAAGAAATTGGAGCACTATTAATACTAGAAGAGAGAGAAATGGAGGCTGGACAGCTAAAAATCACAAAGGTACACCAAACTTCTTAAAGACCTTATTACTCCAGTACTCTCAACACTAGTAATTGGGAAAACAACTAAATGATTGTAGACACCTTGAAGTATTTGGATCACCAGTAACCACTGCCTGTGACATTTACCCTAGAGATAATGTTTCTTATTTTTGGCCAGGCTTGGTGGCTCATACCTATAATCCCAGCACTTTGGGAGGCCAAGGGGGAAGGATCACTTGAGGTCAGGAGTTCAAGACCAGCCTGGCCAACATGGTGAAATCCTGTCTCTACTAAAAATACAAAAATTAGCTAGGCGTGGTGACGCATGCTTGTAATCTCAGCTACTTGGGAGGCTCAGGTGGGCAGATTGCTTCAACTGGGAGGCAGGGGTTGCAGTGAGCCTGGATCGTGCCACTGCATTCCAACCTGGGTGACAGAGTGAGACTCCGTCCCAAAAAAAAAAAAAAGTGGGCGTGGATCCCAGCACTTTGGGAGGCCAAGGCGGGTGGATCACCTGAGGTCAGAAGTTTGAGACCAGCCTGGCCAACATGGTGAAACCCTGTCTCTACTAAAAATACAAAAATTATCCAGGTGTTGGGGCAGGCGCCTGTAATCCCACCTACTCTGGAGGCTGGGGCAGGAGAATTGCTTGAACCCAGGAGACGGAGGTTGCAGTGAGCCGACATCATGCCACTGCATTCCAACCTGGGCAAGAGGGCAAGACTCTGGCTCAAAAAATTATTAGTTTTTATTAGCACGACATTGAGAACTCATATAATTAGACATTTTGCAGGAAAAATGGCTCATGTTTGGCTGCAAATATCAAAGACCGGAAAAACGGTAACTTAAACAATATCAGGATTTATTTTCCTTCATCTGAAAGAAGTTCCCAAAGAATAGGGTTATTCTGGTGGCTCCACCACATCACCAATGTTCATGGCCCCTTTGGTCTTTATGTTCTGCTATACTTTGACTTGGCTTCTAGCTTCAGGTTTCCCTCATGGTCACAAAAGAACTGGTGTGGTTCCTAATGGCTCACCTACATTACAGGTAGGAAGAAGGAAGAAAGGGAGGGAAGGGTAAAATGTGCCTGGCAGCTGAGCCAAACCCCAACCCCTTTTTAAGGAACTTCCCCAGAAGCCTTGCCCAACAATCTCTACCTAGACTCCATTACCTAAAACCTAATCACTTAGTCACCTCTATGTGTAAGGGAAAAACTGAGAAGTGTTTTCAGCTGGGTACATTGCTGCTGTCAACAAAATCAGGCTTGTGTAAAGGAGTAGAAAGGGAAGAATGGATGTTAGGAAGGCAACCTGCAGTTTCTGGCACAGCTCCCTTGTGTGAAGGAGACAGTCTTCAGCTCTGTGAACTCTCCTGGCGGTCCCTGATGTCGGCCAGTATTATAGACGAGAAGCCAGGAGAGTCATAATGAAGCACTTTCCAGGGTAGAGAAAAAAGTAAGTGGAGTGAATGATGAAAACTTTAGGTCATTAAATAAAGTTCCAACATTTTCTTCTTGCCCAAAACATTCACAACAAACTCTGTGGAGTAGGAATTGAAGGAAAATATGCCATGCCATTTTTCTTTAGCCTTTTTGCAATGCAACGCACAATCAATACAAATCTTTGCAGTAATCATATATTGATTTTCCTAGAATATAACTCCATTTAAAGCACTTTTATCCCCAAGAGTAGAAACATTGGAGGCTATCAAAGGAAGAAGTAGATTTCCTTGACCCCATCTGCAGTGCACAATTGATTAACAGGATAGTTATGAGAGTGCGAGAGAGAGAGAGACAGAGAGAAGAGAGAAGTCACCGAAAGGTTAATACCAGCTAAAGAGAAACATGATTATAGGACATTAGGCTTTTTGTAAAATCATAAGGTCAGGATAAGATAATGATGCCATCTAAAATTACACAAGATTTTGAGTACTTAGCATCCTCTGACTGCCCCAGCAACCCAACCCAAACGCCAACAAGCAGAGCTGAATTTTTGGGGTTGGCAAAGCCACAAATGGAATGATAGGTTTAGGTTCAGGCCCCATGAGCTGGCTTGATAAGGGAATGAGTAATACTGATTCGGTTTTTCCTGAGTCATAGCTGTGTACTAAACTAAAACCTTAGCATACATCCCATCGAATGTTTTTTTGCTTCAGACAAAGCGAAAAGGAAAAAAGACATTAGGAACCCTCATTTTTATGCCTTTTCTTAGGATTAAACACTTCGTTTCTTATACTTTCCCTCCTCTCTATCACTTTACTCCCTAAAGATTAAAAAAAAAAAAAATCCGCTTTCCGAAAATCCTATGAGTTTAGGTCTGCTGAATATTTCTATGCACAGATGTCTTCATCCCAGAGACAAGAAGAGTAATTGGATGGTAAGTTGCAAAAAGCATGCAAGTTCTGCTCTGCCTCTGGCCTGAGTAACTGGGATGTAGCCAAAACGGAGAATGGTACCCCCTGAAGCAATCCTGAGTTAATGTGTCTTACATACTCCTTGCTGAAAAGGCAGAGGGTGTACTCTTGTTTACAATGTATTGTTCTCACTGTATTTCTCTCCCTAAGTCCCTCTTGTTTTTTTATATCGACTGAGTTCTCACAAACAAGCTCTTTATTAAATTAAATGGTGCATGTAGCCTCATTATCCTTCTCAATGTGCAATGCTTGATAGTTTATTTTACTAGCAGCTTCCGGAGTTTGTGTGTTTTTGTTTTGGGGGGCTTTTTTACATTTTGGCTTCAGGCAAAGCAACTAATACACATTGTTAGATGAAGTATCTTATCTGTCAGCAGCACCCTTGTGAATTAATCATAATTCAATAGGATTACTAATCAAGATTTGAGATGAATGTTTTGATAGAGCAATCAGATTTGTCTAATCTATCATTAGTTGACAGTCGCTGCAGGCAGAGTGCAAACTTGGCAATAGTAGACCTGTTTCTGATCCCTTTGGCTTGGCCCACCAGTTGGGTAGCTTCACTGATTATAGCAGTGGACCCAGGCGTTGCAACTAATTAAGTTCTGTTTCTCACTCGCCAGGATCCTCCCTCTTCCTCCCACCATTTTCAAAATATGTTGGGTGGAGTTCAGCTCTCATGAACCTGCCCATGTAATGAACAGATTTGGTAACAAGGTGTTCCTTTTGGTCATTTTCACTTGATAACAAAGATGTACCAAGCCAGTTGACAAATCTCAAGGGTGATTTATGGTGTTACTTGCAAAAAGCGGTCAAAGAAAAGAGAGAAACTTAACCTATTGTTAAAAGATACTACTGATTACAACTCTTTTCATGTCACTAAAATCTGTGCCCCATTTTACCAAGTTGTACATTCTTGGAAGTAATTTATAGCATATCTTGCACATTTGTTCAGTTTGATTAGATAAATGAAAGCTTCTGGTGTAGATTTATATTTTATTTTATTTTATACAGTATATACAGTATTTAAAATTATATTAAATTTTGAAATAATAAATTATGCTCTGCATATTATGTGGCAGTCATTAATACAAAGATGGGATCATTTTATAGAGGAGTCCTTTACCAATTTTTCTTCCTCTCTCCACGTTGTTATTAATATATAGATATTTTTTCATTATAGAAAGCTTGGAAAATTCTAGAAAAGTCTAAAAAAAATTAAATTTACCATAATCTCGTCATCTCAGAATGATCAATATTAACATTATATCATTCTATTAAAATTAAATAACAGCACAAATACCTTAATTAGTAATTGCTTGACAGTATTGTCAATAAAATATGATTCTACGTGGCATGGTGTTCTGGAATCTGTAGGCAACCCAAAGGAATCCAGAAAGATCGTACTTTCTCTCAAGGCTTCACTTTCTACATGAAAACCAAATGGGAAAACTCATTTAGGCTGTTAGTGTATCCCACATGTTAGAAGTGACAACTTTTTAATTTCACAAGCACGTCACAGGCCTCACTTAAATGAATGCTAGCCACACTGAGAGATTTGTAGCTTGGATGATTTAGACAAGGGATAGTTGAGAGTTACCTAATTAGACTCCAGGTGTAATTATGTATAGGCGTTCCAGGCAGCAGTGTGCTGTCTGTTAATTAACTCTCACGCTGAACATGCAGTAGCCCCTGAACAAAGAACAGTTCATGGAGGAAGAAAAGCTTCCTTACTTTGCCCCAGCTTTAGTTATTCTCCTACTAAAGGTAACCTCTCATGCTCCCCTTTCTTCTAGTTGAGAGATGAGCCATAAACACAAGCTACTTTGCGAAGTGTTCATCATTGGTCCCTGTAACTCTCTTCCTACCATCTTCCATTTTCTTAAAACATTCTTTGGAATGATCTTTTAAAAAATCAGATGTGTATGTATTTTTTATGTACAACTCTGTTACTGGTTTGAAAAATCCAAGTGACTTCTAATCCTGATTTTTTTTGCTGCCCATTAAACTCCACAGGTATCTTTCTGTAGTGACGGGGAGAATGATATTTACTGAACCACAGGATTAGCTAATATCCCATCAATAACTGAGTGCCATAGACTGCCTCAGTTGATCCCATTCCTATCTCTAGGTAGCCACAGTGAGAAAAGCACTGATTAAAAAATACTTTTTCTTCCACTAAATTAGTCCATGACTTCATTTGTGCTGGTCTCTGTTGTTGATTGCTGCCAAAAATGTTTAATTCATGCAATAAAGTAAACTTCATAAGTCTATATAATTCAACTGAACACTTGCATGAGAAAATATTTCAGGTAACCAGTTAGGCCCTGTGTATGGATGGTGACTGATTGATTTTCCAGTCTCCCAGTTGTCAAGTGAGAAAATCCCATTTCGAGGTTCTCTCTTCCTCCTAATCCTGTCACCTTGACATCTCCCGCAGACTTTAGTTTTCTACTAATAATGTCTAGAATGACACACAGGACCACCTTGTTCATATGGAAGATGAATAATAGTTCTAGAATTCTGTCTACAATAACATGCAGTTAACATAGATTAAGGATTTGCCTGAGACGTTAAGAACAGATAGGATTCAACATTTTTTTCTTCTAGTACCTCTTACCAATTATGAGAAAGAAACTGCCTACTAAAACGGTCTTGATTTTTATTGTCTGTTGGAAAAAAAGGTAAAATAAAGGCTTTGTTGTATAAAAGGCATTATCTGGCAGCCCGTATAGCCATATGGGAAATGCCTCAAAGAAATGCATCCTAGTGAAGATGAGGAACATTTGGACAATTTGAGTGTTCTCTTTCAGTTGGATAATTTTCAGTTGGATATCTAGTGAAACTTAGTCCTCCTCATTTTTTTTTTCTTGTTTGTTTTTCCTCTGACATGCAGCGTGGACTACATCAGGCCTTTATAGTCAAAACCAGACCAACCAGTTTTGACCAAGCACTTCCTCTCTTCAAGGTTATGTTTAGTACATCAGGCATCAAAAGACGTCTAAGACATAAACCCTATCACCAGAGAGTATACTATCTGTTAGGGAAGATTAGACATTGAAAACTTGAAAAGTAAAACTCTAAGGATTTAAAGAACAGTTCAAGATAACAGTAGGAAAGATATGCCACATGACAATACATGATTGTCAAATGCATTTACAGATTTCCTTTAGAACAAAAACTATTCTTGAATCCTTCTAATAGTAGGGGCTCATAGAAACCATTATGAATCCTTATGAATCTTTTTTTTTTTTTTTTTTGAGACAGAGTCTTGCTTGTCACCCAGGTTGGAGTGCAGTGGCACAATCTCGGCTCACTGCAAGTTGCAAGTTCCACCTATGGGGTTCACACCATTCTCCTGCCTCAACCTCCCGAGTAGCAGAGACTACAGGCACCCGCCGCCACGCCCGGCTAATTTTTTGTATTTTTAGTAGAGATGGGGTTTCACTGTGTTAGGCAGGATAGTCTCGATCTCCTGACCTCATGATCCGCCTGTCTCGGCCTCCCAAAGTGCTAGGATTACAGGCATGAGCCACCGCGCCCAGCCTATGAATCCTTAAAATATTAAGAAACTGAAGTATTATTCCATAAGAATGCCTTTCAATTTAGAAATTTCAATGCAAAGCAGAAATCTGGTTTATGTAACTGGTAAAGTCATTCTTTTAGGTTATCACTGAATTGAAAGTGTAAAATGTGAAAATTCGTGTATAAACAGTAGATCTCTGAGAAAATGCCAGTGGACCAACCCCACAGAGCCAGGAGAGGTAATCAAATAATTTCTTTAGCAAATTCCAAATATGATGAGGTTGTTTTAAGCTACATACATAAGATCTTAGGGGAAAAAATGGATTTTTTACTTGTCTAAATGAAACTGCAGTTTGTACAGCCCCACGGATACTTCTTGCCTGCTGCACAGAAAAGCCAATGCACTGAGACAGTGGTGTTGCAGCAGAAAAAGAGTTTAGGAATCTCAGGGCCAGCCAAGTGAGGAGATGGGAGATATTTCTCAAATTTGCCTTCCCGAGAATTTGGAAGCTAGGGTTGTTAAGGAAATTTGGTGGGCATGGGACTAGGGAATGCATACTGCTGATTGGGTGGGGATGAAATAGCATGGGCGTCAAAACTGTCTTTGTGCCCGAGTCAGTTTCTGGGTGGGGCTCACAGAGCTGGTGAGTCAGTTCCTTGGTATGGGTCACAGATCTGGGTGGCATCATTGGCTCATCAGAATGCAAAGTCTGAAAAACACCTCAAACACCAGTCTTAGGTTTTATGATACTGATGTTGTCTATGAAACAATGGGAGAAGTTACAAATCTGTGACCATCAGCTATGTGACTCCTGAGCTGTAAGCAATTATAGAAAAGCAAAGAAAAGCAAGCTATGAAACAATAACTACTTGTAATTTAACTATGCCCATACCTTAGCAGACCTTAAGTCCTTATCACAATTCTACCCTTGTGGCCTTTTATTAATTTTTTGAAGTTGTAGGTTTCATAAGACATGGACAGACAGATGGAAAGAGGTCATTCCAGTTAGGTAGAATTCCATATGAGAGTAGGAATAAGGTAGTGTACAGTAGGTTTAGTGTGTTAGACTATCTGACTGAAACAGAAAATTCCGGAAACTTAAACCAATATATGGGAGGCATCAAAAGATGGCTCCATTCTGGGAAGCCTTCAAATATTTCCAAGGCTAACAGTGACATGATGCTGGTAATATTATAGGCAGAGTAATCTAGTGGGCAGTGTCTACAATGGATCTGAGTTGTTCTTGCTTGAGGCAAAGGGTTGTATCTAGAGAAAAGCAATGTTCCTGAAATGAGGTGATGTGAGCATGCATCTGACAGAACAGTGATAACAGAAAAGACGTGTGAATTTCAGAGGACTTCTAAGTTGACAGAGTTTTGTAATCAATTGGTTTAGAGGATGAAGAAGAGGAACGAGCCAAGAGTGATTCTCTGATATCAAACCCAGAAACAAGTGGACATTTGGAGGCTCCAAAACCAATTTGAGCATGGGAAGAGGTTTTAAAGGTACAGCCACGTAAATTAGCTATTGGGAAGACCTAAGTGCACAACATTCTTCTGGCTGTGAAAATTACGAAATTATTCCCCAAAGGACTACTTAAATCCTTATATCAACGCAGTCACCTGAAATATATTGATATCCAAAGTACACATCCAGTAATTAAAAGAAAAAAAATCCAAACAGTTTGTTGATTTTGATATTTTGTTATGGGTTAGTAATTGCCTTGACTATCTTCTTGCAGAGCTTGTAGTTAAAGGCTTGCTTATTTCTTCATCAATTAACAGCTGAATTTCTTCTTTCTTCCTATTGATACAGTTTAGATACTTGTCTCCCCAAATCTCATATTGAAGTATGGTCCCCAGTGTTGGAGGTAGGGCTTGGTGGGAGGTGTTTGGGTCCTGGGGGTGGATCCCTCATGGCTTGGTGCTGTCCATGAGATAGCGAGTGAGGTCTCATAAGATCTGTTTGTTTAAAGTGTGTCATCTCCCTCCCCTCCACTCGATCTCTCTTGCACCTGCTGTGGCCATGTGACATAACTGCTCCCACTTCACCTTCTGCCATGAGCAAAAGCTCTCTGAGGCCTGCCCAGAAGCCAAGCGTATTCCGGCACCAAACCTCCTGTCCAGCCTGCAAAACCATGAGCCAATTAAACCTCTTTTCTTTATAAATTACCCAGTCTCAAGTATTCCTTTGTAGCCATGCAAGAATGGCCTCACACACCTATTTAGATTAAAAGATTTTCTTAGCATCTTGGTTTTCAGAAATGGACAAATTGCCAAGGGCCTGTCAGTTCTGGACTGACATTGTTTTACCTGCTTGAAGAGATACTGTTTTCTCTTAAGAATTAGTGACTTTCTTCATTTGTGTGACTGACTTACATAATACTTGCAGAATTGGCCACTTAGTGTCCAACAGAGAAATGAAGTTGAGACTGTGGGGCTGGGAATTCTCTGGGGCAATACCTTCAAGTCTGAAAAGTGAGGAGAAATTAAGCAAAAAAATAAAAACACTGTACCTTTTGTCAAACCCTTTGCTTAGATCGAGGAATCTAGATTTGGCCAAAAGGTTGAACTGAATGCATACAGTTGTGTGGTATAAATTTGTCTTTGTAAAGGTCAGACTTGGCCAGGCACAGTGCTTCATGCCTGTAATCTCAGCACTTTGGGAGGCTGACACAGGAGGACCCTTGAGGCCAGAAGTTCAAGACCAGCCTGAGCAATGTAACGAGACCCTGCCTCTACAAAAACAAGAAAACTTAACAGGGTGTGGTGGTTCATGCCTGTAGTACCAGCTACATGGGAGGCTGAAGTAGGAGGATTGCTTAAGCCCAGAAGTTCAAGGCTGCAGGGAACTATGCTCATGCCATGTACTCCAGGCTGGGCCACCGAGCAAGACCCTGTCTCTTAAAATAAATAAGTAAAAAATAAATAAAGCTCAGATTCATCCCATTCCAGGGAATAGGGAAAGTTCCCCATTGGTCAGAACTGAGTCCTGTAAGCTCCAAACAACATGATTCACCTATAAAGTCCTTCTGACTATACCTTTCCAAGTGTCTGACTTATGATGTGTTCCTTGTTGTATAGACTTGTACATACCTGGGCTATATAAGTATCACTTCTGAGGGTACAGGTAGGAGGGTTTCTGCAAGGGCCCACTGTCACTTCAGGAAAGTGTAGCAGTACTTGCCAAATTTAAAAGCCACTGAAACAACTGAAAATAAAAATTAAAGATGGTTATTTCCCCCATTACTGAAAGGTATATGTGAAATCTTGTATTTACCTCTTTTCAGTAGACTTTAAACATTGACTTTCCTTTCTCTGGGAAGGCAGATGTTTGTGTAACCAGGAAAGAAAGCTGCTCTCAACAGCAGTTTTCTAATAAAAGACCTACTTGCTTTTCCATCTTAAAACCAGTGTTTAAGAGCTTTATGATTCCAAAATGAAAATAATTCCCTTGCTATGCAAGGAAAAGGAAGAGTGTTGGAATATTTTTGCAAGAAAAACGTACCTTACTTTGCCACCTTACAGTAGCCTGTTGGCCTGAGTGCATTGGAATGAGGAAGCTTTTATTAGGAAATAATCATTTCCAGTTCTGTTACAGTCATTATCCCAAAAGTTTCCCAAATTCTGTGTACAGTACTGTGTCTTGGAACCTGTTTAGCCACACGTGGGGAATGAACTGAGCTTTTGAGACCAATAGGATGGTGTGAACATAAGACCAGGTAACAGAGCTATTCTCCTGGTAGTTTTAGGGTCTTAAAAGGGGTCATTAACACTTTCAAGTCACAAAACAATCTTTGAAGTTCTGAAACTATACTTTCCTACAATCATATTTCACATTTGCACATAAGTTAGCTTGAATGAATGTTTAATAAAAAGCTGGCTACATTCACAATGTTGTGCAAAAATAAAATAAAAAATTAAAGCTGGTCTCTGTAACTACTTATATGAGGTTCTCAGCCCCCACTAACAGTGTATGTTTTAGGGAAGGAAGCACATTGAGTCACCAGCAAAACATAACTGGGAAAGTGCATCCCTTCCAAACTAATGATGTATGGTTGCTACTCTAAATAAATAGTGGTTGGGATTATCCATTTTGATAACCTGTTTTGTGTTGCTGTAACTGTTCAGTTCAGAAAATGCAGAGTTGATTCCAAATTTTTCCTGCTGGTTTGAAAGAATTCATGCATCTTTCAAAGTGTGACTGATACTCAGCAAGGAAGTGCCTCACTGGTTGAACAGGAATCTGATTTGTCATTCTTGTTGTTTTTGCTGTAAAACAAAATCTACTTTTAGTTAAATCGGTAATTTACAGGTGTATAAACTAAAGCATCGAGAAAACAGTCAAGAAGTTGTTTCCAAGATCACATAGCCATTCACATCCAGAAATGAAATGAGACCCCTAAGAGGCTCCTTCTTCGTTTTGATGGGGTCATTGTGGTTCTGGCCCCTCAATTTGGTTGAGGGCAACATGCGGAGTATCTCAGCTGAACACAGATCCTTCATTTGATGTCCTGTCTACACGTGACTTCACAAAGATCTTTTAGTCAGACACTGGCTAGCACAACTCCTCCCCTGGGAGAAAAGGTCTTTAAGGTATTTTGAGGGGAGGAGAAGGGTTAAGAGGTCTAATCCATAACTCTAAATCCCCATGCTTGGAGGAGCTCATTGACATAGTCGGTTTTAAGGGCTCCTTTGGAGCCGTTATGGTGTGTCACGCTGAGACCCACTGGAGAACACTTAATTGTAGGTCATCGTCCCAGTGTGTTTCAAGGCCTTTTCAGGGTTTTGACAAAGCAGCTTCCTCTGCCACTTACGGGAAACCTTGGGAAAGTTTTGATACTGACAAACCCAAGAATATTCTTCAGGTTTGTGCTTTTAAATTAAATAACTAGAATTATCAGAGGTTTTTCTGTCTTCCTTTCACCCCCTTCCTCTTGAAATGAAACCTCAACTGGACATAGACCCCTGGCTGCTGGATATGTGTTGGCTACATTTCTTTCCCTTTCTAATTTCTTTGGTTTTGAAGTCGGGATTTTGTTTTTGTTGGTGGCAGAGGTGGTATAATGAGCGAACACAGTTATCACATGCAGAACCTGTAAGCTTTGATTTCAAAATGTAATAGAAATCACATCATTTCATATGGAACCAATTTCTCCTTGCGTCTTTCCCCTGAGGAGTGAAGGAAATATCTCTGGTATATCGTTAAATACCTGATAGATTCGACCTTCAGATAGATTGGTGGATTAAGGCAAAGCACAAAAAAAAGCTCATGTTTTCAACTGTCTATCCTATTTTAAGGTTCCTATTGGCCCTGAGTATTCTGAATTTACCAGATTAGTCCTAATCTAATATTTAGCCCCATAATGTTTTAAACATTTTGGCCAGACTCAGTTCCCAGCTTCCATGTCGCCTATCTCTGTTAACATCTCTGTATGCATAAGAGGGTGTTCATTACGGCTGGATTGAGGGGAAACCACCAAAAAACCAATTCCCATTTCTTGGGCCTGGGAATCCAAGACCCTAACAGTGAGATCAGAATGAATTGAGAGAATCCCTCTGGGTCATAAAGATAGACTGCAGGGTCAAAACTCAAAACCTTGAGATTCTTTTTGCTTAAAATTCCAAACTCTTTCAAAAATGAGTTCATTTCTAAAGACGCTGAAATGCCTTCTCATGGTTTTCCACACTGTCAAACAGAAGTTAAACTCTAGGGTCAGAAATAGTTAACAAAGAGAGCCTTTGTGCTAAGCAGGAGTCTGTGGATTGAGTTCTGGCTGAGCCAGTATATTTCTGTGTCATTTGGCTTTTTATAAACTCTTTGCCTCAGTTTCTCTTCTATAAATGGAGGTAATAATACTGTTTCATTTCTGTCTTATAAACTTACCAAGAGGTATAGATATGTAGTAATACAGAGGACACTTCATGAAGACTGTTAACTGTGAGTCCTTTTTGCTATGTGAGATATACCAGTAAAATAAGGGACATGATTGTTCTGGTAGAATTCTGTACAGATACAGGATATCTCATTGAACCCGATCTCAGGAATTATCGATTAGAAAGTTGTCAGTCTTTGATTTCTGCATCTCCCTACGTGTCCACTTGCTCCCCTCTTTCAGCAAACCAACTGCCACTGTATCTTTGGGCCACGTGACCAAAAAGATGGTTATCAATGGGTTTTGAGTTCTCATGTCTCAGGTCCAACAACCTGGGTAGAGACAGAATCTCTTTAGGATCTCAATTCCAGATTCCCAGGGAAAGAATTCTGATTGTTTCACCCACTTTTGGAACTAACAGCTGTGGCTAGGGAGTTCAGGCCACACTGAGCAAGCATGGCTGCCTGGAACCTGCTACTTAAATTGTATGCATATTGGGGAGGTCAGTTCCCAAAAATGGAGAATGTGGCACACACCCAATGTATTTCCACTGGACCACTCCTTTAGGGAGTAAGTTGAAGTACCCAGAGTTCTTTGTATTCCTCAGAAAAAAGTTGCTTTAAGGAATGAACATAAAACTTTAAAGCAGGAAGGGATTTAAAGTTCACCCAACTCTACCCTCCTTGTCACGTTGGTGAAACTAAGGCAAATGAAAGAGATTAGTTTTCCAGAGGTCCTAAAGCTACTTAATAGCATCCAGTGCTCATGCTTTTAGTTAAGAGCATCTAGTGTATCTTTTATTCAGTTTTCTTCTGCCATCTCACAGTTGTACATATTTCAGGTGTCATTTTTTCCTATTGCCTAGATGTGTTTCAATTATAAGAGATTTATATTTATGGTCTCATTTAATAGGTGGTTTAAGTTTTATAGACTCTTCTACTTTAGAAAAACATAGATAGTATTTACAAAGACAACATGGAAACATGGAGAAATGCATATGATATACCATTACATGGAAAAAGCAAATGAATGCTTATATATAGTCGTTATGTTCAAAAATACGTAAAAATTACATATGCATATATCAACTAGACTTGTTAGAATAGTAGTATTACGTGTAACTTTAAATTTTCCTTAACACCATCATTAAATTATTTTAGCAGTTAATTTTAGAAAACATATTTAATACAAATACATCCTATGCTACTTCTCATCTTAGAGCTACCTGAACCTGTATACCTAATGTTATTGCACACGAAGGCAAACTTTCTCTAATGTAAGCCATATATATTTTGGGCACAGCTGGAACTTTTATTCCAGCAGTGAACACATGAAAATGGAGTCCTCATAGCTGTGTCTAAAGCTGCATTAAATTGTGATCTTAGTAGAGACTTGGCCCCAGACAGGATGACCCACTAGAGGCAATAATAAGAGGATAAGATGTTTTCAAGCATGAGTAGAATCAGACTCTAGGAGCTGGGAAGAACCTAACCTGACCCTTGTGGGCTTCAGAACTGTCAATGGAAGCATAGAACATTTCCAGTGTTTAGAGGTGGAACTCGGCTAAAGTGCAGAGAGAGGACTCTCAGTGAAGTTCTTTCTGCAGCCATAGCAGCTGCATTGTGATTATGCCCAACCTGGAAAGTGCCTTCCCCACCCACTCGGCTGGCTCCCCCAGCTTCCCAGGAGCCTCACTGTCTACCTCTGGGCCAAACCTGGGGAGAAAATCAGTGTCTCTCAGATCCCATCTGATATGGTTTGGATATGTGTCCCCTCCAAATCACATGTTGAAATGTGACCTCCATTGTTGGAGGGGGGCCTAGTGGAGGGTGTTTGGGTCATCGGGGTGGATCCCTCATGAATGACTTCACACTGTCCTTGTGGTAATGAGTGAGTTCTCACTCTATTAGTTCGTGAGAGAGCTTGTTGTTTAAAGAGCCTGGCACCTCTCCCTTCTCTCTCTCTTGCTCCCTCTTTCGCCATGGGACATGCCTGTACCAACTTCCATACCAACTGCCATAAGTAAAAACTTCCTGAGGCCTCATCAGAAGCCAAGTAGATGCTGGTGCCATGTTTGTACAGCATGTAGAACCATAAGCCAGATGAACCTCTTTTCTTTATAAATTATCCAGTCTCAGGTATTCCTTTATAACGACACAAGGCAAGCTAATACATCATCTGACTTCGAATCTGCCCTTGTGTAAATACATCTGTTCACATGTAAAGCAAGACAGGGACACAAGAGCAGCCAGCAGGGCTTGTGGGGGCAGGAGCCACCCAAGAGGTGGGAGACCTCCTGTTAACACTGCTTTCTTTTTCTCCTTGAAAAAAGCAAACTGGGTTTTCAAGGAGAATGAGAATTTCAGGGAAGGGATCAGAGAGAGCGGGCACTACATGTGCCACATCTGTCAGGTGTCTTCAAACCGTTAACTCCTAGACCCCAGGAACCTGCTCTTCCTAGCATTTTCTAGAGCATCTAGCAGAGCACTCAGTGGTGGTGGCTTAATGATGATAATGTTTTGTGAACTTTGATGAGGAGGGAGGTTTTCTCAAGAGCAACTTCAGAGGTGCCTGTACTTCCCTGAAAGTAGGAGTCTCTGTTTCAACGTGGATATAGAGGGGTGGGAGAAAGAGGCCAGGATACTTTGCTTTCTGGAAAGAAGCTATAGAGATCAAGAAGGAGATGTAGGGATGGAGGGAGGATTTCCACCTATGAAGGGTTATTTAAGTCGTACAGGGCCCATGTGGCCCATTCATTCATTGACCAGTTTATTTGTCCATTGATGTTTTTCATTCAACAGACTTTTGCTGAGCATCTTCAACTATGCTAAGTCCTGAGCAGACAGTGAAGAACTAGAAAGACATGGCCCTGCCCTCATGAAGCTTACAAGTTAGGCCTGTTCTCCACACTTGTTCCAGCTCAATCCACTACATCTATCTTGAGTGCCCAGTATGTGTTAGGTATTAAAAGGAGCTACAAAGATGAACTAGACACAGTCTTCAAGAACTTCAGGGATCAGGGAAGGTTTATCCTGATTGTAATCCCTCCAGAGGTTTTGATCATTTCTGTAATTATTTATTAGGCCTCTTGCTTCCTGTAGGAATTCGTTCTCTATATTTGATTGAAATCTGCCTGTTCTAATTTCAGCTTCCTTTCTTCTGGCCCTGGCTAGTCCTCAGTGTAAAGAATTGCCGTTGGTACCTGGTGTTCAAGGCCAAGTGTTGTGAGCCAAGGTTTCTAACCTTGGCCGCAGTTGCACTTAACTGCTCCTCTCCGAAGCTGGATTTAGCAGGGATTTGATTGCAAACCTCGATTCAAATCAGAGTTCAAACCTAGTGACTGGTTGAGTGAACTGCTTTAATAATAACAGTGCAAAAATTGAATTTAAAATAATCCTTTTAGGGACGCAAGATGCAGTGGTTTGGCCTTTTATTAATATTCTTTTCCTTCCACTAATAAACGTTTTAAGTCAACATCTCCTTAAATTTGATTAATTCCATTAGGATCACTCCAAAAAAAGGTTTATCAGTGGCTTTGAAATCCAAATGGGATGAAGAAACAATCATTTATATGGCAAAATCTCAGTTACACTAACTAAAGACTTTCTGCTGAGTTAAAGAAAAAAATCAACACATAGATTATTTGAAACTAATTGTAAATATGCAATTTTTAAGCACATAGAGAAATCTACCCTAAAGTTGATGTTTTTTCAAGTTCTCTTGGAGCTTACATTCCAGTGGGAGACACCCACGTTAAACAAATACATAGAAGACAAATTTCAGGTTGTGAGCTAGGAAATCAGGGTAGGGGAATCGGTAATATTAGAGAGATCGGGGAGGCTTCTCTGAGAGGTGACACGTGAGCTGAGATCTGAAGGACACAGCCACAGTCACATGAAGACATGGAGTTAGTGTTCCAGGCAGAGCAAATGGTTAAGTGCTAAGTCCCTGAGGTTGGAATAGGCTTAATGTCTTGGAGAAACAGGAAGAGAGTGGAGGAGTGATGCGAGATGAGAATAGTCAGAGAGGAAGGTAGGGCCGTAGGAAGAAGTTTCGATTTTTATTCCAAGCACAGAGAATACTTTAGAAAGCTTAACGCTGACTTTTTTTTTTTTTTTTGAGACGGAGTCTTGCTCTGTCGCCCAGGCTGGAGTGCAGTGGCGCAATATTGGCTCACTGCAAGCTCCGCCTCCCGGGTTCACGCCATTCTCCTGCCTCACCCTCCCGTGTAGCTGGGACTACAGGCGCCCACCACTGCACCCAGCTAATTTTTTGTATTTTTAGTAGAGATGGGGTTTCACCGTGTTAGCCAGGATGGTCTCGATCTTCTGACCTCGTGATCCTCCCGTCTCAGCCTCCCAAAGTGCTGGGATTACAGGCGTGAGCCACTGCGCCCGGCAACGCTGACTTTTAAAAGTCATCAACAAAGGAAAAATATGCCTAAGGTGTGTTTTATATGGAACTGAAGAAGAAAGTACCAAGGCTTCTCCCCATTTTATTCTTCCACATTGAGTGTACAGCTGTTAGTAAAATGAAATATTCTACTTCTTTTTTTTTTTTTTTCTGAGATGGAGTTTTGTTCTTTTTGCCCAGGCTGGAGTGCAATGGCATGATCTTGGCTCACTGCAACTTCCGCCTCCTAGGTTCAAGCAGTTCTCCTGCCTCAGCCTCCTAAGTAGCTGGGATTACAGGCATGCGCCACCATGCCTGGCTAATTGTGTATTTTTAGTAGAGATGGGGTTTCTCCATGTTGGTCAGGCTGATCTTGAACTCCCGACCTCAGGTGATCCACCCTCCTCGGCCTCCCAAAATGCTGGGATTACAGGAGTGAGCCACCGCTCCCGGCCTAAAATGAAATATTATTTGCAAAAATGCTTTGAAAATGTTAAAGCACTATTCTCCTTAAATGTAAGAATATTGTCATGAAAAGGTTCAAAATGACTAAGGATACTATTACTTTATCACAAAAGAATCATGCTGTATTAGTCCATTCTCACACTGCTATAAAGATGCTACCTGAGACTGAGTAATTTACAAAGGAAAGAGGTTTAATTGAGTCACAGTTCCTCATGGTGGGGACGCCTCAGGAAACTTACATCATGGTGGAAGGCGAAGGGAAAGCAAGGCGGCAGGAGAGAGAGAGCACACGGGGGAAACCACCACTTCTAAACCATCAGATCTCATGAGAAGTCCCTCATTATCATGAGAACAGCATGGGGGAAACCATCTCCATGATCCAGTCACCTCCCACCACTCCCCTCCCTTGACACCTGGGGATCACAGTTCGAGACAAAATTTGGGTGGAGACACAGAGCCAAGCCATATCACATGTTAAACTTCAAGCAAACTCTCCCTAGTAGACCCACCTAGCGATTCAAAGAAATACATGGCTATGAGGATTCCGTTGCCATTTTCCTCATCTCGTATAGGTCTAAGGGAGGAAGATTTCCACTGTTTAGACCGGAAGACCCTGAGGACAGTATCCTTTCTGGCTGCCCTGCTGTCATATGAGTCCATAGGGGGCAAAGGTGAGGCTTTCCTGAGCTTGTGATTCCCAGGACGTCTCCACTTCTAGGGCCACATTAGCTAAATGGTAATTATGAAAATATCCAGGACAAGAAGCTAATAAATAAGAACTGACAGGCATTGCATAGTAAGGGATTGTTGTGCATGCTGGCTCTTCTACAAGACACACGATGGAAGTTGAGAGTGTCTAACAATCCTCCTGAAACGTGCTGCCCAATGCACTGATGATACAAAAGGAAACCTGCTCGAATAGAAGAGCACGGGAGAAGATTGATGTCCTGCGGATGGCAGTTTCTGTTGTCGTGGATCCGTGGGATGTTTCTAAGAGCTTTCTTGTGACCTTTGGTTTCTAAATGTAGAACCTGGCTGTGATCTCTGGGAAAGAGGAAGAATATGTCCCAGGTTTGTTCAATGGTATCAGGAATAAAGAAGATAAGATTTGACTTCCTCAGGTGGAGAAGGTACAAGATGATGATTACCATTCAGGTTGGCTGCCATCTGGGTAGGGATCCCTTCACGAAAGGCCCCAGCAGGGAGACTGTAATCAGTGCTCAATGAAGGCAAAAGTCGTTTTGATGTCTTTTCACTGAATCATTCCACCAACGCTGCCCGAGCCATAAATGTGGCACAGATTAATTGAGCAAAAAAAGTGACTTGCATACAGTTGGCACTTCTGTTCTTACTAGGATCAGAAAGAACAATTGGGTGAAGATCACTTCAGGAAAAAGAAAAAAGCATATGTTACTGATTGTTTTGGGTGAATGTTTTTATGAGAAACAGGGATGCTGCGTCATTAATAACTCTGGCATGCCATCCCAATTCTGGTCGGCCTGATAGATTAAACATGAGCCCTCTCTCATTATTCCAGCAGCCGTAGAGCATTGACTTTGCCTCCAGCCTGATATGTATTCCATGCACATTCAAGCCTCCGAGTTGACATCTTCTTCTAAAATTGTTTGGCTGTAATAAATATAAAACTTTCACCACTGATGTAAAGCATTGCTGGTTGGCATCATTTCCTACCCCCTTTTAATTATTCCTGACACTGTGGAGAAACATCTAATATAAATCTGTAATGTGCGCTGATGACAAACTACACGGTTGAAGGACCATGTAATTTCTCCACAATTAATTAAAGTGCATGGAGATTTTTTTTCTCTTTCATTCTTTCTTTCTTTTTACCCCCCCCCCCCCAGCAGCCAGATGTCACTGACTGGCTCAAATAACACTGCTGTCAACTGTAAAAAATTAAGATCCAAACCGTAAGAAAGGTACTTAGATAAAGAAACCAGATGCCAGGTTATTTGTGATACTACCACATACATCTTGGTGGAAGCCACCATTGTTCAACATCTGTAGTTCCACAGCCTTAATTACGCACTTAACTCAGCAAGCCTGTCAGCAGTTTATTTCCACAAGTACCGTCACTTTTGTAAATCTTCCCTTAAAAACTGAATGCTGCCAATCAGCACAGGGAAGAGAGACAGAGACCCTGGAAGACCTTGTGCAAAAAGAGGCGGCTGCCTGTTTATGCTGGTGGCGCATGCTGGTGTTTACGGGCATGTGTGTGTGGTCACCCAGAGAGGAAAAAATGCTCTGCTACCATTTCAGGCTGATCTACCACCTGGAATTGATCAAAAGCAAATTAATTTTCATTTTCAATTAGGAATACAATTAAATTCAAAGTGGTGAGGGGGGGAAATGGCCATGTTTACATCTAGCTCCTGCTGGTGGGAAGGCTTGAGGAAATACCAGATGAAATGAAATACTTGTCTTTGTATCTTTGCATTTAACTCATTCAAGTGTTAAGGTGGTGGCTGGGGCTGCTGCTGCTGGGACTGCAGTTTACCTCCCCTGGAGCTGCGCCTCCTTCCCTTCAGGCAGAATGTAGGCAAAGGGAAGAGGGAGGGCGGTCAGAAGGTGGCCTCTCTGAGATGCCCATTCATGGGCTCTTTTCCCAGGATTTGGCCATGGATCCAAGATATGGGTATTTTCTTGTAGAGCCTAAATGAGGAAACAGGAGTTCGGTTTTGCATTCTGCTGGCTCTCAGCGTCAAAGCATTACCTGGCAAATGGATCCACGTCTGGCCATCTTGAGAGATATTGAGTGATTGTGTGAAAACAATCTGGCTGTTGAATGCCTCATGTCACAGGATCCCAGCCCTTTTCACTTGACTTTTCTCTACATTCAACTGCTGCCTTTTGTTGGAGTAACTGAGTGGGGGCCTGTGGGGCAGACAGGATTCCTCCTGGCTGCCTGGGGAACAGTTGACCCAGTGTGTTCATCACCAAGGGTGGTAATTTGGGGAGCTTTGACCCTGATTTTAAGGAAAGTCAATTATTTGTCAATTATGAGTCCTAGAAATCCTGATATGGGACTCAGATGTTAAAGGCCCGGCTCTCTGGTTTCTGGATAGATCGCAGTGGATCTGAGAATATGAAGTAGTCATATTCTCCCAGAGCAGTGCATGTTGCTTGCCATAAGCCTTCTGTCATGCTGATGAGAATCTTCTAACTATCCGTCTTGGAGATCAGCTTCTTTGAAAAAGCAGAGTGGGTGATAAATATTTGGTCATATGAATAACAATGAAGTAGCTTCAGATAATGGCTTACATCTTTATAAAATCCTCTGGGTGATGGATGAAGAGGAAGAGAAGGTTCTGGGTCATGGAAACAGCTGCTTTGGGTGAAAGATTATCCAAAGCAGTGTGGTGACCAGGAATCTTTGCTGTTCCACTCCATACTTTACCTCCTACCCACACCCCCAACCACCTTTCTTGTCCCAAAGCAAGGGTTTACGTTTCCTCCCTGCATGGTATTTGTGCTCTAAAAGAAGATTTTATTACTTCTGCTACAGTGGAATTTCTCTTTTTACTAGACAGTTGGCATGACCGCAGCCTGAAACCGCAATGGAGTTGTTAACACGCTGGGATCAGTTTTTTCCCCTTTAAAGCTATTCTTTTCTTTTCTTTATTTTTTTAAAGAGGAAAAAAACGCTCCAACAAATCAACAGAACTATTAACTTTCTGATTTATTTGCTAGAGAGAGCAAAAAAAGTCAATGTGAAGTGACAGAAACGCCAGAACAGACAGTATGAAAACATTCTATGTGAAAGTTTCCAACTGAAATCGCAGCACAAGCAGTTGGTTATCTGGAGATAGACATCTTCAATTTCCTGATTGCATAATAGAAATGGGATTTCTTTTTCCTCTACAAAAAGCGTTATCCATAATGTTGACATAAAGTTTTCTGTGCCTTGGGTTCCAAAGAGTACTACTCTTCTCAACAACAGCCGAGCATCTTCTCAACTGCTAACGGTTACTGCCATTTCTTCTCCTTCAAGGGAAAGGGTAAATGTTGCTAATACGATGAAGGCCAGAAGAAGAAATCCTCAAGAGCCTGGGAGATTAACTCTGCCCAGCTGGCCGGTGTCGTGGCATCTAGTAAATAGGCTGATCCTCCACTATAAGGAGAAATAGTCCTGAGGAAAATTAACCTGGGTATGGGTTGGCAACCCAATAGCTGCCTAGCCAGTGCACATTTCTCCCTTTGCAAGTATCTCAGGATTAGAAGTGTCTAAGGATTTGAGACTGTGGTTCTGGGAGGTTCAGGACAGTTGTCCTGGCTGGGCCTGGGCCAGGCTTTGCCGTGGATCTGCCCACCTCAAGAACTGGCAGAGGTGATATGTAGTCTTCAAATCTACATGGCGTCCCAATACAGTTGATGACAATGCACTGTATTTTCCTCACCGCTCAGTTTCTGAGGACCCATTTCTGAGATGGAAAAGTCTTGGCCCTGGCCTGTAGCTTACATCACTTTGGTATTTTTAAATGCCCATGATCTCAAAAGCAGTCCTCATTTTAAAATCACCCTTTATATCAATACTTCATTTTATGTAACACAGTGTTTTAAAATCATATTTAAAAGGCAGCTTCTTTTGTCTTATGTGCCCTTGGCTAGGAAACAAAGGAAGTCTCTTTTAAGAGGTGTTTTACATTTTATGACTACTGAGAGAGAACATAGTTCTTTAATAGGTAGATATGTAAGACAGCTTCACATTATAGGTTTTCAGAGATTAGAAGTTCTGGAACAAGGTTGTTTGATAACATCTCTGAAGGGCAAAGGAGCAAACGGAAACCTCAGAGGACTGGATGCCAAAACAGAACACTCTCTAAACTTGTGGGCAACAGGAGCTTTTCTGAGATCGTATTATTCTCACCGATAATAGCATCCTGCCTTGACTGCGGGTGAGGGTGTGCAAGATGGATCATTCATGTCTTATACTTCATGGTTATGGGCATGTAATATGTTCTTCATTGAGCCAGGCAATTGACAGAGACGCCAGTGCATTTAAAGACTTGAGTCTACTGGAAATGAGACTTGCTCTCTTGCCAGAAATGGATGCTTTTCTGTGTCCACCACTATCACACATCTTGACTTTTTTTAATCCTGACTCTTAAAACAATAATATCAAACAACTCAAGGGGAAAAAAGTTAAATATTTCCATATGAAGAGCTGATTAAATTTGTATGGTTTTCTTTTCAGTAAAAATTGATATGTGATGAAACACAGTGCAGCTGGATGACTGGTTTGGGTTGATGCTGTCACGTCCTCTGATCTCGCTACCTGGCTCTAAGGGCCAGCACCCGGTGAGCTGCCATGCTGTTTGGAATGCCCATTCCCAGGCACTAAACACTAATCACTAATCACCTGGCTCAAGTCTTTCCTCTTAACTCTCGTCGTTCTTCTATATCCCTTCATCTTCAAGGGCAGGCTGAGTCCATATGAAGCATTATGATTGACAGGCATGTGATGTCCATCTAAAATACGGATAATAAGAGGAAAGGGCTTCTCAATTATTGGTATGAATATAAGAACTTGACTTTTTTTTTTTTTTTGAGACACAGTCTCACTCTGTTGCCCAGGCTAGAGTGCAATGGCGCTACCTCTGCCTTCTGGGTTTAAGAGATTCTCCTGCCTCAGCCTCCTGAGTAGCTGAGACTACAGGTGCATGCCACCACGCCCAGCTAATTTTTTTTTTTTTTTTTTTTTTTTTTTAGTAGAGACAGTATTTCACCCCGTTGGCCAGGCTGGTCTCGAACTCTTGACCTCAGGGGATCCACCCACCTCAGCCTCCCAAAGTGCTGGGATTACAGGTGTGAGCCACCGCACCTGGCCAAGAACGTGACTTTTGATTTTCCCAGTATTTGGAGTGGGTGGGCTGCTTCTGCTGTTGCCATCAGTAGCCAAAGGTAACAACAGTATATTTTTCTGTAGCAGATTTTACAGAGATGAAACCAACTTGCCAGTTCTGTGCTTAATAACTGTTTCCATCTTTCCTCTCTGAAGAGATGAAATTGCCAGAGAGTCAGAAGCTCCTCCAGGCTTAGCCAGCTTTCGCCTTTGCTCATCATACATCTTCGGGGCTCCTCTTAACCCACAGATGGGCTAGCACCTGTTTTCAGCCTTTATCCTGATCCTTTGTATCTCCATCCCCACTCCATATCTCTCTCTCCAATGTCCCATATCTCTGTCATGCTTAACCAGGACCAGTTCTTCCCCCTCCCTCTTTCAGTTTCCAAAGGTCATCTCCTGCCAGATCTTGGCCTAAAGTTAACTTGATTCTCTGGCCTCACTTACAGAAGTCGAACTGCTCTAAACCACCCTTGGTGGCAGTGACTCCTTCCTGAAAGAGGTCAGGCACTCAAAAAATTGATAGACGACACTCACTCTGGGGCTCCTCACATATATTCCTCAGTCGGGCATGGTAAAGGTCCCCCCATTCAGGGACTTCAGTTTTGTGACAGAGAAAAAGACAAATTTGTCAACATTTGTTGGGCTCCAAGGAAGTCACACGTGTAACCGAGCTATTTCAGATCTCTGTTTGTCAAGCCCAGCATTCACTGTGGGTTTCCTCACATCCCTCGCCTGCCCAAACCCCCACCTAGGAGAAACAGTCTACAAACAAAGCATTTACCCTCTGAGGATTGCTTTCTAATTAAAATTTTACAAATGCCAAATAAACAAGGGCATTTTTGAAATGTAAATTTGTCATTTTTCGTAAGCAACTTAAATCAACTCCACCTGCCTTGAGACTGGTTTCTCCTTCAGCACAAAGCAATGTGCTCCTAGGTTCTCTTTCGGCTCCTGCAGCTCCGATTCCCCGTGCACTTAGATCCTGGTGTCGATTTTTTTTTTTCCTTGAACACTTTCTGCAGTTTAGTTATTTGTTGTAATTATCAAGTTCATTTTTCTCTAATAGATGTGATTAAGTATATTTAGCACTGTGTAATGAGTTTTCTGCCTGGTTGCATCTTAGCTAATAAGGAATTCCTTAGCGGCATCTCTGACAGCTGCTACGAGTCCCAGGTCTGCGCTGCCACAAGAGACTCCTTCCATGAACTGCTAGCATTAGAGAAATTAACTCCATTACACTAACCATAAAATTGAGGCTGAAATTTGATTACTAATAGATCCTCAATTCAACTAGAAACTGTAGAAACGGGGTGGTGCCAGTGGAGAGGAAGGTGAATGCGTGTGAAATGCCAGCATCCACGTTTTCATCAGTGTGTGTGTTCACCACACTTCCAATTTATTTCCTGGGCAGGAAGGAGAGAACAGAGCCAAGCTGATGGACTTAAAACTGCGTGATTCCGCCGGTATAAGACTGGAAATCTTTGTTACTGCCATGATGGTAATACCTTGTTATTAGTACCCCTGTCTTCGCTGAGCTGAGAAACCTCCTGGTGTGTTTTTGGCCATCAAAACTACTTGCCATTGTCACCGGCAGTCCAGATTTGTAAGGCTAAAGTGCTGAGGACAATTAGTAATTGGTGACTGGCTGCTATGATGTATAGTTGCTTAGCAACAGTCCCTGAATTAAGTCTCTGGAAGTGGCATACAGGAAGAGACAAGACAGGAAGATGAAATAGGTACCATTTCAATGTGTAGGTGAGTCAGTAATGAAAAAAGAGTGAAAGATATTTGTAATCATAGAGACGACTGAGTGGAAAATTGGGGCTAAAGGAAAGAAAAGGCGGAACTTAATTCCTCTCTTGCTAAGTAAAATAAGAGTAAACGGCAGTTGAACCACCCCATTGATACAAGAGCTCATTCTCTTTCTTTGACACTATACTGTGAACTCAATGCTAGCTGAACTCAGGGTGGGTTATTTACCCAAAATGCAGCATGAAAATTCATGGAAGGAAGAGATGGAGAATGAAGTTGCACTGGCTTGAAATCTTTAGAACAAGATTAATTTAGCTTCCTTTAGTTCATACCAGTGAACTAGGATTAAGTGGGCGACAGAGCCCAGGTTTGATTCAGCCCTGCTCGCAATACCGGGTGGAATTAGTGTTCTGATACACTGATGTTCAGCCTTGCTCTGTTTGGAGTAGAGAAGTATCTTGAAGAGGCCACGAACAGCATATTCATTTCATTAGACTTGGCTGTTTTGAGACTCTCAGCAGACTAAGATATCACCCTGAACTACATGATTTAGTGAGCTGGTTTAGCCTCTGGAAGGCCAGATGAGCAAAAGAAAGTGGAGAAGCTGCACAAGACCTTGATCCAGATACTGAGCCTTGTTAAGGGGCTGCCTTATCTATGGCAACGAGCTATGTCTAGAGGTCTGCAAAGGTGCAGGGGCTCATTAACGTTGGTGAGGGCTGTTTTGCTATTAGTGTTGAAACACTGAGATAAAGAAAGGATATATAGGAATTAAAAACAGATAATGTAAACACTAACAAAGAGTCTTAATCCCCTCGGCTGAGTGTTTTGCATGTTTACCTCTGATCAGAATTCTTAATAATTTCGAGTGTGTTGCAACTCAATAAAGATTCCCTAGGAAGAAACAAGTCGATTCTGGGATTAAAAAACAAAACAGAAACAGAAAAATGTATGCCCATGTCTATTACTTTAAAAATAAAAATTAAGGAAATTAAATGACACAGGAAGGTTTTGTTTGGGTTGAGTTTGATTCAGACTACTCATGGGTACAGTTCAGTCCCCCATTGTCTACTGATTAGCAGGATATCTTTAGGGCTCAGAAAGCAGGCTTTCTGTCTCTACCAATGACTTGTTTTCTGTCTGAAGAATGAAGGTGTTTTGATACAAGGTTATTATTGTTCAATTGAGAAAGTCTTTGCCCTCCTGGCCTGAAGTTCCCCACTGGAAAGAGGAAGCTGATAACCATCTCTGGTTCTTGCCTGGTACCTGTAAAGGGCTCACCCTCACTTACAATAGAGCACTGTATTTTCAGGACAATGTATAATTATTTGGGAAGAAGCCAAAACGATGACTAGTGCATAACAATAGTGTGCATGATATCACAATCTGTCTAATGGCTGATGGTTCCAGTTTAAATATCTTAAGCTAAGGGTGCTCCGTGCTCTCACATTCATTCCCACAGTCCCACCACTGCTGTCCCTTAGTTAAGTAACACTCAAACTCTAGTTGTTTAATACTCAGCTTCCCTGTGACTGTAAACTCTGTAAGGGCGGGGATCATACACCTTGCTTCCCACTGACCATTTATTCCCAGCACCCAGCACAGGGTTTGTGATGCAGAGGGCACCCAATAAACATTGGTTGAATTAAATTGTTAGAATTTCCAAGATGGTCCCTAGTGATCCACACTTCCTGGTATTCACAGCCTTGTGTAATGCCCTCCCTGTCAGTGTGGTCTGACGCTTCTAGTAAGGAGGAATAAACTAGGTTACAAAAGGCGTGTGGCCACTTACAATCTCTTTCTGTCTGGACTACTCACTCTGGGAGAAGCCAGTTCTACATTGTGAACAACCCTATGGAGAAGCCCTTAAGTTGCTGAAGCCTCCAGCCAACAGCCATGTCGGTGATTTTGGAAGGTGATTTTGGAAGCTTATCTCCCAGACCAAATCAAGCCTCAGGTGACTGCAGCCCCAGCTGAAACATTGATTGCATTCTTATGAGAAACCCTAAAACCAGCCCCCAAATTCCTGACCCACAGAAACTGTGAGATAATAATGTTTGTTGTTTTAAGCTGTTCAATTTTGGAGGTAATTTTTTACCCAACATTAGGTGATGAATATACTGGCCAATTACCACATGTATCAGTTCATTTATTTATTCATTCAGTAGTCATTGAATGACAACTTTGCCAGGGACTGTGCTAGATGCTGGGGATACCAAGACACATAAAGCAAGGTCCCTGCCTTCAAAGAACTCGCAGTCTAGGACAGTGAGATGGAGACGGAGACAGAGAACACTGAAGGTTGGTTTATGAGCAGCAGGCATACAAAGGAGGAAGCTAGAGTGGAGGGAGCCGTAAAATTGACAAAGTGGTCTCTAATATAACCCTCCCCCGACACGCATACAAATACATCACCGATAACACTTTTTTCCTAACTTTCGCTTAGCCTAGCTGTAGACAGTTCCAGCAAACCTTGTTTAACACTGCTCTGTGTTATATTGACTCCTCATGGAGCTGGCTGGCCACTGTGGAAGAGAGAGCACTGTCCCATGTTCTCAGCCCTTGGCTGTGGGCATCCCATGATCAACGTGATTCAGTTTGAGTGATTCTTGCCAGTCTATCAGTTTTCTTTCCTCTTCCCTGGTCTCTCTGTCATTAACACCCTATTACCTATGGGTGTCTTCATTAGAAGCAAACTTTTTTGTTGTTTTTGGTTTTTTGTTGACACAGGGTCTCATTCTGTCGCCCAGGCTGGAGTGCAGTGGCAAGATCTTGGCTCACTGCAACCTCCGCCACCCAGGTTCAAGTTATTCTCCCACCTCAGCCTCCCGAGTAGCTGGGACTATGGGCACGTGCCACCATGCGTGGCTAATTTTTTTTTTTTTTTTCTGTATTTTGATAGAGATGGGGTTTCACCATGTTGCACAGCTGGGCAAATGGTTTATTTTTTAAATGACCAAAACAAGTGAGATTATTTTAATGCTTTGTATGCCTGCCCGATGTATAAATGCAAGTTTCACTGTGGCTTGAGGCTGAACATGGTTGGTAGATGTGAGTCATACCAGGGCCCAGCTGCGTCCACCAACAGAATACTTCTAAGGAACGCCAGGAAGATAAAGCAAAACGCTCTAATATGTTGATGGTGAGCAGTAAATCACAGTGGTAAGAACGCATCTCCATGGGGACCCTGCTATCATGGCCCTTCTCATGGCTGATTGTTTAGAAGGCTCATTCCCACAGCCTCTTCCTCTGGGTAACACCGTGCCCTGGACATGAATGACACTGTGTGGTTGACATAGGGCCTGAGGGTGGGTGACAGATGTTATGGAGGAGGATTTTTTTTTATTTCATTTTTTGAGGGAGGGGAGACAGAGTCTCGCTCTGTTGTCCAGACTGGAGTACAGTGACACAATCTCAGCCCACTGAGACCTCTGCCGCCTCCAGGGTTCAAGTGATTCTCCTGTCCCGGCCTCCCAAGTAGCTGGGACTACAGACACACACCACCACGCCCAGCTAATTTTTTGTATTTTTAATAGAGACAGGGTTTTGCCATGTTGGCCAGGCTAGTCTCGAACTCCTGACTTAAGGTGATTCGCCCACCTTGGCCTTCCAAAGTGCTGGGATTACAGACGTGAGCCAGTACGCCTGGCTGGAGGAGAAACTCCAGTGAGTAAAGAAGCAGCCCTGCTGGGACTGGGTCCTTTACCCTCCAGAGTCGGGCTCAGGAAGAAGGAACAGGACCAGGTACCAAAAGCCCCAGTAATACCGTCAAGATGTGGCCAGGTTTAGAGATGACTTCAAGGAGGAAGAAAGCCAACACACTCTTTTTCCACCTGCTGCAGGCCGCAGGGGCAAAGCAATAAAATGCTGATACCGTCCTCCTGCAGGTATAACTGATTTAAGTGGGGAAAGGCAGACAATCTGTGAGAGACAGCAAAGATTACTTGGCTTTTCCCCCACCTCCCGTGCATGAACCGGAGAATGATGGAAAAATTGGTTGTGTTTGGGGCCTTTATTTGCTTTTTTCCCTCCTCTCTTTAAAGAAAAAAAAATTCTGCCTTTGTCTGCTGCTACTGTGTCTATTTTTGTTGTGGTGGTGGTTGTTTTAAATAGGAGAACTTGTGAAATGAGACTGCATAAAAGATGGACTTGTTTTATATATGGGATATTGCCTGTCCTTCAGATCTATGTGTCTCGCTTATGGAATGAACCAAAGTAGGAGAGATAAACTAATATTTTGTATCAGCTCAGCCAGACAATACAGATGATAAAGATGTTTCATCTTCTTATGCATGCAGAAAATATGAAAAATCGTAGTTTACACACATTTGCTCAATTCAAGTGTAAAATTGGGCCCCTCGATTGCCCTGGGCCACAGTGGCTGTGTTAAGGAAGCTCGATTTACCTTGCAGCCGAGTGAAAAATGATCAGAATATTAGACTCATCTAGCCCACATTAAGGAGCCATTGCATTTCCCGACAATTTTATGCTATCTCAATATGAAAACAGAGCAATTTCAACTCATATCAGGTTATGATCGGCAATTACAGTTGCATAATTCACCTAGTCATCTCTTTGCAGGGCCTTTATTTTCCCTCTTGGTGACATTCCTGAGAAAGTGCCTGATAAAAATGTCATATATCATCCCAGCTTTAGAACTCGTGAGGGGGTAATCTGCTATGCCTTGCTGAGCCCATATTCATCACTGGATTTTTGACTTGGAGGGGTCATGGCACTCATAATTTCCTGTTTGATATTGTCCTCACCAGCTCTGACAAGGGGCTGTAAAAGCTTGGTTGTAGGCAGTGGTGAAGCGCTGCTCCAGTGGGGCCCATCACCAGCAATAAGAGTGCATTACTGTGGCTCGTGCTGGAGTTGGCCGTTTCGAAGATAATTAGATTTGATGTCAACATTTCTTTATCACCTGCATCCTTTTGTGCATCTGTGTGTCAAGTTGTTCTTTCCGGATTTATTAGCACCCTCAGAGCTACTCTCTATCTGTCAGCTTGTGTGCTGTTTGTGTTGACAGTTGTAAAGTTAATTACTAGTACTAATGAGCATCGGGCTTTTGGTGGACATGGCGTTTTGGACATTTAAAACTATAATTAGTTTTTTGGTTTTTTTTTTCCTTTCTGTGTGTGGTGCTTCAGTACAAAATAAAACGTGTTTTAAAAAATACCTCCCTTCCATTGCATTTTGACATTCTGTGTGCAGTCAACTTATCTTTTATTCAAAGGCTCCAAAAACTCAGTTCTGTTTCTTTCTAAAATAGACTTCCTTTTCATTGTAACTCTATGAATAATTTCTTTTGTTCCTTACTTCTCTTCTAACTTGATAATGTGACCATTCATATGCCTTGAGAATTAAGGATATTGATGGTGGAATGATCAAAAAATGTGCTGGGTAAATGTTCATCTCTGCCCAATCGGTGGACTACAAATTTTCCACTTTTAACTCTCCTCTTTTCAAATCGTACTCTGGGTCCAACCGAAAGACTCAGTGAATGAAGAAGATTGGATAAAATGAAAACTGTAATAAATTGTTCTCTGAGTGGCTGGTCCCAAAATAATAGTGATAGCTCATATTGGTGTAATGTTAACTCTGCCAAGAATCACGGTAAGCTCTTTATACAGATTACCTCATTTAATCCTTGCACAAACCTAAGAGGTCAATACTATTATCTCCATTTTACAGATGGGGAAACTAAGGTTTAGAAAGGTGAAGGGCCTAACAACTAGGAAGTGGTGCTGGGATTTGAATCCAATCAGTGTAGCTCAGAGCCTGTGCTCTTCAACACTATTCTATAGACACAAAGTATGCTTTCAAGGAAAATTAGCAGACTCCTGGGGCATGTATTCTGGAACAACAAAAAACAACCACTTACTAAATCAGATCGGCTCATTTGTATTTCACTCCCAGCCATACCGGGACGCTGGTTTCAATGTAATGGCAATTATCTATGGCATGTACTTTATGGAGGTATTTTGTTTGGTCTATTGCGGCAGCAAAGCACCACTCCCTTGCTGCTATTCATATTTACTTTCTATTCATCATTATCTGCCATTTTGCTAAATAACTATCCTTCCCAGACATAAATCATCTATAAAAAATACTCTGGCTCAGAGAAAATTTCGCCCTGGCCCTGCAATGATGAGATAACCATTTTCATCTCTTGTTGAAGCATTGAGATTTATTGGCTTTCGATGGGCAGCAGACCAGGCATCACTCTCTGCTAAACAGACTCCCACTTGCATTTATTCTTATTGCATTTAGTGATTCAAAATGGAGCTCTCGGAATCCCTCGAGGGTCCATTCCCAGCCTGGGTGGGGTGTTATTACTTTATATTAGATAAGGGAAGGACACACAAAGAAACATGCGGTGATTCGGATGATTTTTTATTTCCGTTTAGCAGTGATGACAGAATGTCATAGTGAAATGACTTCAAAAGTCATTTTTCCCCACTGCCCTGGTTCTGCAGCCTTGTCCCTTGAGGGCTCTTCCATTGTACAGTGTTATTAATTCTGCTAACTTTCAGACTTCATTGCTGACAACAGGCCTCTTGGCTTTCGCAGCCTATTACATTAAATTTCCCATCAAACCATGTCAGCCTCTGAGGTCACAGATTTCGAGAGAAGCTTTAGATATTTTGCCATCTGACTTCACGGGCAGGTGTTTTCTAAATTGCTTTTAGGTTTGTTTTTCCAGTGTCAGAAATCAGATTGAACCTATTTAAAAAAACTCAGACAGTGAGTGCTCATCAGGATAAGAACAAAGCGGAGTTTGAGGCACGCCTGAACTGGCGTGTGTGTTTGTGTGTGTGTGTGTGTGTGTAGAGCCACACGCGTGCACTTGTGTTTCAGTTGACCTTTCAAAGGCAGAGCAAAGCCTTCCGACTCAACTTCATCCCCGGCGCTGCCTGGTGAGCACAGTGTCCTGTTGACTATCTATTTTTCTAATACTTACTGAAGCCCCAAAATATAGTGTGACTGCCCTGGTGAACAGAGATAGGCTCTAGTGACCTTGACTTTGGAATTCTCTGTGCAACTATTGAGTGGCATCAGAAGGTCACTTTGGGCAGAACAGTGAAATGACAGAGGACCTGGTCTAGGGCTAGCACGCCTTAACGGGGACTCCGTAAGCAAGTTCCTGGTGGCAATAACATTTCAGTGTTTCCTTTGACGCCTTTATTTTGGTGTGCTGTCGTGGGAACAAAATAAAGGAAAAGCAGAAACCTTCCTTCCAAGTAACATGGCCACAGGCATCACGTTGCTGTCAAAATTACATTTTGAAGGAAGCCTGTGCAGGAACATGGAACTGGAGCTCCGTTTAAAAACAGAAAAGAAATAAGATGTTATTTTTGAAGCAGTCAACTCACGGAAATAATTACAGGTCATTTGGCAAATCTAAAGTCCCCTTGAAATTCTTATTTATTATTAGCTCCAGTTAATATTTCTGCTCTGAAAATGACAGCATTCAAATATTGGCTTGCCATGATAGTTCAGATTTACAGGCTTGGCATTTAACAGCTTTTTGGTCCTCTTAACTGGGTATTGTAGCATGCTTGGCAGGGGGGTGGGGCAGGAAAGTGACAGACCTTGGAAGCTGAAGAGGTGGGAGGACCCACACGCTCGCTTCCTCGGTGATGGATATCTAAGCACTTCAGTGCCTCACCTAAGAGCAGGTGACAAGAGCTTGGTGGCTTGCAGGAAGCATTGCAGTTAACTCTAGCCCCGCCCCCTTTTTTTCTTTATAATTTTTAGAGACCTCGGAAGCTGCTGTTGTCTGAGCCCATCATTAGCCAGCTCTACCTGCAGGAGGAGATGCTGAACCAGGCTAGGACCAGAGAAAGATGAGTGAGGCGAGGTAGTGTCACTGTGTTTCCCCTGCTAGCAGCCATAAGGAGAGAGAATCATTTGTGGCACTCTGGGGACAGTTTTGTCACCCTGACAGTAATGCTGTTATGCGCTGGCTTGACACACAGGATGAATCCATAAAGACAGATAAGTAACTGTGAAAGTGGCTGGGGATCAGGCTGAGTGCCACCACTCACCTGCAGTGACAAATAGATAGTCATGAAGGATTGGAAATCCTGCCCAACACAGAGATCTGTCAGCAGAGAGATGGACTGCACCCCCAGTGACACAGGCAGCTGGAGCAAAGTGTGCGTGTGTGCACATGCGCCCCCGCAGGGTGTGCGGGGAGGTTAACTTCAGAGCCTTGTTTCCAAGAGGGCGGGTGTGGTGGTGCAGGTGGGATGAGAAGATTTCAACACTGTTTTCCTTTATGAAGTAGAACTGTGAATGTTGTGTCTTTTGGTTGGTAAGTTCAGGCATATTTGGTTTAGAAGGTTGCGCTTACTTTCCGTTTTCCCCGGAATTTTTCTGATACCAATAGGGGTCCCCATCTGCAAATCAAATGAATCTGAGTTGTGAAAGCAAAATACTATTGCTGAACTGCTGGTGTCAGTGGCACCAGGCAAGGGACAGGCGGAAGCGGGGTGAGGGGGGGCCTCATTTATCTTTTATGCTGGAAAGGCTTGTTCTTTCTGGTTGGAAATCTGCTTTTCGTCAATGAAAGAAATTCCAAGGGAATTGTTTGAAAAAACAAGCACAATGCTGGAACCGCCGTTTCCCGCTTGGGCTTGAGATCCGGACAGCACTGCGTTTCACAGATTTGAAATCTGTTACTGTTATTATGCAGAATAGATCATCTTTGTTGTAATTATCCTTGAGATCACAAAAGCCTGATTGTGTCCTATTATCTTTCTGGAAAGTTACGAAATAGATTTGAGGCAAAAAGTAAACATAAGCAGTAAGAGTCAAACCTCACTGGGTCACTGTCAGCCATTTGGACAGAAGCCCTAAATGGCCCAGAGGCACAGCCATTTAGAGCTCTTTTCTTTTTTTCAATAGAATATTTTGACCCCCAGAGGTATGCGTAACTATATCGGGGATCCAAGGGTTTCACACAGGATAGGTCCTGTATCTGTGTGCAGTGTAGCAGGAGCTGGGAATGGAAGCAAACCAGTATTCCAGCATCCGCTTCTAGAACAGTGATCAGGATTGCTATCATTAACAAGATGGGTGTATGTGGGACCCAAGACTCATCTATCAAGCCCTTGTTCTGACTGCTTTTAAGGTAATATTTTTAAAAAACAAGCAATTATAGTAATAAGCTTTTTTTTTTCAAGTGAGTCTTCTTGTCCTATTCCATTATTATTTTTGCCATCTACCTTTATCATCGGTGGAATTGTACTTCATCTATTTCAGCTTTACTTATCCTGCTAATTTTACTTCCAGGAGCTTAAAGTAGGGTACTGGTAATTCTAGAACTGGTTCCTGAAAAATGGTTACATGTAGCTTTAAACTATTATCACCAGTGTTGCTGCTTCTATTAGTGTTACTACTTCTACTTGAATGCTATATATTTAAATATTTATTCTTTCTATGTAGGCAAGCCCATGCAACCAAATATTTCTTTCCAAAGCCCTGGGGTCTATGTGTTAGCTTTAAGTTTCTTTATTTTAGTTTATCATTTTGGGAGACTAAGAATATTTTAAAGCAGTTCAGCTGTAATGAAAACATTTTCTTTTTGACCCTAGGTTCTGAGTTTGACATGTTTTGACCCTATCATTCTAACCATGATTTAAATTCTGAATTTCCAGAAGCCTTATTAAAGATGTCAATTTGTGCACCAGAATGGTAAATGTTCTTGTGAACTTTGACTCCTAAAGGAAACTCTATTTTAAAAGAATAAAAGATTTTCCTGATAAATATGTTCCTCATTTTGGGCTAATACTTTCAGTCTGAAGTGGGGAATGGGGCAGGGAGAGACCATTGCCTGACCCTACTTGCTCCCTCTTTCTGTGATCCAAAGCTATTTTACAACCCACAGCATTCGATTTTTATTTTGCCAAGAACACATTGGTAATGGGATATAAATCTCCCAGTGCACACCTGATTAAATAGGCCTGTATACGTGAATTAAAAAAAAGGGCGAGCCCCTTGCCATCGCGGGGCGACAGGGAAGCACACCAGATAACCCGAGCTCAGTTGGCTGAAGGGAGCTCGGTGGCTGTTTTTATTAACTTGAGAGCTAAGGTCATTCGGCTTCTTGGGGCCTTGGCGATGAAATGTAAGCGAGAGATCTTTCCCTGGCTGCGGATCTCCTCATTCTGTTGTGCAAGGATGCTCCTGGTAGTGGTCCGGCCCCTACCCGCCTGACTCGTTGGCCACAACGGCCACTGTCAGTTGGTCACCAAGGCAAGGACCACTGAGGCTGGAGACAGCTGAGTGTAGTATAACACTTTATTGTATTTTATTTGTTAATGTACTGATTTTTGACATGGGGTCTTGCTCCATCATCCAGTCTGGAGTGCAGTGGTACAGTCATAGCTCACTGCAGCCTTGAACTCCTAGGCTTGAGCCTTCTTCTGCCTCCACCTCCCCAGTAGCTGGGACTAGGGACTATAGGTACACACCACCACACCCAGCTAATTCTTATACTTTTTGTAGAAATGGAGTCTTACTGTGTTGCCCAGGTTGGTCTCGAACTCCTGGACTCAAGCGATCCACCTACCTTGGCCTCCCAAAGTGCTAGGATTACAGGCGTGTGCCACCGCACCCAGCCCACAGTTACTCATTCTGCTGATCTCTATTGCTGCTTTCCTGAATATATTCCAACTTTGTAGTCAGGGCATCAGATACCAGCATTTATCAATAAAAAGTGTCAAATGATGCAAACTTCCTCAGTTTTACCACCAAACCCTACTTTTCAACAAGAGTGCTTGAGGAGAGAAATTTCTTCTGGAGAGTCTGGCTTACCTTGTCACTCACTGGTTCTCCCTGTCTTCACCAAATCAAACTATTCACAGAGAAAACTGGGCCACCTCTTGCACCTTTCTGGGAATGGAAAGATTATTTCAGTGATAAGATGTTTCCAGCCTGTTGTTAGGGATCTTAGCACTGTGCCCATCAACATTTGGTATTACCCCAGCCTCCTTGGAGTCCTCGTCCCCATCTCCCTCTGACCTGAGTAACTTTGAGGAACTTTAGTATATTCGGAACCCATAGGCCAGCAGCACTGTTGGAAGCTGTCAGGAGGACACCTGGTAACTAACTAACTTACTAACTTATACAGCTCAACTAACTTACACAGCAGAGCTCTTTAGACTAGCCACTTTTGCACACAGTACTTCTCTTGATCCTCTAACCCAGTGAATGAGGTAGATATTATTGGTCCTGCCTTGCCTTGGGGACACTAGCAGCTGAGGAGTTACCGCTACTAGTGAGTGTTGGGACTGGGATTCCCCATAGCATTTTTGCTGTCCCGGGAGACTTTCATATGCATTGTTTTCCTGGGTCCTTATGGTAGTCCATGCAGTAAATGAGACAAGTGATGAAGTCTTGGTTTGCAAATGGGGATGCTGAAACTCAGAGAGGCTGACTGGCTTTCTTGGGGACATGGCAACTGACAAGTGACAACTGGAAACGTATCCCAGCCCTTCCAACTTTTAGACCAACACCCTTCCATTACACCAGGATTAACTCCACAATTATGAAAATCTCAAAAACAAAACTACTCTGAAGTCTCTGTATAGCGTCACCCTTCATATGATTCCAAATTCCCATGCCAATCAAGCTGCAGTTCCGGGGAAAATCCCGTGAAAGGAAAGTCTTCTTTGGCTAGCTATTCAGACCAGGCCAGGGAGGGCTTAGCAGAGTGGCCCACACCCAGCACGTGTGCTCACCAACCCATTGGCATTGAAGGTGCTGACAGTCTGGACTCAGATCCTGGCACTGCCCACCGTTCGCTGACTCATGTCCCAGGTATTTGCACAGCGTATGGGCTGTCACACAGAAATAGAGTGGATGTTTGGAAGAAGAGTATCAGGTGTAGCTCAGGACCAGAAGGAAAGATGTCCCTGTCAGTGGGGACAGACAGCAAAAGCAACCATCCCTTGGGGCAAACATTGAAGGCACAATACCGCACTGTAGAAGCCTCCCATCTCTGCAGCCCCAGCTTGGATCACAAGGGAAGTTACTGCACAGCCAAGTGTGCTGCATTTGCAAAGGTCAGGCTTTAATTACATGCACAGTTAAATGGAAATACTGTAGAGAGGTCACACTCATATTTCTTCGGCCTTCATTAATATTATTGCTCTGTCACTTTCTCTCTCCTTGGGTTTGTAAATGAAAGTTCCTTTAGTACATTTAAAAGCATTATTTATTTTTAATTGTCTTACCTCTGGAGGGAGAGGTTACTTCTTTTTGTGTTTTTGTTTTTTTTAGAGTAGACTTAAAAAAAAACTTTGCCTATGCGTTTCTGGTTAATTTATTTCAAACCTTTTGCTTTTTATAGTCTTATCTACTAATGCTTTTGATTAAAACACAAGCAAAAACCAGCCAACATGAACAGGTTGAATGCCACATCTGTGCAGAAGATAGCAGCTCACTTATTTATGGCTCAAAGAAATGGAGCCTAAATTAAGCTAGCTATTGCTGGAGAGTGGATAAGCGGCCATTATGAATTATCCTTAATTATAGCGATTTCCTAAACTAATAAACCTGCTAAATCTTTATTGCAAAGGTTAGTTTACGCAGTGCATATAAAACCCGCATGTGCTCCGCATCAGCCACCAGCTGTCTGACAGTGTGTTGCTATTGCAGTGAGTGTTCACATAAATTTTATGTTGGTTATATTAACAGTCAGTCCATATCACTACCCACAGATGCCAGTAGACATAAAAATTGCTCTCTAGTGAGCCTAAATATCCCTAGAAGCTAGTTGTGTCTAATGTTCCATGTAGTATTTGTACGTGAAAGCACCAGATTGGAGGGTTATTTACAGATGAATATTTCAATCCAGTTAGTTCATATAGGCCTACTTAGCCTTCTTTGCTGGTTTATTTGTATGCTAAATAATTCACCAAAGGTTCTTGTTTACTTTCTATAGTAGTTTCTATGAAATGCAAACAAGGGAGCCAACTTTAGGTGTTCAAAAGGCTAAGCAGTTCTGTGTTTAAATGCAGGTCAGAGCAGCAAATGCAGTCTTACTGACGGGCTGTCACTCAGTTTTACGCATTCCTCTTTCTCTCTCTCTTTTTTTTTTCTTCCTCCTCCAGATATAACTGGAGCTTGCTGCTTTCATAGGAATTTTTGGTTGGACTATCTTTATTCTAAATTTGTCTTTTTCAATACCTGCCTGTGTGCTACCTTCAGCTTGCACAATTAACCACCCAATGCCAGCAGCAAAGAACACATCCCTGGCTTGGAGAAGCTTCCCCATGGTCCTCTGAGCTAACAAGAACAGGTCAATCCTCAGCTCTTGAAATGCCCTTGTTTTCTTCCTTTTTTTCCTTTCTCATTTTCTTATTTTTCTTTTCTTTTTCTTTCATTTCTCTCCCATGATTTTTTTGTAGTGCATTTCCAGATATCAAGATTTGAAAGGACAGCAAATAGGACTTTTTTCCTTGAGAGCCCTGAGCTCGGCCAGCCTCTGTCACCCTGAAAGTCAGAAGGGCAAAGTCTAGCTCTAAAAGATGCAGCCTTGAGAAGCCCTTAGAATATATGTTCACCCAGGGGTGAGAAGGATCATTGTTTTCTAGCAAGGTAACAGTTACCTGGCCCTATTGTTCACATGTCCCCATGGCTCAGTTTATGAATGAAAAATACCTTTCTGCCCCCATGTTTTGCAAATGTTTATGATCCTAAACATTTGCCCCCAAAGAGATGGGAAAATAGCCTCCTCCATTTTCAGCCGGGCGCTGCCAAGATCATGAGCAAGTTCAATAGCAGTGCTAACTTTTTATTTAATAATATTGATTTTATCATTTTTACTACTTACAATGGGGATTGGTCGGCTGATAGTTATTTGACCTCCCTTTGTGCATGGCTGTGGAGTGCTTCGTTAAGGCTATTGACATATATCTCTCTTCCCCTCTCTTCTTCCAGCAGCCCATCTCGGCAAATAATATTGAGATGCAGTAACTGTTCCCTGATATTGATTTCAGATTGTGTTCATCACACCCTTCTCGGGGCCAGGCAGAGAGCAGCAGCCCCAGTTCTGCAAACCCTTGACGGCTGCAGGCTGAAGTATCATTTCCATCTTTCAAGCAAGAATATCAACCATGTATATTTCCAAAACATTACCCAAGAAAATGAAAGCATTTTTTGATCAAGATTATTTTTTTACACATACATAATTAAACTGATCTCTCCAGTTTTATGTTGGGCTTTTTCTGCACTTTTCTTTTTAAGGAATGCTAGAAGATCCATGGGTCCCTGAGCTGGTGGAAGGAACTCTGATTACGTTTTAAGCTTCTGGGATTCAGGATTTGACACACTCGGCCAGACCCAGGGCCTCATTGACCTTCAGTTCTCAGCCAGCTGGGGCTGTTCGCACCACCTGGGCCTAAAAAAGTCCCATGTTTGGCCCCTGTGGAGTCAGTTGAGATGGCAGGGTATTTAAAAGAACCAGAAGTTTAACATTCAGGGAGAGCCTACCTAATCTAGTGATTACAATCAGACGTAGGAAAGACATGACACAGAGTTTAGGTTTGCATATTTATTTAAAACACCAAACACCAATCAAATACTACTAATACTGGAAATTGTAAGTTCCATGGGGAAAAACAAAAAGGCAATAGAGAATCTGTACCAAGAGTGATTATATCTGAGCAGTAGAATTGCAGGTTATTTATATTTATTCTCTTTGGGCATATCTGTATTTTCTTAATTTTCTTTTGTAATTAGAAAAAAAGAAATCTATTCGTAAGTATAATTTTTTTTTAAATGGAAAGATTAGTAGGCTTGGAGCTCCAGAAGATCCCTGTCCACCAAAGTGAATGCATTAGCCAGGGTTGAAATTGACTCACTGGCCATGCTAATCTCTGCCCCAAGGGACGTGGGACAGACATCACTCCTATCATTGTGCACCTGCCAGTTTTCATTTTGTAAATCCAGTGGGGATTGTGCTAGCCCTTGTCACTAAAGCAGACATACAAAATGGTTAGGAAGAAGGGCCATGGAATCAGATAAGCCTGGGTTTGATCATTGGTGCTTTCTCTTGCCAGCTATGACTTTGAGCAAGTTACTTAACTTCTCTATGCCTTGGTTTTTTCATCTGGAAAATGGGTTTTTCATAACCCATCTCATTTAACAGGTTATCTCATTAAATGAGATAGTATACAGTAAGCTCTTAACCTAGTGCCTGGCATCTAGTAAGCAATCAATAAGTGTTAATTATCATTACTGGCATCTGTGGAGCAATTTCCTCTTCAAACTAGACTCATAATGAGAATTAGCATAAACACAGTCTACAGAATGGTCATTTTTTTCTCCTTAAGCACAAATGATACTCCGTTGAGATCTGCCCCAGTGCCTTATACATATAAGATTTTCCAGGACATCCTGATTTTATATGTCACTCTTTAATTAAAGGCAATTCATTTTAAAATGTATTTCTAAATGGAAATTTTTTTGAGGATTTTAAAATAAATAAATACATGTGTGTATCACGAGAAAACCTTAGAGGTCTTTATTCATGGTTCTGAACATATGATCACCATACTGATAGCTCTTTGACATAGAAGGTGCTCCTCCCCACAAAACACACACATACATGTACACCTTCTATCCAAAGCAAGTATTAGTCCAGAAAAATGCTGGAAACCTATCAGGAATCTTTAGAATATTGTCTCATTTGTTTTAGAGTCAGTTTTGCTATTCTCATGCGTTTTTTACCTGTAGGGTCAAAAACACTTTCTAATATCACGGATGGCATGGAATTCTTCCCTGCAGGCAGCCATCTTCAGAACCGAAAGCAGACTATAAAAAGCAGCTAAATTAGAGAGTTTACGCAGTTGCTGGATCCTGCTTAATGAGAGACAGCGAACATTTTGCAGGCTACTGAACTTCTGAAATGTGACAATCCAAGCAAATGAAATCATGGTACCTTTCATTGTAGTTTAATTGGACTCAAACTCGGCAAGCTGCTGAAAGCTGTATTCAAAGAAACAGACAGGAATTGTACAACAACTAATTCAGCCCACACAACACATCTTACAACTGTCCAAGCTCCACACTTGCTCTCAAGACTGACTCTTTTGGTCAAGAGAGAGAGCTAGACCTGCAGTGAACAAAAGCAGAGATTGTAAGGCAGGCCAAATCCTGGCATTGGGAATGGCATAGCTGTCACCCCAAGTTATGCATTTGAAATAGCTCAGCCTCATGGCAGCCAGTACAGGCCAATTTATTTTAAAGAGGAAAAGAGAAGTGAAACAAACTTAGGCCCTCTCTTCTGCCTGTTAGGGTGTCAAGATATCAGTGTCAAGGAGTCCTGTTAACAGAAGGGTGAGGATGAGTTGAGCATAAATACTAACAAGAGAAGAACTTAGCACAGGCCTCCTGTTGAGTGGAGCTAAATGGCAGTCCCAGTTGAGTAACCCAAAAAGCAGAGAATTACCATAGCTGTCAGGAGTGGGACCAAAATCCTGTCAGGCAGCAGTAAAGGGGATGGGAATGGTTTGAGGGAAACATGAGTTTTGTGGGGGAGTGAGGTCAAGAAGCAGACTGTTTTAGGATGTGCGTGTCTGGACTTAGGAGGCCCTTGAACCGTTTAGGAGGGTGTCTTGGCTTCCTTGTTTTGTTCTTGTATCATTTGAGCTCTCTGGCCTGAAACTGATGATATCATCTCAGCCTCTTCTGGTGTAACCATCCCGCCTGACCACTTGAGTCCACGTTCACTATTATTATGGCCGTAGGTTTAGCCAGTAGGGCCAAAAGAGTGGACAAATTGGGTGCCTGCGTGTAACAGGCCATCCTGGACATTGATTTTTGAAGGTTCATTAGATAAATGCTGACATCACAGATTGATGTCTCTTTAAACCAGTACCTCGTGCAGGACCGTCTGGGGAATCAAAAATATTGATGTAACATGTTTGAGCAGAAGGCCCACTGGAGAATTCCACTGCCTAAATGGGATCCGTCAATTTAGGCTTTCTTTAATTATTCTAATTCTGTGCATCACATTGGTAGGGGAGTTTGTCTGCAGAACTGGTTTTTATAGGGGGTGCCGCCCCTACGTTAGGGGCAAAGGAAGGCCAGACGAGGTATCCACATCTATTTTTCATTATTGTTTTGAGTTGCTGTTTAGTAATTAAAATTTTTGATCATAGACTAATTTTCCCATACCATGCAGCCATGCGATTGACAGGGGACTGATTAATGGGCCAACCCCAGGGCCAGGAGGCTGCTGGGCTGTTCTCTTGTGGAAGGCATGCCGGCAAAATAAAGTTGATGGTTTTGTTTGTGTTTAACCCTTCACCTTGGCGCTATCAATAGATTGAAGACATCATTTGTATCTGCAAGTGTTTCTTTAATTAAGACCTCCTAAAAATCTTTCCTATTGATTCATTCCATTATCCTATTGATTAACTGCAGTGGATCATGTACTTGGTCTTCAGTGGAAGGCAACAGCCTCAGCCGTCTGTCATGACTACAGATGCAGACCACAGGCAGCCAGCAGCCAGCGCCCAGGGCTGGCAGGAGTGTCTCGTGTTCTAATGAGGCATCAGCGGTGGCTCACTGAACACCACAGAGAAAGCCAGTTGTCTCCTGCTGGAGGGGTGGCCAAGCATAAAGCATTCCTTCCAGTTATTTATACTGCAGCCACTTAGCTAACAGTACGTACGGGGCTACTGGCAGCCTTGAGCTGGGGGAGGGGAAGAATTCTGCTGTGCATCTGAATTTGAAAATCTTGAGCTTTGAAGTAAAAGCTGCCTCTGAAATCTAGGTGCAAGGCATGGTTCAGAGGCTGACTGTTCGTGTTGCTGTCCCCAGGCTATAGTTTTGTGCCCTGCCCATCCTCACACTGTCCCCCATCCTATCAGCCTCCTCACTCGGCTGGCTAACTAGGAAGTACCACAAGGGGCTTCTGGTTTGGAAGGAGCTTCCCTCTGACTCGGTCAGAAAGAAGGGCTGGCCCTTGATTTTACCTTCTGCCACTGGACATATATCTAAATCATCCCCTGCTATTAAAAATGAAGAAACCTGTGGCTGGACTAGTTCTTAAACTTCACGTTTTACAATATTCCTTAATATTGACAGTTACAAAGAATTCTTCTGGTTGGAGTTTAAAGAGACAAAGACTTCATAAGGCTGTAGTTGGGTATTCTGGGATGTGCGAAATCAAGTGAGGCAAAACACTAGGCACATAGTAGCTTCTCAATCAACAAACCAATAATTGTTGATCCACCAAAAAATTCACCTTTATGCCTCTCCTGCGTGTCCTGTTGCGTCCCTATTCAGGCATTTTCTGCCTTCCCATCCTTCAAGTAGACTCAAGAAAATGACCTTCTCAAGGGGTGGGACACCCTTCTTCCCAAATGGAATCCAGCAGGAAAGAGAAAATGTAGAAGTAAGGGTGCCAGGCAGGAGGCAGATTAAGTTTAGAAAATTTGATGTCTCTCTTCTCTGACTCTTTAGTAGGCAAATTAAGTTTTACTTTTGGAGTGAAAAATTCTAAGACTTTGAAACATCTCTCTTAAGTAAGTTTATAATGGTCTTCATCTTCAAGATCAGGCTTGGCGTGGGTTTTCAGGAATGTGTGTGATTCTGAGTTAAAGTCAGTGGCTTTTTTTAAATAGTCCCCAAGAAAGGAAGGCAGAAAGTCCCACCTCCCCTCATGTGTATTTTGGGATTAGGAAAGCTGGTGGTTACTGGGAGGAGCTCTCTCTCTTCTCTCTCTCTCACTTCTCACTCTCTCTCCCTCTTTTTTTTTTTTTTTTTTTTTTTTGGTAGAGACAGTCTCACTGTGTTGGTCTCAAACTCCTAGCCTCAAGCTCTCCTCCCACCTCAGCCTCCCAAAGTGTTGGGATTGATTACAAGCATATGCATTGCACCCAGCCCAGGAACTCTTCTTTCTAATGTGAGTATTTATAGAATACTCATGTACAGAATTTTCATTCTATAAATTTAAAGAATGAAAATTTATAGAATACTCATTTATAGACTCCCATCTATAGAATATTAAAATCAAAATTGATTTTATTAGTGCAAATTCAGGGCTGATTTGTGTTTCTTCTATCAGCAGTTGTTACTAACCGATTGTTTGCACTAAACCCAAGGGCTTGATTTCCCTTGGCACTAAATGTCATGTTTTGGGTGTCCTATAGTCTGTCCTGTGAGTTAACATTGTACAATAAACTGTTTACTCAGGCCTTGGCTGATCATCCTGCCTGCCAAGTCCACCCTCGAAAACTGCTTTTTTATTGCTTATTTCCATACTTCTGTGAAATTTGACATCATGCAGATATCCCCAAATTCTTCTCCAAAAAAAGCAAAGATTTACTTAGATCTAAGTGTACTTTTCCTTAACCAAGTGATTTAGTAACTTTTAGGAAATAATTTTGAGGCTAAATGTTTCTGGGTTTTGCTTTTTCAATTAACAGTGTTTTAAATTAGCATGTAATCTGTCTTCATTAAAGACATGTTTTGAAAATTCAGAGAAGTATAAAACAGAAAGGAGGAGTCTCCTGGAAGCCTACCACCTTGAGTACCACTAGGAATATTTGAGTCTGTTGTCTCCCGGTCTGTTTTTAATGCATATATACTTGTATATATGCTTTTTAAAGCAATATTAGGAGCATAATATTTTATAACTTGCCCCTTTTCACCTACTATATCATGAGCAGTTTTTCTTATCTTTCAATATTCCTTGGGAACATGATTATTAAAGGAAACTAGAATTCCCTTGCATGGATATGCCATAATTTATTTAACTTTTCTCCTATCGTTAGACATTTAGATTGTTTTTTTCCCTATCATATAAAATGCTGGGATGAATATCCTTGTCTGAAAATTTTGTGTGACTCTTTATCACCCAAGGAGAGATTCCTAGAAATTGAATTACCGAGCCAAGGATTCACACATTGTTAAGGCTCTAACACATACTGCAAAATGTTCTTCCAAAAGGTGGAACCAGTTATATAGGCTCCCCAAGTAGCCAGTGAGTATACCTGTTTTTCTGTAGCTTTAACCAGAGCTGGAAAGAGTGAGTGTGTGTGTGTGTGTGTGTGTGTAAGCTGTTTTAGTTTGATAGTTTAGAAAACCAGCACAGTATCTCATTAATTTAATGTGCATTCTTTTGATAATGAATGAGGTAGCAGTACTTTCTTATATTTAATGGCTATTTCTATTTCTTCGTTTGTGAAATATTTGTTCATGTCATTTGCCCATTTTGGGGGAATGTTTGGCTTTTTCTAATTGATTCAAACATTTTTTTTTTTTAATTAAGAATTGTGGCCCTTTTTCATAGATAATCAGATTAGATTGTTAGAGATAACTAGATTGGATTTTTCATGTAGACATTAAGTTATACTTGGAGTATCTGTTGGTAATGGCAATATTATTAACGGACTTTTTACTTTTAAAAATGGTTTGTTCGCCTCTGATAAAAAAGCTATATGAAAAAGAATCTGACAGTGTCAATCCAGCTCTCGTTAACTATCCCAGGACGCCACCAGCATTTTATTACAGTTGTCGAGAAGAAAGAAAACCAATAATTTTATTGTTTTGATTATTGAGATCCAGCCACAGATCAACTGAGCAATTAAAATCTCTAAATAACATTCTCTGAATTGTCAAACAAAGGATTAGTTCCCAGTGGAAAGGACTTTTTTAAAAGATGATAGTTTTCTGTGTAATGTCTGTGCCAGTAAATGGTTGCACTAATTGGAGTATACAGAAATATTTTACCAGTTTAACAATGCATGACATCCTAATAAGATTGTGATGACAAGCTTTTCTTTTTATGAAAGATGATGTTACTGCATGCTTCTAATATACATGGACTCATGTGTCTTTTTTGACATGCTATAAATGAAATTTTTCAATGAAGTTAATCTGTTTTACTAAATCTTTACTATATATGAAATTGGTTTTTCAAGCAGGACAACAGAGTCTGGATGCTTATTGTTTTTATTTATAGTTCTTAGAATAACATATTTTAAGGAATCTTAGAGTTGAGTAGAAAGGATCACAATTAAATGCATATTAAAGTGCTTGTCCCAAATCCCGTGAATCTGTCACTAGAATATGTGAGGCCGGATTCCCCATCGTCCCCTAGCTCAGGTGGCTGGCTGAGTGCAGGCTTGGGATGGTTAATGACAATCCTCCAAGACAAGCAGGACTTAACATCAATATCCCTCTTCCTGATAATCTATATACTCTAGAGGTGGTAAGCTCTGGCAGGGTTTTGATGATTTTATGATGGCTTGTGTGTATTTATAGTGTGTTTAAAATGCTCTTTTTAATTATCATTTGAGTGACAAAACTTAATCTTTCGATCTTTACCTGCACCTCCTGGTGATGTATGTTTGTTAGGTAACTAAAAAGAGGACATTTAGCAAAGCCAGAGTTTTATGCTAGCAGTAGGACTGAGGAGTCAATAGATGATTAACCTGCCCTTCTCCTCTTCATGAGAATAAAGGAGTCACTTTTTCAGAGCAGCACCCTAGAACCATATAATAGCTGTGCAGAAATGGGCAACATTTGAGTTCCACAAAGCAAGTATCCAGGGAAAAGAATAGTAGGAAATCATTTGAATGCTGTTCTTTAAACACACTGATGTATACCCCCGTTGCAACTGTCTGTGACAGTGAGAGTGTCCTTTGCGTTTTATGTACACATATGTGTTTGTGTGTATATGCATATATTTGTGTATACATATATGCTATATATATATATTATGTACATATAAATTACGTGGGTGTAAGCAGCGTACGTGATTAGATACTGATATTTTGTTAGATTTTTGGGACTTAAATAAACAGGATATAATCATTATCTTAGTCTATCAAAGCTACACCTTAAATACATCCCTGTGTTATTTCATTTGAAAAGGCATGAAAGGCCAGGGTAATTACTCCTTACTGCAGATGAGTAAAGGCATCTGTGTTAATAATGGATGCTTAGGATTTCGAATTAAATATTGAACCTCTGGCTTGCTTTTCCCAAATGATGAGGCATAACCACCACTCTTTTTGAAAGCTCTTATTTCTTATATTATTGGTCAAATTTTTAAGCAAAAGCCGAGGAAAACAACTTCAGTTAATCGGCCTATGTGATTATTTGACATACGTGATTAACTGACCGAGGTAATGAGCGTCATTATTATATCATAATCATCATTATATATAAAGGAACTCCAGGCTAAGACTGCCCTCAAAGAAATGTTAAAAATCATGGATTGATTTGCAGATTTAGTGGGATATGGAAAGCTGATGTTTTGCCTGGATAAGATAAGCATTCTATATTGGATTGTACTGGAGGAAGCCCTCACGTGGCCATGTGATTTTATTGACAGCTCAGAACCAAAGACCATAAATTCTGTCGGACAATATACTGTCCTAGGAAATGGACATCACAGATGCCAAAGTGGCCTTTGGGAGCCCAGTAAACACTGTGGAGTCAAGTGAAGCATTAAACCCCAGACCAAGCCCAACACCTGCACGGTTATCTTTTTTAGCTGGTATTGGTGAGGCTTGGCTGTCGTTTGTAACACATCCGTGCCCCTGGAGCAGTTTTCCTCTGACGTCACCTGTGAGTCACACTAAAGGCTCAGTAGTCATCCCGAAGCCACCTCCCCCATCAGGCTACTAACACCAAAATGATGTTTATCATATGATTGCCACTTTGAGACGTAGGCAGCAGTAGGACAATGTGACGTTTGTGCCAAAAGTTCAGCTAGACAGGAAAGGAAGCTTCCTGAGTCCCCTCGGTCAGGCAGGCAAGTGTTCATGTTCAGAGAAATCGTCAAATGCAGAGAGGAAAGAATGGTGAGCTGAAAAAAGCAGATGGCAGGGGGGCAGGTCAGGGTGGGGAGCTAAGTCAGAAGGAAGAGGAAGGCAAGGCCTGGAGGCCAGAATGGGAGGCAGTTGGATCAAGAATCCAGATTAGTGGATTTGGGAAGAAAAGATCAGAGACTCAAAAGAGGTCAGGAACCCGGACCAGAGTGACTTAACCATAAAAAGTAGAAACCAGGTTAAGAGGTGGGCCCTTAAGAGAGTGACATACCAAGGATGGGGCAGTGGGGGCAGTCCATTTTAGCTCCCTGGCCCCACCCCCATCCATGCTGGTGACAAGGGGGGTGCACTGTCTGTCGAAAAGCTTCCAAACAATAATAACACTAAGAGTCAGTCTGCTTTTTACTATGCCCTTTCACCATCAGTTGTGATCAATGTAGTAATCCTAACAAAATCTTCTGTTGGTCTAAATTCTATACACATATATGTATATGTAAACATATAAACTTTACTAAAGTATATGTTACTAAAATGTGCTAATTTGAAGTGTGTGTGTGTAAATATATATTATTTAGTAAAATAATACATAATTATATATAATATTCTAAATATATAATTAGTAAAATAATAAATATTTATAATATACATAAATTATAAACACACATTTGCATGCACACACTTCAAATTAGCACATTTTAGTAACGTATCCTTTACTAAACACTGTACTCTTCATGGATGCAGAGTTCTCAGTTACACAGTTAGCTGCTGACACACACACAGTCAGCTACACATGCTCATTTCTGGAGTCAATTCATTCCCATTTGGATTGTTTGAGTGCACTTCAGATAGAGTTTGTGTCTCCAGTCACTGTAGTGCCGCATCGTTCTGCATCTGAACAGCAGATTCAAAATCAATAGTGATTAAGACAAAGAAACAATATTTGGGGTATTTCAGCTCTTACCTACCGTATGACCACTTGAAGTTTTTCTTTTTTTTTTTTTTCTAAAACAGA
>NW_012115722.1:599424-662479 GCF_000951035.1 Colobus angolensis palliatus | reverse complement strand
TGAAGTTTTTCTTTTAGCTTAAAATCTAAAACAGAAAGGCCAGGTATGGTGGCTCACACCTGGTGGGTCACTTGAGGCCAGAAGTTTGAGACCAGCCTCAGCAGCATGGCAAAACCCTGTCTCTACTAAAAAAAGAAAAAAGAAAATTTAAAAATTAAAACCTAAAACAGAGAAACAGTTTATAAACTACTCAGTGTAATATTTTCATTTGGTAAATGAACATGTTAGTTCTCTACATAAAATATTTAGCTGAATTTTCATAATGTTTTTAAGTTGAATTTATTTTTCAATAGTTAGAAAATTGTTTTTTAATAATTTGATTGTTAAAACTAAACAATAAATTTTAGAAAACATTATTACTGATTATTATGTGACTGTTATTGGGAATAATTTGTTATAAAAGACAGATAGGTAAAAAATAATCTGCTTCAGCTGTCAGATATGCTAGGTACGTCCTTAGAGATGGGGTAGTATTTATGAGGATCTAGTGAGTTCAGTGCCTGCTGACATAATCAGTGGTAATAAGGTAATATAAACACAGGACTGTCAAATCAAGAATGAAGCTTGATTCTGAGCTTTATGAACTGGCATCTTCCTTCATTTTCTGGGTCTGAACTGGCCTCAAAGTGAAGCCAGGGCTGAAGCCACAGAAGAAAATACCTAAGTAAATTTTACTAGAGTTAGGGAATAGGAACAAATGACAAACAGACTTACTGTTGATGGCAGTCACTACAAGAAAAACACATAGATGCTACCCAAGTAATTGCTGTGGGATTGGGAAACGCATGAGACTTCGGTAAAGCAACTCCAAGGTCCTGAACTAAAACTGCAGAAAGTGCAATAGATGGGCAACCCACAGGGTGAGGGGCCACACTGAATGGGCTGGCTCTATTACAGCCCGATGGACTAAGCAGGACCTAGTGATAAACAGGAACGAAGCCGGCCACACAGAGAGAGGTGGGACTGCTTTCAAACTGGAGCGTGTATGTCCTATCTAAGGAGGCAGTCGTGACTTGGCTCTGGCCACTTATTGTCATGGCAGAGTCTTGATATGGGCCCAGATAAGCAGATCTACCCATTTTGCAAGCAGAGTCAAAAATCTGGACTTTTTATTAAGATCTCGATTTATTTTTCTTTTTAAGAACTAATTTGCATTTTTTAAATATTGTAAGAGTCATTACTGTTTAGGCCAAAATAAATAAATATCTGTAGGCTAAATGTAGCCCCTGAACCACCATTTTGTCTCCTCTGAGCCAGAGCCTTAACCTGTTCCAGTTGAATCTGTTGGTGGCTCTCCATACCAATCATAAGATAGTTTTCATGCTTAAGGCTATTAGAGAGGTTTAATAATCGTAAGAGGAGTAGGCCAGGCATGGTGGCTGTAATCCCAGCACTTTGGGAGGCTGAAACAGGAAGATTGCTTGAGGCCAGGCATTCAAGAGCAGCCTGGGTAACAAAGCAAGACCCTGTCTCTGAAAAGAAAACAAGGAGTAGAAGCATTCCTAAATATTACAGATAGTAACAGAATGACTATCACAAAACAGTCACAGCTTGCAGACACCAACGTCCTCAGAAAATATTCTACTACTAATAATAGTTGTCACTGGGCTAGTTACTGAGTGCCAGGCATTGTGCTATACGTTTTGCATTCATGATCTCATTGAGTCCTCACAGTAGCTCTATGAAATGGATATTTGTGCCTGCATCGACAGATAAAGAAACTTAGCATAGTTTTATAATTTTCCCACGTTCAGTTGTACAGTCAGGACTTCAGTCAAAGCCTCTCTTCCACTGAGCCTAAATTGCTGATGATTAGGGGACTCTGTTAGCTAAACTGAGGAACCACAGGCTGGGTGGCCTTGAATTTCAGGCTGAAGGACCCATCACTCAAGAGTCTTGGCAGCTTCCACAGCAAAGATGAACAGGCTTGTTAGGTGGTTTTTGTTACCTGATCAGTAATTGTTTCAACACCAGAGTTTGTCGTTACTGTTGTCCTGTTATGAAGAATTCTCTTTAACAAAACTCATGGGAAAAGGGACTGACTCGTGCAGTTTGGCCTGAAGCATTTGCGTCAGTCTTCTGCTCCTGGAAGAGTATACTTTGACTTATGCATTGCTTGCTTAACAGACCACAAAAGTCAACATCCCTCTGGAAGAACAGCTCGTGCTTGGAGGCGTCACAAGCTCCAAAAGATCCTGTTAAGGCAGGATGTTGTGTGAAACCCACAAGCGAAGCAAAACCCCGTGTCTCCTAATTATAATGTTAATATTTAAGAAAGCTTCAGAGGCTGCCTCTGTGCTTTATACCAAAAAAAGAGTTGGGATTTCTTTTTCCCCCTTTTGCTTTTCAGACCTGGAATCGCATCAACATTTTTTTTCAACAAAAGAATGTGTCTCTTGTCCCCAGGTATGGCAAGGGTACAAAGAAGCCAACTTGCAGAGGGGAGAGAGAAGAGAGGTAACTGACAGAGTCAGAGCACGTTGGAAAGTGATATGAGAACAGGGGCTTATGGTTACAGCCCTACCCCCTTTCCAAAGAAGGCAATTAGATATTATTTCAGATAGTTTCTTACTGTGTCCTAATTCCATTTTCCAGCAACCCTGTGGCAGGTCCCCAGTTTTTCTTGGGCTTGTGTGATTGGCTCAACTAGCCATGCAAGTATTGGCATTACACTCACAGATATGAAATCCAGCCTGACACCCAATCAGGATGCATTCTTGAATGTCTATGTGACCCCAGAATCTCCCACTGTCTTCCACTTATGCACAGTGTATCTAAATAGACACTGGCCATGTTCAGTCCACCCTAAACCCTTGTGTGAGTAGCCAAAGAGGAATCTGATTTGAAGCAAAAATAACAAGCACTATGTATAGATTAGTAAATGCCCCCAAACACTGTGGCATTGTTTGGAGATAGGGCATGTGTAGGAATAGTAGGAGGCACCTAATCACAAATTCAAAATGAACAGCCTCACCGAACAGATGGGCAAAGTCTATGGACTTTCCTTCCTTCAGGAAAGGATGGGCCATTATTTAAATTTATATACAGTGGAAGCCACTGGAACCCCATTCTGATGATTAAATCTGGATGATCATAATATCCAGATGCATTAAACAGTGACCTTCTCAAATCATAACAGAACAGAGATGTCACATGGCTCTGGCCAAGGACGCAAGTGAGTTCGTTCGATAGGCATTTTAGTTCTAGTGCCAGTTCTAGTGTTTAGTGGGGACAGAGCAGAGATACAGCCTGATTTTCCTCAGCATCTACCTGCCCCTTCAGACAGGGGGCAATAATTCTTCTCCCTTAGTTCAACTCTGCCCCGCGCCCTGCTTATCTGAAAAATGACTTCAGTCAGATTGTCCTACTTAAATAGTCATGAAGAGGTTACGAGAACTATATGATGTCAAGTAAAGGGACATGGCTTTTGTGAAATTCTGTTTGAACTGTTGAAATGAGGGTGGTGTCACTCTCTCCACACTTTCCGATTCCCTCCAATAAACCTGTAGAAAGCAGACCACCAGATGTTTCAAACAGTTTGGATCTCAATTGCACTTGATTCTTGCTCCAGAAGCTGAGAACTTAGAAGCAACTTCCCGTGGAAACCAACATTCCCACCAATACCAAAGTGTTATAATATGTAGAAAATTTGACCTCTAAGAAATGCATGTCAAGTGCAACCTGGGGCTTGGGGTGTCCAGTCCAGAAATCTGCCTTTGGTTAAGGTATTAGAAGATGAGGGAGTTACTCAGATTGTCCCTAACATTGCTTTAATATGTGTTACGGACCACGCATGCTCCATGACTTTTATAACTTAGGTACTCTCATAGACTTAGAGGACAGTCCTGCTTCCACTTCAGGGTTTGCTGGTAGCCTAGATGGTAGAATTGCAGTTAGGTTAAACAGATGTAGGGCCTCATATGGCTTCTCAGACAATTTTAAGAATCCTTAAAGTCAGTTTTCGTGGTAAGTAAACTTTAATTTAAAAACTTTGAGATAGGAGGGATCATTCTTCATTCCTTTCATCCAGGTTCGAGAACTCCTTTTGGTTGCAACTGACCTGCCATGCTGCTTCAAAAGAAACCCTTTAGAAACAAACTTTTTGGGAAGAGAAAAGGGTTACAATTTGGGGGCTTTTTAGAAATTACTTTTGGATTTTTCCAAGCTCTCATCTTGAGTAGAAAGCAGAACATGGCACAGATACATATTTTCTTAATTGTAAAAAGTAAATACTCTAAAATGTATTTTTTAAATTGTGATTATGTTACAGTGGTTTCTATGTACCATAGATTAGATTTTTATTAAGGGTTTTATTGAATAACTGGTGTTTCACCAACATCTAATTAAATCTTCTATCTCAATTGAACAGAAAATTATGGGGGAAAAGAAAGCATTTGTAGGAGACTTTATTACAGATAAGACTATTATTTGTTCATCTTAAGAATTTGAGATCAAATTTACAAGCAGCATCCTCATCGAATTTCTTTTCTGGGCTGCTGAGCCCTGGCCCCTTGAAAGCAGCCCATTATCTCCCCGCCTCCCCCCTTTTTATTATAGTGTCCTGGTTGTTGGCAACACGCCCGCTGTTTAAGGTTACTTTCATTAATTAACCGAAAGTTAATTTCTTTGCAAGCAAAATCTCTGATCTCATTATGTTGTCTTTAAAGCCGAAAGCTTCAGGTTTTCTGGTCTCCTTTGATGACACAATAAAAAGCATGCTCTTTATCTTAAGGGAAACTGTCTCCAGGGTTTAATTTAATAGTCCTTGAAATAGTTACAGCACAGCCAGGCAGACTACAATAATATGCCAGTTTTAGAAAATCTTGGCTTTGTCATGGTTAGAGAGCCCAGTGACTGATGTGAGCTACGATGGATCCATTTCCAAAGAAGTTCTGCACTTTGCCTCGAGTCCCATTTTTACACACAACACCGCCCTCCCCACCGCCATTATGGAGCCTATTTGAGAAGAGACCAACACCATCACCAGCATTCTTCCAAAGTGCACCACTGCCCAGTCATCTTACTCTCTGGGATTTCGGAAAGTTTGGGGGAGCTGGCATTTTGTCTGTTTGCCTTTACTAAGCTATCTTTTGTTCCTCTGGTGGAAGCAAGGCAACGCTGGGTGGTACCAAGAGTTTGGGGTAGTGCTTTTGGGGCCTGGCAGGCCTGGATTTGAATCCCAGCCTTTCCCTGTACAGGTTAAGCATCCCTAATCTGAAATCTGAAATCCGAAATGCTCCAAAATCCAAAACTTTTTGAGCACCAACATGAGGCTCCAAGGAAATGCCCATCGGAACATTTCAGATTTTGGATTTTGGATTAGTGATGATCAACCAGTGAGTATAATATAAATATTCCAAAATCTGAAAAAGTCTGAAATCTGAAACACTTCTTGTCCCAAGCATTTCAGAGAAGGGATATTCAATCTGTACTGGCTCTGTGTCCTTGAACATGTTATTTAACCCCTCTGAGCTTCAGTTTCCTCATCAGTAAACTTTGAATGATTATGTAAAGAGAATTAAGTGAGATAAAACGAAGTAGTAGGCACTTGACAAATGTTACTCCCCTTCCTTTGACAGTCCTGTTCTAGTCTTTTCCAAGGACAAATGCATTTCTAGAGATGGAGTTCATCCTGATATTTGGGGGGCTGGCCTACATACAGATTGCTATACCAGAAGGAGTAGTTTGGGGGAGACAGTCAGATTCCACAGAGCATGTTTTGGTGTGGATTGGAAAAGTTAGGTTCTGTATTGCCCCAGATGCCCTTTTACAGACATGGGGACTTACACAGCGTATTTTCTTTGTCTCTCTGCATTAGCTTCATCTTCAGTGATGAAATCTTGTTACTTCCTGAGGCATTAAATTCAGTGAGTTGAGAGTGGCCAAAATGTCTTTTCAGAGCCACCAGGTGTAGGTCACACAGAGGGGACAGAACTCTTCAGGTGGCTCCAGTCTCAGGAGCAATCTCGATACACGGAGAAGCCATTTGTATCCCACTGAGTCCTGTGAAGCTGCGCACACACAGCTGAGATTTACAGAGGCCGGGCGGGGAGGGCTGCTGAGAGCGGGTAATGGCATGACCCGCCATGCTGCTTCAGATGCCTGGGAGACTGGGTCTGTGCTATTTGCATATGTCCTCTGTACCCATTCCTGATGAAGGATGCCATTGACTCAACTCAAGCAGGTCAAAATCACTTAGGCAGAAAATCCCAGGTCTTGGGAAGAAAAGTCATGTGCCTCTTGGGCCCTTGGCAGAAGTCAAAGGTCCAACGTAATGTATTGGCAAAGATCCTGTCTGCTTTGGTGACTTACTTACTGCTCCCCCATGCTTTTAGGTGGAAATATTGTCAACGCTATTGATTAGTTGATCTGATAATCCAGCAGGCTCCCTGATGTGTTAAATTTCCTACTTTTGGAGGACTGTAAGTATGGGCAGAGTGTATACTTCTGTTGGAAAGAACTCTCAGCGGACCTTGCTAAGACACTGCTTCTACGGTGAGATTGCTACAGGCATGACAATTCCAATTATTCTTTTGGCTGTGACATTTAACCCTTCCCAAGACAAATTTTCTATAATTATCCATTTTTTCTAGCCTTCCTTTAGATTTTGGAAAAATGCTTTATCTTCTGCATTGGGCCCGTAGGGTGTCTTGATTTATTAGCATGGTTTACCTGTATGTTTTTAGATTTTTATTTTTTAATTTATTATGAGTACATTCCATTATCTAGATCTTTCCCTCCTTCACATGCCCTCCATGGCCAAAATCATATTTGCCTCTCTCCTTGTCTTATACCATCTTTAAACATTCCATCAGCCATGTCCCTCATTTTTAAAGTATATAGCAACTTCATGAAGGATATATAATTCATGATGTGTAGATATCAAAAGGAAAGGTGACCTTAGGCCAAGGCAGTGGAACTTTCTGTAAGTAAGGAGCATAGAGATGATACATAAACATAGTGATGACAAATAAGCATTGAAATTTGTTTGCAAATTGTTTGTTTAGAGCTTGGTCTGGAATAGTAAGAAACCTACATACCCTCCAACTCGTCTCTCTGTAGTTGTTGGTTATTCACCCCACCCTCTCTCTGGCTCCAGTCTCCAAGCTCTTCAGCCTTGTTGAAAGGGTCTAAAGACACCCCTGCACATCCAGAGGCCACTTGGACAAATGATGCCTTCAGTTTTTGGGGTCCACAGTGCCATTTCTTCTACATCCCAGCTTGCTATGCCTGACTTCAATTACATTCCCCAGTACCAAGAATGCAGGAGGACTACTTTAATCCCCTTTGCAAAATAATAATAACAACAACAATAAGGCCTCCAGGCAGAGCACATTGAGCCTAATTCGGATTTTTTAAAAGTGGAAAACAAATCATAAATACCTGAGAAATGAGGTTCATAATAGAAGCCCCACGAAACCCCTTAAACCTGGGCAAAATCCTATAACACAATTATATAAAATTTCACACCTGACTGGAGCTGTTATTGGAACAAAATAACCATTTTTCTGCTCGTGCTAAATGAACCCCAAGATCCATGTATCCAGCCGCAGAAAAACACAGGATTGCCCATTCTGTCTGCATATAATCAGTGTACTTGCTGGCAAGGGCACTGTAGGATCAAAAGAGTTAATAATTGGATCCTGCCCACAGCAACCACACAATTAAGGACAAGATTAGCAGAGATGAGAAATTTATGGTGAAAATGCAATGGTAGTCTGAAAAACAAAATGATTTCACTGAGCAGTTGTTCTGTTGCCATAATCCTAATGATCAACTCTATTGCACTAATAATAGCAAAACTAATTGCAGTGAGGACAGGACAAATCTTTTTAAATCTGCATTGTCATCCCAACTAAGTCCCAACCCATTTGTATTAACCTTTGCTGACAGAGTCACATGATGGACATAATTTCTTATAATTTACCAGCTATGGATCTAACCTTTCTTCATCAAATATTCATAAAGGCGGGATTCTCAATGATTTTCTGTCTCTCTTCAATTTAGAGCTTGTTGTCTTCTTCCTTTTTATAGTAATTTGGACACAATTGAAGTCAAATGGAATTAAAGTTAAATGCCTTTAAAAACTGAGGTGCCTAGAAGCAAACACTTAGGGGTGGGGTCGTGAACTGAACGGGGAGAGCTTGTATTCCCAAGACCCTCCAAGTCCCAAAGGAGTTCAGTGGGCTGCCGGCCCCCAAAAGGAAGAAACAAACTCAGCTAGAGAATGAGATGCCATTGCTTTCTCTTGGCCTTGCTTGGGCTTCTTGTGCTGGATGTTCTGTAGCTGAGTTGAAACTGAGAGCCCCAGACCTTCCCCTGTCTTAAGGGCTTGCCGGGAACTTAGGCTGCCATGACCAGGCCCTGTTTGAGCATGTGTGCCCAGCAGGGTACAGGAAACATGCCAGGGGCTGGAATAGTGGACAAGAAAAGTTGGTTGGTACAGTTACTTAGAAAACAAGTGTGAATACCTAAAACCATTCCTGAGAGCGTTTTTGGTTTCTAGAAAAACATCTGTTTCCACTTTGAATCTTTGTTGCTTTGACACTTTTCTTAACAGGGATGTAGATAGGAAAAAGTCTTCTAAAGTTTAGGTGTTTAAAATAAGTATAGTAAATGGTTCTTTATCTTCACTCTTTCCCTTGCAAGGCTTCAGTTGTATTGGGATGGCAGAAGTTTGGGGAAGGTGAGATAGACAATCAAAAGAACTCCCTTTTTCTACTCCAATCCTCAGACAACCCTACCTTTACTATAGTGGCAAGGGATGTTGTAGTTAAATTCTCCCTCAAGATGCAGAGGAGGCTGGGCACAGTGGCTCACACCTGGGAGGCCAGAGAGGAAAGATCACTTGAACCAACAAGTTCGAGACCAGCCTGGAAAACATAGCAAGTCTCCATCTCTACAAAAATGTAAAAATTAGCTGGATGTGGTGGCATGTTCCTGTAGTCCCAGCTACTCAGGAGGCTGAGGCAGGAGGATTGCTTGAGCCCTGGAGTTCACAGTGAGCTATGATCATACCACTGTACTCCAGCCTGGGCAACTGAGTGAGACCCTGTTTCTAAAAAAAAAGACAAATTACAAAAGCAAGATGCAAAGAAATTGTTTCACCTAGTTGACTTCAAAGAATTTACTTCTTGCTAAGTTCCCAGAATTTTGTTTGTTAGAAAGAAAATGAGAATTGAAGGCAGTTATAATCTTTAACAGCTGATTCATGTTCCCAGCTAAGGTATTTAGTTCTAGTCACCACCACTTTTAGCATCTTTATCAATTTTTAACTATACAAGTAATGCACAATACATTCACTTTGTAAAAATTAAAACTTTATAGATAAGGATAAAGTCTTTTGACCACTGTTTCCAAACGTAGACCTTCTTGCCCTTCCAAATATTCTTCTGTGCATTTACAGACATACATGTACCCGATGACAAATATATGTTTTCCTTATTTGTTTTACATAAGTGGTAATTATGCCATACAAATCAATACCCACATTGCTTTTTTACTCAGTAATATGCCTTATGTTTAGAAATCTTTCCATGTTAGAACATATAAATCCATTTAATTCTTTCAGAGAAGTCCATATACTATAATTTAGGATCATTCCTTCCGTGATGGATTTTGCTTCCAGGTTTTCAGGTTATAAGCAATTCTGCAAAATATCATTATCTGGTTGGAACTAAGTTCGTATAATTGTCTTAATGGCATGCTTAACTAGCTTTTGCAAGTACAGTTTTCTTCAGTATGTTTCTACTGACCTGATCATTCAAAACTCTCTTTTAATGTTTTCTACCAAGCCACACTTCTTTTTTGATGGTAAGGACAAAAACAATTTTGAGACATTTCATATTTTAAATGCCCCACAAATAAACAGATATTCCAAATATGGCAGTGAGTTAAATGTTTTCAATAGGGGGAAAATGAGAATCTGTTGTCAGAAATGCCCAAGGAAAGGTTGTTATAAAAGGAAAACATCATTATGGCAAGTTTCTTGTTACACAAATTCAGTTATACAGATCAGACCATGTCACTTGAACCACCACTGCACTCTGGGATAATTCATTCATTCATAGTAGTGTCCTTCCACACAGTATTGAGTTTTCCATTTACCTTGTTTGCTAACACCCGTGTTATAAAGAGGTGTCACTGATTACATAAAGGATGGTTTGCCAGTCAAGATATGCATACATGGCCTTGATAACCATCCCTCAGTCCAATATAAATCTCTTACAAATCCAATAGGAGAAGGCAGGAAGTTCTTTTGAAGAATGAGAAAAATTTCCCAAGAAGTTTTGAGGGCGAACTCTGTGAGAAGTTCTTCACTAGGGATCTCAAGTACTGTCATTCCTCTGGACAGGAATTGAATAGGTGCTGAGATACTCACCAGTTAATTGCCTTTGGGTTAGTGGAAGAAGTAAGTCACCTAACCAGATCTTAAGCATTTGCACAAGTAGAGAATGGAAACCTCCAATCTGAGTGAGTTTAATTAAAGATTCTAGAATATTTTTAAAACAGTTCATGCTAATTACTTTTAGTTTAGGGAATAACTCAAAGTTGGGTTAATTGTGTTGTCAGTAGAGGTTTTGCTTTAGTGAAAACCAACAACCGACTTGAGAATGGCAGAGAGAGGGAAACAGTCCTTCCAGAGTGTAAGAGATACTGGATATCTCATATTTCTTCAGCTCCAATTCGTGCTGTTAATGGGCTCACTCTTTCATTCTATATTGAGCATCATATCTGTGTCTTATGAAAAGGGAAGTTGGGGGACACGGTTAAGAGTTAATGGAAAAAACAGATAAATTGGACTTCATCAAAATTACAAACTCTTATGCATCAAGAATGTTACCAAGAAGGTGAAAAATAGCCTATAGAATGGAAGAAAATATTGCAAATCATATAATCTGATAAAAGTTTAATGTCCAGAATATGTAAACTGCCTAAAACTCAATAACAGAAAGACAACCTAATTTTTAAAATGAGCAAAGGATTTCATTAGACATTTCTCCAAAGAAGATATATAAATGACAAATAAGTACATGAAAAGATCCTTAACATCATTAGTCAAGAGAGAAATGCAAATCAAAACCTCAAGGAGAGACTACTTCACACCTACTGGGATGGCTACAATTAAAAAAAAAAAAAAAAAAAAACACCAGAAAATAACAAGGCAAGGATGTGGAGAAATTGGGCTCCTCCATTATTGGTGGGAGTGTAAAATGGTGCAGCACCTTTCAAAAACAACTTAGTGGGTCCTCAAAAGAATTAAGCATACAATGACCATATGACCCAGCAATTCCACTCCTAGATACATACACAAAAGAATTGAAAGCAGGGACTCAAACAGATACTGTACATCAGTGTTCATTGTAGCATTATTCACAGTAGTCTAAAGGTGGAAACAACCCACGTATCTATCAACAGAGGAATGGATAAACAAAACGTGTTATATGCATACAGTGGAATATTAGTCAGCCATTCTAAGGAATGAAATTGAAACGTGTGCAACAGTATGAATGAACCTTGAAAATATTATGCTACGTGAAATAAGCCAAACACAAAGGACAAATATTGTATGGTTTAACTTAAATAAAATATCTAGAATAGGCAAATCCATGGAGAGAAAGTAGATGATAGGTTACCAGGGGCTCGGAGAGGGGAAATGGGGAGTTTATTGCCTAACATGTACAGCATTTCTCTTTGGTGTAATGGGAAAGTTTTAGAAATAGATAGTGATGATGGTTGCACAACATTGTAAATGTAAATGTAATAATGCCACTGCACTATATACTTAAAAATGATTCAAATGGCATATTTTTGTTATATATATTTTGTCACAATAAAAAAAAAAGTTAATGGAACCAGATATAGTATTTAAGCATATCATCGACAGTTACAAAGGAATCCAGTGAAAGATCTTATAATAAGGAAAACACTGTTTCAGTTATGCATTGCAACATAACAAATCATCCCGAAATGTAGTGAGTTAAAACAACCACAGTTTATTATTCCTCATCTAAGACTCTGGCCTTCTGGGGTTGACTAGGGCTCAGCTGGACAGGTGGTTCTTCTGCTGGGTTCACTGGGGGTCTTACCCATGACTATAGTCAGGGAGCAGCTGGGACCAAAAAGCTGGTTCTGCTGCGACTCTGAGATTTCTGGGCCTCTCTTTCTCCATGTAGTCTCAGGGCCTCTTCTTCTCCAAGTGGCCTTTCCGTGTGGGCTCTGCAGCAGGGCAGCCATGCTTCTTACATGGCGGCTCAAGACTCCTAAGACCACAAAAGCAGAAACTGCCAGGCTTTTTTAAGGAAATGGCCCAGAGTCACCTCTGTTGTGATCTGTTGTTGAAGGCAAGTCACAGAAAGGGCCAGCCCAGGCTGAATGTAGGAGTGAGTGCTGGAGATGTGGTGCACTGGGGGCCACGTTTGGAGGCTAGTTACCACAAACACCATGTACATATGCACAGAACAAGTGAGAGCAAAATCCTCATGAAACATTACAGGAAACCAACAGATAATATCTAAAATTAATCAATCGAGAAATGGTTTGCCAGGTACAGTGGCTCACAGTTGTAATCCCAGCACTTTGGGAGGCCAAGGCAGAAGGATTGCTTGAGGCCAGGATTTCAGACCAGCCTGGGCAACATAGTGAGACCATGTCTCTACAAAAATAAAAATAAAAAATAAGCCAGAAATGGTGGTGCACACCTGTAGTCCTAGCAACTCAGGAGGCTGAGTCGGGAGGATCATTTGCGCTCAAGAGTTCAAGGCTTCAGTGAGGTGTGGTCACACCACTGTGCACTCCAGCCTGGTGACAGAGCGAGACCCTGTCTCTTAAAAAGCAAACAAAGAAATCGTCGTACATGCATATTAGTTAGAGATACAGAAGGTAACTACCATACGAAACAAATCTGCAGGTTGGATGGACTGGAATGGAACAATCTTGCTTTTTCATTATGAGCTCTTCTATGTCATTAGATGTAAACCTGTGAGCGGGCTGTGCTTCCGTCATATTATAGGGGAGTGGTTTGGAGCATGGGCTCTGGAACCAGTCTGCCTAGGTTCACATCTTGGCTACATCACTTACAATCTTTGTGACCTTGGGCAAATTACATAACCACTCAGTACCTCACTGTTTGCATCTGTAAGAGGGGGATAATAATCATAGCAACCTGATGGGATTACTGGCATTATTACATGAGTAAAGCACATACAGTGCCATCTGGCACATAGTAGATGCTCAGAAAATGTTAGTAATTAATAATTACAACATTAAAAAAAGAAAACGGGCTGGGCACTATAGCTTATGCCTATAATCCCAGCACTTTGGGAAGCCAAGGTGGGAGGATCACTTGAGGCCAGGAGTTCGGGGCCAGCCTGGGCAGCATAGTGAGCACTGTCTCTACAAAAAGTAATTTTAAAAAATTATCTGGGTGTGGTGGCACATGCCTGTGGTCCCAGCTACTTGGGGGGCTGAGTTAGGACAATCATTTGAGCCTAAGAGGTCAAGGCTACAGTGTGCCATGATTGTGCCACTGGACTCCAGCCTGGGCAACAGAGTAAGAACCTGTCTCAAAACAAAACAAAACAAAACAAAACATTAAGAGGAAAAGGGAGAATTTGCAGGCAGGCCCATAGTGAACTAAGGATCTCAAGATCTGGATTCTAGCCTCCTGACTTTGACACAAATGGGTTGAGCAGTCTATTAAACTTGCCTTTAAACTAAAGGGGTAGGAAAGAAGACAAGGACCTCCCAAGAACAGAGGCTTTACCAAATCTGAAGTCTAAAAGAGCAAGTCATGGCTGTCCAAAATTACCTTGCTGGAAAATGAGAATTCCTTCTCTTTGAGGAAAGAGTGCTAGATTCTTTACAGTTGAACCTGTTCCTTCATCCTCCCACTGTACACACCTTGGAGAAATAATTCACAGACCCATTCGCTGCCTGCTCAAAAGACCTTTCTCCTGGGAAAGAACTTTATAAATCACTTTAAGTTAGCAACCATAACTCCCAGACGCTTACATGAGACCCACTGAAAAAGGACATTAACTTGAAACCAATGAAATTGCTTCTAGTCTTTATTTGCTGGCCTCCTGCTCATCTCTCCCAGAAGGCTATTCACGTGATCAACCCTAGGTGAGACTGTAAGGAAGTTTACCTCTGCTTCTCACCCAGGGACTGCAGAGGTCATGGGATTCTTCCTTCTTCACACCAGGAAGCAGCATGCCCTATCCAAGAGGTGACTTCAACTGTTATCCTCCTTAGAGGTAGTTGCATTGTAAAATACCTTCCCCTCCTTTCCCCATATATTTGAACAAAATGAATTCATGGTAGACTACCTGGCATTAGTTGAAAGCCAGAGCAAGAGTGTTTCTGGAGGGGACACTATTCTGGGCCCTGTCACGCATGCCACACAGGCAGGCCACTTGCTGATGGCACTTACGCATCCAACCCTGGCCTCGGATTGGCAGATGCCTTTGGGCACTAGGACCTTTGCAAGTCAGTCTCCTGCTAGAAAGAACAGTTTAAATTAGGAATAGCAAGTTCTCCAGGTCTCGCAGTCTCACCCAAGCTAACCTATCAGCTAGTCCTGCAGAAAATGCATAATGGAGCCTCCATAAAGTATTCTGTGCCAACTCCCAGGTGGTCTCGGCTGCAGAACTGTTCTTCCAAAAAGTGTAAATTCTAACTTAGCAGTCTGCTGAGAAGTCCGGCTCCCTGGCAGGCCGGGCACGGGGCAGGAGGTCACAGCAGCTAATCAAGTCCTTGCTGTGTTCTCCTGACTCACCGCCGAGCTCTGGCCCAGTCCCAGCTGACCCCTCTCCTGTAATGCTCAGTGAGGAGCCAAACTTCTCCATTCATCGGCCTGTTTGCAGGAGCTGGAAAGGTGACTTGTAACAGGCCTCTTGTTCCCAGACTCCTCTGTAATGACATTCTGCACAAGCAGATGTCGTCCTTTGATTCCTTATGACCTTCTGAATTTTGGCAAATGAGAAGGCATCTGGGATCCGCAGTGAGGGCCTAAGGGTGTCTCCTACAATGAGCTACTGTCGTCCTCCACCCCGCCCTACCTTCACCCCCATCTCTACCAGGCACGTGGCAAGGACATGGCCTTGCTCATTTTCCCTGTTGGAAAAAGCCTTCTTCCCGGAGCCAGGGGACTTTGAGATGAGGTGGCCCGGACCGTCCCATGCTTGAGCATTTACCAGACGTGACTTCGGGTCCCTGTGGCTGTCTCAGCTTGACAGATGAGAAAACGCTGTTGCTAAGTGCCCTTCCCAAGGTCACCCCACAAGCAAACACTAGTGCTGGGAGAATGAGATCACCCCCAGACAGTGAAGGAACGACAGACCCATGCTTTCAAAGCCCGGAAGTGTGACACTGCACCAGCCCATTGACCAGAGAATACAAGACAGTAAATAATAAATAGATAATGGCCTGTCTCTCCTCTTGCTTTCTCCTTAAAGATGCCCAGGTGGGAAACTTGTGGTTGTGATGATTAATTAATAAGTCTGCCCAGTTAACCTGAAGTTTGCAGGCCATACTGCCAGCCTAAGGCGGTCTCTTTGGCAACTCATCCTTCTTTTCCAAGGCTCCAGTGGGCTTTATTCAGTGGCGGCATTGCTAGCAGCACTGCAAAAACTTCAGTCGGAGGACTTCAGAATTTGGCCTGCTCCCTATTTGAACTACGATGTTTTAAAACTCCTTTCAAACCAAGTCATTTCAGAAGCAAACCCTGCAGTGACTCAGAGGTCTGTTCAGTCTTCCGTGGCTCTCAGCATATAGGATTACCCTTCTTCCTCAGTCTGAATTCACGGCACCAAAAAGAAAAAGAACAGCATAAATTGGATGTGTGTTGAGTTCTGAAGATACACATCAGGTGGACTTGGGAATACAGGGAGGCTTTGGCGTGATTCCTTCTTTTCTATTCCAGTGCAAAGGCGAACAATACATCAAAGCCTTGAAGGATAAGGTTTATAGCCTTCCCTCCCTCCCAGCCCCAGAACGGGAGTGGCCTAGGATGCCACCAAAGAGGCTTAAGATATTTTGCTTCATCAAACGAATACTGTGTGTAGATAGAGCATAGAAGTTTACTCTCATGAGATGACTTCATTCCTAAAGGAATCTAGAGGCTTTCTGCAGAGCACCATGACATAGATCCTGTCATCCTCCTGCTTAAAACCCTCCAGGGGTTCCCCATCTCACTTAGAGTCAAATTCAGTCTTCACAGTGGCATCCAAGAGCTTAGACTTCACTGACCCCATCCTCTCCTTCCCCTCTCCTCGCCCCCTTCCGCCAGCCACAATGGCCCCCTTGCTGTCCCCTGAGTATGCCCAACTCTTTCTTCTTTCTTTTTTGGTGGAGACAGAGTCTTGCTATGTTACCCAAGGTGGTTTCAAACTCCTAAGCTCAAGCAATCTTCGCACTTCAGCCTCCCAAGTAGCTGAGACCATAGACTCATGCCACCATGCCTGGCTAATTTATTTATTTTTTGTAGAGACAGAGTCTCACTCTGTTGCCCAGGCTGGTCTAGAACTCCTGAGATTAAGGGAGCCTTCTGCCTTGGCCTCCCAAAGTGTTGGGATTATAAGCGTGAGCCACTGCGCCCAGCCCTAATGCCTAACTCATTCTAACTTACAACACCCTTCCCCAGGACAAGCGTCCATCACAACCACCCTAGCCTGGACTCTTCCCTCAGCCTCTCTGTTCACTCTTCTTTTTTTCCATTTCTCTGTTTGATTTGCTCCAGAACACTTGACTCTAGCAGAAATTATCTTGATATTTATTTGCTTACATTGTGTGGCAGAGAATGTTAGCTTTTCATCCTGTCCCACTGTTTCCTTCTTCCTTGAAGTCTTGGTTTTGACAGGGAAAGGGAGCAATGGCCAGCTAAAATCCCACACTTCCCAGTGACTTAAGTTCTAATCAGTGAGATCCAGAGGTTACTTGTCTTCCTTTCAAACAGGAGGTAAGGGGAAATTTTAGCCCTCTTTTTTTTTCTGCTGCCCCCTGCCTGGGACTCAGATATGGTGGCTGGAGAGTCCTGGACCCATAGGTGACTTCAGGGATGGCAGCCATGTGCTAAGGATGACAGAGCAGAAAGGTGGATGGAACAGCCTGGGTCTCAGATGTCCATGGTCTGCTTCTGAGTGATGCTCCTTAGACTTCTTTAATGTGAAATAAAAATAAGCTCCCATCTACTTTGACCACTGTTATTTCCAGTCCCACTTGCTAGCGGCTGAATGCAGTTTCTAACCGTTACCTGTGTTTATTACCTGACTTTCCTGCTAGAATGTAACCTGGGACTTGGTGTAGTTCTCTACTGGATCTCTAGATCCTGACACCTCGTAAATATTTGTTGAATGAATGGATACTAAAAGCACAAAAGTCACGGAAGTCCTTCTGCCCAAATCCTGGCTTCAGTAGACACTTAGCAAGCATCTTCTTGATCACTGACCCAGCGGCATAGATACTTATGTGAGACAAAGCAATGTTACTTTCCAAATATTAGCTGTAGAAAGAGTGTCATTCATTTCCTAGGTGTATAAAATGCAGACTTGCTTTGGATTTAAGGCCAGGACACTATGACATCTTTGGAGTTCAGGAGCTTGTTAACACAACAGTCCTGATGCTGCAGTGGCCTGGACTTCCTCCCTTTCTACAAAACAGCTGCACCAACATATAACTGTGCTCCTGTCATAAAACATCCATAGGCAAATGGAGCAGTTTATTATCTGTAACCTTGGAATGAAGCGGCAGCTTAAAGACTCCATAGGTTCTTTGGCTAGAGTAAAATAGTGCCCAGGAAGTACTGGAGTCAATGACACATATGGCTCAGAGGATTAGAACTTGCCTGCAAAAATAGCTTTTGAATCAGAGCTTAAGAGTGAGTGGTAGTAATTCCAATTTTACTAAGTTCAGTTGAGTTGAAAAGGTTGGACTAGTGAATGACCTAAGTTTCAGCCCCAGTTAATGTGACTTATTATTTATGTGGTCGTGTGACCTGGAACAACACTTTCACTTAAGGGCACTAATCCCTTTCATAAGGGTGCCACCCTTGTGACCAAAATACCTCCAAAAGGCCGATACCCTCACACTAGAGGCTAGGAGTTTAGGATATGAATTTTAGGAGGACACAGATATTTAGTCCACAACAGATGACTGTCGCTGCTCCAAGTGGTGTCAGCTGTGTTGTCCTAGGGCTGGAGGCCCCAAGATGGACTCATGTGTTAAGGCCTTGGTACTACTGTGGCCTCATTTTCAAAACTGGGATTACACCTTTCTTTGCTGCCCTAGTAGCGAGGATCATATGGGATAATGCATATGGACGTAAGCCATAATGTTTATGTGTATATTTACAGTTTTTTAGAGATGGGAAGACCTATAGGGATTGTCTAACTCAAGCCCTCATTGTACAAATCTAAATAATGATGGCCAGAAAGTCACAGTTTTGCCCCAGATCACAGGGTAAAGTAGTGGCAGAACTGGGTCTTTAACTCACAGACCAGTGTTCTCCCTACTATACCATCTGGCTTGTTATGTTGTTAGCTTTCTCTCTCTCATTCTTTTTTTTCTTTTTTTCTTTTTTTTTTTTTTTGAGACAGCGTCTGGCTCTATTGCCCAGGCTGAGTGCAGTGACGTGATTACTGCCTACTGCAACCTCGACCTTCTGGGCTCAAGTGATCCTCCTGCCTTAGCCTCCCAAGTAGCTGGTACTACAGGGTACTATTACTTTTACGTGTCCAGCTATTACTTTGGTTTATCATTGTTATTAAAGTGCTGTGTAGCAGGGAAATCAGCTCCCTGTTAAGGAGGTACAATTCAGATGCAAGATGCTTTCAATCACTTGTGCATTCCACAGTATTTATTGCTGCTACCATGTGTCAAACTCTGCTCTAGGCTTTGAGGATACAGCAGTGAGCAAAACAGACAGAAATCCCTGCCTTCAGAGAGCTTAGCTCACACACGTGTGCACACACAGACACACACACGCAAATGGTGTCAAGTGCTACAGAGAAAAATAGGACAGTGAAGAAAGATGGGGAGTGCTAGAGTTGGGGGACAGGGAGGGGTGATGTTTGCTGTCCTGAGTAAGGCGGTCAAGGAAGATCTCCCTGATTGGATTAAGGAGTGGCCTGAAGGAGTAGGGGGAGGAAGCCATGTGGATATTTTAGGGGAAGAGTGTTCAAGGGAGAAGGAGCAGCAGGTTCTAATACCCTGAGACTGCTCTTGGCCTCTTCAAGGTGAGCAAATAAGCCGGTCTGACTGGATGGAGCACAGTGAACAATGGAATGAGTGCAAGGAGAGGGCAGAGAATCAGGGGGTAGGAAAGGGTCCATCATGGAGGGCCTTGTGGACCACTATAAGAATTTTGACTTTGACTCAGCTTTTAAATTAGTGCAAAGCATAAATTCATCGGAAGACTGATATGACCTTTATAAATTAACATTTTTCTTTTGATCCACCATTTTCTCCCTAATCCTGAATTTGAACTGTGTCACATGGTTGGTATTGGATGCCACTGAGTTCCCTACCCTAAGTGACCTGTTAGCGAATATTTCTAAAGAAGAGAAATCCAGAAGAGCTCAGGAAGCTCATGTTCCGAATAAGGTTAAAATGAACTTGTGAGGTGTTTCTCGGCATCCTAAAACCAATTAAGCAGGTTACACGGAAGTATTTCTAAAAAACAGCAGTACCGTGGAAGGAGACTGACAGGTGAGCAGATGGAGGAGCCATCAACTCAAATTTATTTCACAGCTTACAACTCAAATGAGCATTCCAAAATCAGAACAGCTGGCCTTTTATTCTGTAAGCCATTGTCCCTTGCTTTGCTTATCTCTCAGGAGTATGAGTGGATTATACTCACTGGCAGTCTGTCTGTCGGTCTTTGACTTTGCAGGGGAAAATCCTTTGTAGAAAAACAGGCTCTTTGTGTAAATCAGATTTTTCTGTAATGTCTGCCGCTTCCTGCAGACTGTGAAGTTTTGAGATTCTGGAAATCTATGGCTTTTCCTTTTTAGCTTTTATTTTCCTAACTGTATTTGTTACTTACATGACTGCTGTCATTTACTCAGAATCAACTTGATTCTGAGTAAATGGAATTGAACCACATAGTCAAAAAGCACAATCTTCCAATTTGCAAGAAGAAATGTTTTTTTAAAATGTTGTAGTGCATTTAAAAAATCACAGCTACCTTGGATTTCTAATCAGAAATTATTCTGGAATCTTTCTGAAGTTTGAGACTGTCGCATGCAAACTTTACTTAAATTTCAAGCAACAGGAAGTCATGAGATTTGGAAAGGGTTATCTTTTGTCAATCATGATCCTTTGCGGGGTTCTGTGGTGACAGAGGACAGTGGAGAGACCGTATTCTGTGGCTAAAAGGAGGGCTTGATACTACCCAGTGGGGATTTTGTTCCAGTAATTGCATCAAATTGGACCTGCTGCCATGTCGTAGGTATAGCGTGATTATCAGTCATTAAGTCATGCACCTATATGCCTTCCCTCCCAATGGCTGAGTCACTAGCAGAATATATTTTCTTCTAAAGTGTTTGTTTTCATTGTTGCCCTTTAAAAATAATGAGTTCATTCTATTCCCTTGCAAGGAAAGTTACTCTAGACTGCTTTGAAATTGTATATCTTTTGTTGAGCACATTTCTGCAGTGGTTCCATAGCATTGTGTGCTGGGGAACCCAACCCGGCCTCTCTTAAAGCGTCCAACCAAGCGGCCTCTGACTTGATACATATAATCGTCCAGCCCATTTGACCTTTATATTGTTACCCTTGGGCAGGTGGAAGTCATGCAAGTTTCGGGTGACCCTATCATGTGACCAGAGATCAAAGGTCAGCAGCTCCTAAATGTTCGGCTGTCAAGGTAGCCCATTCATCACTATCATTATGTAACTGACAAGCCCACAAATGAACCTGGGGATAAAATTATTCTCAGCCCTCTACCTCCTGGGTTTACACCCTAGTGGTGGGCCAAGCAGTCTCACATATTAAGTGGTTCCAAGGGCCTGCCACAGTCCCTGAAGTAGGGGGAGGACTTCAGGAGACCTATTTCATGTGCCAGACCCTGGGAAGTCACCAGCTGCCTGCCTGGGAAGCCAAGTTGCTGCTCTGCAGGAGCTGACCCTGAGTCTGGTTTCCTCTGAAATGGAGCTGAATTGAATGTTAGTTCTTTCTGGACCCAAAGACACACATATGTCCCTGCCACCACAGCCCACTTTGAGCATCTTTGTGGTCCTTTGTGGCAGGTTAACACAGTGCAGTGTTTTCACCAACTGGCCTGATCTTAAGAGTCACCTATGAAAGTGAAGATTCCCAGGATGCTCATCTGGAAAGTCTGACTGAGGACCAGGTGCCGTTAGGAAACTCAGTTTCTAACAGGGGTCCAAAATGATTCTCATGATGTCTGTATTTTGGAAGAATGCAAAAAGATTTGGAGTCAGATAATTTTGGCTTCACATCCTGACCCTATCCCTTGTTTGGCTGTGAAGTCTTGGATGGGTTAGTTAATCTTCTGGGCCTCAGTTTCAGTTTTGAGGACTAACATTTTAATAGAAGATGGATAGAATGCCTAGCACTCGTCTTTATTATTATGGGTGTTTGTTTGTTTGTTTGTTTGTTTGTTTGTTTGTTTGAGACAGGGTCTTGCTCTGCCACCTAGGCTGAAGTGCAGTGGCACAATCACGGCTCGCTGTCCCCTCAACCTCCCAGCTTCCCAGGCTCAAGTGATCCTCCCACCTCAGCCTCCCAACTAGCTAGGACTGCAGGTGCCTGCCACCATGCCTGAGTAGTCTTTTTAAATTTTTTGTAGAGATGGGGTTTCGCTATGTTGCCCAGGCTGGTCTTGAACTCCTGAGCTCAAGCCATCTGCCTCCCTCGGCTTCCCAAAGTGCTGGGATAATAGGTGTGAGCCACTGTGCCAAGCCTTATTGACTCTTTTAAAGGTTTTTATTAGTATTCTTATTATCCCTTTGGTGTGAGAGGAGATGTCATCGAAAGAGCATTGGCATGAGGGACAGGAGAAAGGCAGTGCTGTGAGGATCACACAGGCTCATCACATGGCTGGGAGGTGCCCTGGTGGAGACTGCACATTCTAGCAGTAGAAGGGAAAAGGCAGGGCACTCCTCTGGACCCCTGAAGAAAGAGTGGAGATGCCTTTGACCTATTTCATTACCTAAGGTGGCCCTGACTTCCAAACCAGCAAGGGACTCTTGCATCCCTTATCTCCTCATCTTCTGACCTCCTGGAGGTGCGATCTGAGCACTTTTACCCCTCACCCAGGGTCCTCTTTTCTTTCATAGAACCTTTACCATAGGCCAGAGGAGCTGGGGGGTTTTTTTGTTTGTTTGTTTTTGTTTTCACTTTTATTTTAGGTTTGGGGGTATGTGTGGAGGTTTGTTACATAGGTAAACATGTGTCATGGGAGTCTGAGGTACAGATTATTTCATCACCCAGTTATTAAGCCCAGTACCCAATAGTTATCTTTTCTGCTGCTCCTGCTCCTCCCACCCTCCCTGCTCAAGTAGACCCCAGTGTCTCTTGTTTCCTTCTTTGTGTTCATAGATTCTTATCATTTAACTCCCACTTATAAGTGAGAACATGCAGTATTTGTTCCTGGGTTAGTTTGCTAAGGAAAATAGCCTCCAGCTCCATCCATGTTCCCACAGAAGATATGATCTTGTTGTTATGGCTGCATTGTATTCCATGGTGTATATGTGGATCTTGTTTTTTTTATGGCTGTATTGTATTCCATGGTGTATATATTTTCTGTATTTAATCTTGCATTGATGGACATTTAGGTTGATTCCATAACTTTGCTATTGTGAAGAGTGCTGCAGTGAACATTTGCATGCATGTGTTTTATGGCAGAATGATTTATATTCCTCTGAGTGTATACCTAGTAATGGGATTGCTGGGTTGAATATTAGTTCTACTTTTAGCTCTTTCAGGAATTGCCACACTGCTTTCCACAATGGCTGAACTAAATTACACTCCCACCAACAGTGTATAAGTGTTCCCTTTTCTCCCCAGACTTGCCAACATCTGTTATTTTTTACTTTTAATAATAGCCATTCTGACTGATGTGAGATGGTATCTCACTGTGGTTTTGATTTGCACTTCTCTAATAATCAGGGCTATTGAGCTTTTTTTTTCATATGCTAGTTGGCCGCATGTATGCTTTTTTTTTGTTTTTTTTTTTTTTGAAAAGTGCCTGTTCATGTTCTTTGCCTACTTTTTAATGGGGTTTTCTCTTGTACATTTGTTTATGTTCCTTATAGATGCCGGATATTAGACCTTTGTCAGATGCATAATTTGCAAATATTTTCTCCCATTCTGCAGGTCATCTATTTACTCTGTTTAGTTTCTTTTGCTGTGCAGAAGCTTTTAAGTTTAATTGGATCCTACTTGTCAACTTTTGCTTTTGAAACCCTGGAAGACAAACTAGGCAATACCATCCTGAACATAGGAATGGACAGAAATTTCATGACAAAGACACCAAAAGCAATCACAGCAAAAGCAGGGGAGCTCTTAACCATGATTTACAGTGAGATACTCTGGTTCCATGGCCAGGATGATGGGAAACCTTTACCAAAAGAAATCTCTTCTTGGAATCCCAAGTTGAAACTCTAAATGTTCTATCTCATGAAAAATAACAATAAGCTGGGCACTGTTTTGCATGCCTGTAATCTCAGCTACATAAGAGGCTGAGAAAGGAGGATCACTTGAGTCCAGGAATTCCAGCCCAGCCTGGGCAACATAGTGAGACCCCATCTCAAAACCAAACAAAAAGCCCTGATCGTTCATGGCTATTGTACTATATAGTATTATTAATATTACATTTCAGACAAACTGTAGGTCGTGTAGGCGCTGAGGAAAAGAATTGGGAACTGTGAAAACCATTGTTTATATAGAAGATGTCTTTTGAGCTCCAAACAAATGTGGAGAACATAAGCCATTGACAGCAGCTGGGCACTGCCTGCACTGTCCCCTTCTCCAAGGCAGCAGGACGGCACAGACCCACAGGAGGGACTCTAATTATACTGATTGGCCAAGATCCAGGCTCTGTGCTAAATGGAAGAAAGATTTCTTGCCTGTGCGTGGTGGCTCGTTCCCATATTCTCGACACTTTGAGAGGCCAAGGCAGGAGGATCACTGGAGCCCAGGAGTTTGAGACCAACCTGTGCAACAAAGGGAGACCCCATCACCCCATCTCTACAAAAAACAAAAACAAAAATAGCCAGATGTGGTGATGCATGCCTGTACTCCCACCTACTCGGGAGGCTGAGGATCGCTGGAGCCCAGGTGTTGGAGGCTGCAGTGAGCTATGACTGTGCCACTGTGCTCCAGCCTGGGCAACAGAGTGAGACCCTGTCTCGGAAAAAGAAAGGAAGAAAGAGTTCTTGAAAAATGGATGGTTATTTATGTGGCTGAATGGTGTTATCTTGGTGTTCAAAAGCACTTCGGGTATATTTGGCAGTTAAAGCATTTTTAAAGCACCTAAACAGCCTATCTTGTGTTGGACTTCTCACCTCTTCCCAGAAGCCTGAGGCCAAAAAGTAGATGTGTATACAACTAGAATTTAAGCCAAACCCGGCTTCTCAAGTGGTCGTGGTTGAAGAACAATAACTACTAAAAAGATGTATTGACCCAGGGGGGAAAAAAAGCTGACCCCTGGGGAAAAGTCTGGATTTTCCTCACTCTCTGATGTGTGTTGACTTTACTGATCTGGAAACATTAACATGAGGAACAGAGGCAAGAGGTTAAAAGCCTTTCAAAGAAAAAGTGAACGTGTCTTTTGTGAAAACTCATTTAGGAATTGGTTTGGTTTAGTGGTTCTGCAATAGGTAAACTGAGTTATTTGACATGCTGACTTGATAAAGCCACCTTTGTCCGAGTAGACCGTTATGATAGCTGTAAGTATGACTGGGTGGCCATTTACTTGTCAAGTTGTCCACAGTGCCATGATAGTGACAAAAGTCCAAGAAGACACATTACAAATTCATTAACTTGTTCTTCTCTTTTCAGAGGATTTAGAGTGTCAAGGGAAAGATTATTATAAACTAGACTGCATAGTTTTGTCACCACTCACTATAACAGATTATTTGGAGCAAAACACAGTGAGACTATGAAAAACAGCGCAATGGAGTGGCTTCCTCCTTGAGGTTAAATTTTAAATGTAGCACTTAAGGTAGGCATCGTAGAGGTGAGAATTATACATGGAAATCCCTTCAATTTGTACATCAGGTACTGGCAGGGATTTAGATACCATGTTAACAGGAAAAATACTTATCTTTAAACCCTGAATCACTCTGTATGGCAAGACGGTTGCCACACAAATACACATTAGAGTGAAATGAACCCTCAAGATACTGAATTGAACAGAGGACATTAAAGTCCCATATTGGTCTCACGCTCCCTTTAAAGCGTAAGGCCATTGAGAGGATTGTTGCCCTATGACATCATTATTTCCTGCTTTTTTCATGCTGATCCTGGCAGGTGGGTTTTGCAGGTTCATGTGGATTTGATGTAATACCAGTGTTTTCTACCTGAGGCCTGGTTTTTTGTTTTGTTTTGGTTTGGTTTGGTTTTTTTGTTTTTTTGATGGAGTTTCGCTCTGTCACCTAGGCTGGAGTGCAGTGGCACAGTCTTGGCTTGCTGCAACCTCTGCCTCCCGGATTCAAGCGATTCTCCTGCTTCAGCCTCCTGAGTAACTGGGATTACAGGCACGTACCACCACGCCTGGCTAATTTTTGTATTTTTAGTAGAGACGGGGTTTCGCCATGTTGGTCAGGCTGGTCTCGAACTCCTGACCTCGTGATCCACCCACCTCAGCCTCCCAAAGTGCTGGGATTACAGGTGTGAAGCACTGCGCCTGGCTCCTGAGGCCTCTTAAGCCTTGGTATTGGCTTATGCTATGGTGCATTAGGAGAATGCATTATCACGTAGCTGATGCCCTCAAACAGACTCCTACTCAGCGTTAGGCCAAGTGACTGTCAACTCCTTAAATTCAAATTCCAGAAAAAACACTGACTTAAAGAAGAGGAGACTTTTAAACATTGGGTATTTTCTGATGAAGCTGTCTGTTTAAACTGCTCTATTCTTTACAAGTGTGATTTCTTTCATTTTTATTTGCAAGCGTTACAAGCCCTCTGGCCAATGTTGCATGATCAGCTAGGTTTTAAAAATAGGACTTGTATCACATAAGAAAAGGGATATTGAGGCATAATTATACATTTATGTGGTACTTTACATATTTTACAGTGCTTTTATATATGTTATTTGATTCTATCTTCACATAACCCAGTAAAGCAGAGAAGCATTAACTTCAGTGTAATAGTTGAGGAAACTAAGAGGTTGAGATATTTTTCTCAAGGTCACCCAGGGAATATATCAATAATTAGAGATAGTTTATGCCCTCAGAAGCTGAACATGTATCTTTTATTTCTATAGACTGTAGATATTTACGCTGTAAGAGCCTCACCATCAAAAGAATGAAAAAAAGAAAACTAGGTTTTATCAGTCATCTGACATAATAATAGTCCTTCTAGAAACTGGAGGTAAAAACAACATTTGCTTCTTTCCTCTGAAATGATTTGGAATGTCCTAAATATCTAAATTTGACAAGAATAGCTGACTAGTCAATGGACAGGATCCATTTTAGTCCAAATGGAAATCCATGAAAAAGATGGAACGAAGTGAAACGGGCAGCCAGCCAGATGTCCAGGGGTCTGACCCGCCCTGGCTCCCCTGCGCACCATTCCATCAAACCTTGAGTAAGGCAGCCCTCACTCAAACTGGGGATCCAAATACCTACCTCTGCCATCTCTCCTAGGTTATTAGGAAAGTAAGAAGCAGTGCTGTGGATCGACATTATTTGGGACATTTGAACATTGTACAAAATGCAACTGTTATTTTTATTAGGAGTTGTTCTCCTCTTTCCCATTGAAGAATTCCCTCTTACGAGTTCATTTCTGTTATCTTTTCAGTGGCCCATGCTTGGTAATATTTCTCCATCAAGTTCTAGTCTCTGTGTGTGTGTGTGTGTGTGTGTGTGTGTGTATGTGTGTTACACTTGCTTATTCTGATGAATCTTTCAGCAGAAACCATTTCTCCTGAAATCTTTATCATTTCATCAAGAGTAATGGAAATGTTACCTGTCCTTCTTTATTTGTTGCAAAATTTAGGGACAAGGAAGAAGACCGTGTATGTTTTCTTAAAATCAATGGCCAGCACATTACTGTAAAACCTATTGATTAAAAACACAAAGTATAATGTTAGTCATTTAGTCTGTGAAGTGATGCAATAAGGGAAGAAATTTATCCTTTGACTTTTGCATTAACCTTTTATTGACTGCTTGCATACCCATAATTAACACACACTTTAGCTAAAGTGGTTAATTTTAGCATGGTGACCAGTGTTCACTAATGTAGCTGCAATCCCGATCATCTAAATGTAAGTGCAGCCCTGGGGGAAATCAGCGGGCAGTGAAGCCCTTCATGAGTTACACCTTGGTCGGGGGGACTTCTGGACAATCTGCTGGCAGCCAGCCAGTGTGACACCTTTCGGCTGCTTCCTGTTACGTCACTAGGTCATTCAGGGAGAACCACTCCTAAGTAGCTGAGAGTTTTAGGAGGTGGTTTATACAGTGCTTTGAGTCAAAATAATATGAATTTAGGAAGGAGAAAGTATATATATTATATATATACTTTATATACACATATAATATGTAATATACTATATATTGTATATAGTTATATGTATTTATTATATAATTATTTTATATATTATATATTAGATATAATTATATATTTTTTATATTTATCATATCAGTATTATATATAATGATATAACTATTATATATAATTTTAATTATATAATAAATATATAAAATTATATAATTCTTACGATTATATATGTTATATAATTATATATTAAATATATAAAATATATAATTGTATAATAATAAATACATATAATTGTATATTTTAATAAATATATAATTACTTATTGTATAGACAATATTGTATGTAATTATTTATGTATGTCATTTATAATTATATATAATAAATATATTGTATATAAATATATCATAATACATAATATATAATATATTAAAAGTACATGTACATACTATATTATATATATACTTTATCTCTCTTCCTCCTAAATTCATATTATAAATTTACATTACATATTATATATAACATGTAATAAAGTATATTGTATAAAATTTGTATATATAAAATATTTATAATATTTATTATATTTGAAATACTTATATATAAAGTAATAGGTATATATATAAAGCATATGTATACAATATTTTTTGTGTATGTATGTATTATTTTCCTTTGCTCTCCTTGAACTGCTTCATGAAAGGGGCAGTATTTTCTGAACAGATCCAAGTTTATTTGCTAACCCAACAAACATTTTTAAAAATGGGATTTTTCCTTAGGATAGGATTAGAGAGGACAGGATTGAAAGGGGAAATTGTAACTTTCTTATTGTTTAGCTGGGTTCAGTAGGACTTGGGAATGACACTGAGAGGGGAATCGTGTTAACTTTCTTTAGCAACATTATCCAGCTTTAGTCCTGAAAACTGGCTTATTTTCATGCAAAGGCCAGTGTGGATGGACCAGCATTCTCTTGTTTTCTGGGCAGAAATCTGTCCCAAATAGAAATACTGTTTGAAACGAAACCAAATGTCAGTGTTTTCGTGGGTTCACACCCAGGTATTCTCTGCACACACTACACTGTATCAGCCACAACGTCTCAGCTTAGAGAGACTACCTGAATCCACTTGGCAAAGGCAATGGATGTGGTAAAAGGCAGGAAATAACTGAGAGAAAGGAAGCATGGCCAGCATATCAGCTAGGATTCTTTACAGAAAAACCTAATTCAGACAATAAAGTCTCATGAAACTGAAACATCTAAGTGAAGCATGACCCACATACTCAAACAGCATGGTCCAGGATCCACCCCTTGCTGGATGGCAGCAAAATGTTGATGGCAGTTCCACATCACACATCCTAATTGTTCATAGGCCAGGAGAGGAGAAAGTCTTTTCCTTTAGCTCCCATACCAGTCCTCTGATTTAGTCTCTTGATTTTGCCTCATATTGGGTCATATGCCTCCTCTTAAACCACTCCCTGTGGCTAGGAGAGCATGATGTACTGATGTAGCTGAAGCCAATCAAGGCTCTTCTCTGGCTGTAGAGGTGGAGCTAGTCCCACCCACATCAAGTCATGAAGGATAGGGAAATAACAGGTATCCCACAGGAAAATTAGTATCCTGTTGGTGGGAAAGGTGGGAGTAAATACAGGACAATAAATTTCCATCCCAATCAGTATTTCTTACCCATTTCATGAGACAACTTGGGGCCCCTTTATTTTATAAGAGACTATAGAGTATTGTGTGCTAAGAAACAATCCAACTTTATTTCCTGTAAATGCAAAAATCAGTCTGGAACAACCACCACTTAGAAGGCCAGACGCCAGTGCCTTTTATCAATCCTAGGTCTTCAGGAACAACTGTTGATCTCTTCTGAATCTGAACATTTTAGCCTGACACTGGAGAGTCGTAGCAGCTTGAATACATAAGCCTCAGGGTCTTGGGATGTCACAATGTGATAGGATCCAGCCTTAGGTGCAATTTGATTCAAGCCAGAAAGAGCTGCTCCTGTATCCCCAGAGCTTCCCCTAGGAGTCCGTCTAGAGGCTCCGCACCCAGTTAGTATGAAGGAAGGAGACAGCCCAAGTATAATATAATAGGCAGCTCTCTCATTGGCATTTCTCATCTGCCACCGGTACCTGGAGTAGAAGTAACCATAGTGATAAGATTATTTAATGGGTATTGGGCGCTTGCTATGTGCCAGGAAATGTTCTAAGCACTTTCTGCATCTAATTCATGTGATCTTCACATCAACCCCATAAGTCAGATACTATTACTGCCATCACCACTTGACAGACTGAGGCTCAGCGAGGTAACAAAACCTGCCCAAGATATCATGGCCCTGGAGAGCAGCAACTCCGGCAATACAGAGAACACACTCTTTACCACCATGCTGCAGTCTCCCTGCTTCCCATCTTTGGAAATTCAGATCCAAGAAGGAAGAATGAGTGACCCGAGCAAAAGAAATGAAACCCTAAAGGGGGACAGATGTGCCTTCAAGTAATTCCCAGCCTTCTCTTTATCAGTTCTGTAGGCTGGCATGATGCTAAATCACACAATGTCATTTGAGTTAGGGATGTCTGTCCTTTTTCATGGGTAATACATCACCTCCAATAACAAGCCCTCTCCTGGCCCCTATTACTATCAGTTGGAAATTGGCAAGGAACACTGGACATTAAAGAAAAAATTTTAAAGCAATCTTGAAATTTCTGAATGAAGGCTCTGAAGAAACCCAACAAAGAGTTCTACTCCTGACCCAGATGGATGCAGTGACTGTGTACAGCTTGTCTGTCAGAGCTTGAATGCAAAGGAGCCACTTCTCATACCAGCCAGTCTTTTTTTCTTTCTTTCCTTTTTTTTTTTTTTTTTTGGAAACAGAGCCTTGCTCTGTTGCCCAGGCTAGGGTGCAATAGCACGATCTTGGCTCACTACAACCCCACCTCCCGGGTTCAAGCGATTCTCGTGCCTCAGCCTCCTGAGTAGCTGGGATTACAGGTGGGCATCACCGTGCGCAGCTAATTTTTGTATTTTTTAGTAGAGACAGGGTTTCACCATGTTGCCCAGGCTGATCTTAAACTCTTGGAAGTGATCTGCCTGCCTTGGCCTACCAGGATGCAAAGGATTACAGGTGTGAGTCACCATGCCTAGCCCCAGCCAGTCCTCTGATGAGAAGAATAACAGCCGAAACCTGCAACAGCTTTGCCCAAAAGAAAAGCCATCGGGATTGGGAAACTTGTACAACACAGCATAAGCAAACCTCTGCAGCAGGCTTCAATGTGTTTAATACTTTCACAAAGTACGGAGGCAAAACCCATTTGACAGGTGAAAAAGCATCTCTATTGACTTTCTACAAACCTTATGATGTTCTAGGTGGATCGACACTTATCATAGCCCTTTAATCTGCCAGCCAGGATAATGTGTGCATGGATAATTTATCCACTGTGAGATTGAAATGCTCCATTTGGAATAACTTTCCCTATCCAGTAAATTGAGCATTACTCCAGGATTCTGAGACAGAGAGAAAGCACAATTTTAAAAGCTTTGCAGAATTCCTTTGTAATTAGTCGCAGCTTTCCTTGAATATTAATTTCCCCCACATCCCTTTCAAGTGGTTTAGAGACTGTCTCTAGAACTACAGAGATGCACCCTCAGAACCATGACAGCAAGCGGCATGGTCTCAAACACCTATGATTAAGTAGTCTGCAGAACGCACCCTCTGTTCTTCAGTGCAGTGTGTAGCTTATCAGTGCAAACAGTTTAATATTTATGCTAAGAGGATTGTCAAAAGCAGCTTCTGTTGCTTTAATTCTTGTTTTAAATAAATAATGAGAACATTTAAACACATTACTCTTCTTGAGGCCCCGGGGTCAGCTAATCTTATTATTTATGAAGTGATGTGCTACATAATAGTACTTAGTGCATGTTAACAGACGCTATTATCAGGGCCTGATGCAGAGAGCCGAAGATATATTAGAATGTTATGTGTAATGTGCGACGGATTGAGTGCATAGGATGCCGGTGTAGCAATTAACCACACGCGAAAATAGGTGTAAAGTTGACGTATGTTTTCCCGGGGGGATCCCCTCACCATTAATAATTCCCCAGAGAAGAAGATGTCTTTCAGTTAGGAACCCTCTCTACCATCAGGCTTGGAAATGGGGCCAGCATCTTCCATTCTTTGATCTCTTCATAGTCAGTCCTACACAATCAGAAGACATATAGTGAGCATGACTTTTTAGTTGATTTAGACAAAAATGCAGAGATGGCGGGGGTGGAGGGAGGCACGTGTGCATTGTCCCAAATGTCCTCATAGTGTTTGGTTTTGGTCCACACATTTTCACTACCACGTACTCCAGGAGAGTGGAGAAATGGTTCATTCCTTATTGCAATCTGTTTCCTTCTCTCCGATCCTCATTTTGCGATAAATAAAGCTAAAGCCACTGAGTTTTCCCAGGTCACTTTTAAATAAGCCAGTCTCTCTGAGAGATAGATGCCTGCCAAGGTGTGAGAATGTTGCCCCAATTTTTTTCCTGTGAGGCTATAATTTAGCTTCATATCATAATTAATTTCTCTACTATTGATGAATAATCCATTCAATAAAAACCGTGATTTAAGTGTTTTCCTGAGGGACTAACTCTTGCTAGCCTCTTAATTTAATTTTGTGGAAGTTTTTCCCACCTCTTCATCAGTGGAAATGATTATTAACCTCTATTTGCATATATCCTTATAAATCGGTCTCTCCTTGGAGCGCCTTTTTCTGAGCACAGCAAGCTGGGACACTTGTAAATCTCCAGGATCTCCAAAGTCAATCCCGGCCTGTAATATTGTTTAATCTATTCTTGGACGTTTTAATGCAGTAAATTCAATTTAATCTTTCCCAGTAATCTAGTAATACATTGAAATCCCACAAACATTTAAATCTGATAATGGCTTAATCACACACTTTAAATAACAGTTGAGATAATGAAAAAATAATTCACCATTTTAAAGGCAGAGTAACTGAATTTCCCCGATGATTGGCTTCTTCGCAGCCACCTGAGATGATACAAATCTGGGAGTCAAAGCACAGGAAGCCCAGACCATCAGGAACAGCCTTCCTTCTTAGAAACACCTGCGTTCCGCCTGTAGCCTCATTCAGTCATCGCCATGACCTTCACCCCAGAGGACTGTCTTTGGAGCATTGGCCGGTGTTGCTCCAAGCTTCCTGTGGGTTGGGGTCTTCTGGGGGTTTCCTCCCATGGATTAATTTCCTATTGTTACTCTTCCAGGTGCCAGTCGCGAATTGCCCGAACTTTACCTGCTGATCAGAAGCCAGAATGTCGGCCATACTGGGAAAAGGATGACGTTTCGATGCCTCTGCCGTTTGATCTCACAGACATCGTCTCAGAACTCAGAGGTCAGCTTCTGGAAGCAAAACCCTAGAAGGAGCACAAGTCTCAGGCAGAGGAGAAAAAGAGATCGGCTTTTCTCCTCCAGTGTTGTCACGGGCTTAAGCAAGGGCAGCGGAGACTTCTCTTGGCCCCTAGATTGTAGCACCCGGGTCCCAATCTAAAACAGCTAGGAAATGGTGCCCATGAATTTTTAAATGTTTAAAAATGACCCTGTGTGATAGTCTGATTTGGTGTTAAACAGGACCTTCTTCCCCAAAAATTCTTCAGATTTTAAAATGTGAGCCATTCAGCCCCCAAGGTCCAGGGCAGGCGACAGGAACAAGCCCAGCGTGTGACAAAGCCTAACCTACTTTCCTCTTTCCCAAGCTTTTTCAGAGACTCTGGAGTGGACCCAGCCCTCTGGGGAAAGACAGAACTTAGAGACATCCCAGTTTCTCACCACACCCATAGGTACTGTCCAATATGGTAGCCACTAGCTAGCTTTGGCTACTTCAATTTAAATTCAGTTTTAATTTTAATATAAAATGCAGCTCTTCAGTTGCCCTGGCCACATTTCAAGTGCTTAATAGCCTCATGTGACTAGTGACTGCTGTATGGACAGTACAGATATGGAACATTTTCATCATCGAAGAAAGTCCTGTTGGACAACGCTTCTATAAAAAGTTTGAGAGCAGGAATTCTCCTTTCCATTCCTCTGTAGCCTCTATCCCCAAAGGCAAAGAAACTAAAAGAGAAATGACTCATTGAAGATTGGCCTCTTTCCTTTCTCTAAGACGAACCTAAGTAAAAGCCTGAGCTTTGAGTTCTATGCTCAGCGCACAGGAAGGAGATGTTAACAATTAAAATAAAGTTGATATCCTGTCTTTAGGGAGTTTCCCTGATCTCTTGAAAGAGACACAGCCCTATTTACATTATTCCGCGGATTTCACCAGCATAGTATTATTTTTTCTGTAAGTCCCTCATTCTTATGTAATAACAGGTGGAACTGAGGTTTGAAGAACCTCAGTGGCCCATCCTGATGACATTGGAGACTCAGAGAGACAAGCGAGAGTAGGGTTTAAAACCTGAGCTTTAAGACTCCCACTAGCTTTGTGTCCTTTGGTATGTTAACGTGCCTCAGTTTCCTCATCTGTATAATGGGGATACATGAAAGGCACCACTCCCAAGGTGAACATTAAGTGAGATGATTCTAGTTACAGACTTAGAGCAATTTCCAGCACATAGTCAAATATCCAGGAAATTCTAGTACTGTTATGTGTGGGTGAACTGACCTGGATGTAGATGCTTTCATCTCTCTTTCTGACCCCTCCGCCAGTTTTGTCTTGTGATGCCATTAACACATCTCTCCCTTTCCGACCTGGCTCCTGCCCACTGATGTCCCAAGAAATCGTGAGAATAGTTAGCCCCCCTCTCCCCAGCCTGTTGCCCTCTGGTGTAGGTGTTCACAGTAGTTGAGAAGTTGAAGAGCTTTTGCCCGTTGAAGGTGCACTGAGAATAAACTCTTTCGTGCCACCAGAATTGCAGTGGTTCACGGCCTGCACTTATTCCCATGCAGTTAATAGACACAGAAATGTCTTGTTAAGCAAAGCGACCAGGATCTCATCGTGCTGAGACTCGAGTCTCTCAGACCTTGGATTCATCCCCTGGTGTCTTTGAGCCTCGGTTTCCGCATTGGTAAAAGAGAAGTGAAGCACTGTCTCACAGGGTCATCACAGAGATTAAATGAAATAACATAGACCAGGAGGGCGTGGCGTTTGAAAGTCACAGATGGGGCACCCTCGGGCCATCCAGCCCAGTGTTTTCTTTAGCCCCTATGATATTCATTTTTTGTTATATTCCATTAGGTGCCAATATTTTAAAAATGGGAGATTTCACATAAAATTAAAAGGTCTGCATTTTCTTTTTTTTTTTCTTTTTTGAGACAGAGTCTTACTCTGTCACCAGGCTAGAGTGCAGTAGCACGATCTCAGCTCACTGCACCCTCCGCCTCCCAGGTTCAAGTGATTCTCCTGACTCAGCCTTGTGAGTAGCTGGGACTACAGGCACGTGCCACCACACCCAGCTAATTTTTGTATTTTTAGTAGAGATGGGTTTTCACCATGTCGGCCAGGATGGTCTCTATCTCAACCTCGTGACCCACCCATCTCGGCCTCCCAAAGTGCTGGGATTACAGGCGTGAGCTACCGCGCCCAGCCAAGGCCTGCATTTTCTTTAGAACTCAGAACACCAGTAGTCCTAGGCCCCCATCCTCGCATGGCAACAAGCTAAATAGCATCTTCCCACTGCGAGTTGGGGCATGACCCAGCCTATGGTTTGCCATACTCCCTCTTTTTCTCCATTTTGTCATTAATTGTGAACCTGACCTGTGTCACCTCTTCATGTTAGCGCTCTCCAAACCTGCTTGCTTGCACCCCTCTAGTCAAAATGTTTTGTGCTCACCCCAATATGTGTGTGACTATTGAACTCTATTTGTAGACTGCTTGTACTAATGTCATGTGCATCATAAAATATTCATATCCAATAAAAATATTAAAAGGATGAGATAAGAAACCAAGAGAGATTCTGCTGTTTTTTCCTTTTGCATGGATGAGCCAGCTTCACTGGCCTGGGTGGGGCCCAGGTGGAATTAGTTCTCAACGTCCTCCAGGTGGAATCAGGGGATGTGCACCAGGGTTGGAGAAATCACTACCTTAAGTGAATCCGAAAGGTGAGATCACATTTGCTGTAAAGAAACGGTGATCCCAGCACTTTGGGAGGCTGGGGCGGCAGATCATTGGAGGTCAGGAGTTGAAGACCAGCCTGGCCAACATGCTGAAAGCCCATCTCTACTAAAAACACAAAAATTAGCTGGGTGTGGTAGTGTGTGCCTGTAATCCCAGCTACTCAGGAGGCTGAAGCAGGCAAGTCGCTTGGCCTGGGAAGCGGAAGTTGCAGTGAGCTAAGATCATGCCACTGCGCTCCAGCCTGGGCCATGGAGCAAGAGAAAAAGAAATGGTGAGTTTCACTGAGCATGTGTTTGAGGATTTCATGTTCTCTCCAGGGAGGTTTCAGGTGGGTAGAAGGAGGTAGGCAAGATCCAATAAAAAGGCGGCTGGTGCGGACAATGACAATGAACTCGTATCCTGCAGGGTCAAGGGAAGGCTTGCTTCTGCCCTGTGATTTGGAGAAGGACTTTCCTGGAAGCACAGGCTTAGAAATCGCACCCTTCCCCCCCATGTGTGCGGATAACAGACCACCTCCATCAGCAGCAGCCCCCTCCTGCTTTCCTGCCAGTCCTCCCTGTGGTCCCAGCTATCTTGAGAAAAGTGATCTAAGAGATCTCTTTGCACTGAGGTGCTACTGACTGCCCTGCCTCCCTCCCTTCCTCCCGCAAACGTTTCTTGGTGTTGACCACAGCCTTAGCAGTGGGGCAAGCCTGGGGACCCAAAACAGATCTCTGCCTCCCAGGCTAGTGGATGCCCTGGGATATGTAGTGACCAAAACAGGAACTTACCCCATAGTGGGGAAATAGACAGTAACCAGCAAACCAATAACTAGAGTGTTCCAGGTGGTTGTAAGTGCCAGGAAGGGAACCAACTGGGAGAGGGACAGGAGGAGATGGTGACTGACCAAGGGGACCTCGATCAGGCTGTGGGGAAGGAAGGTGGTCGGGAAGAGCTTCCCAGGAAAGGGGACAGCGGGCCCAGGCAGGAGAGCCCTGGGAGGGATGCCCAAGGAAGGAAAAGGGCCCTGAGCCCAAAGCCGAGAAGACCAGGAGGGGAGAAGGGGAGATGTAGGGCAGAGCAGGCGGGAGCCGCTCGGGTTTTATTCCACACACCCCAGGAAGCGTGAAAGGGTTTCAAGCAGCAAGGGCATGGAAGTAACTTGGTGAGATATTTTTATGCTTTAGACCATCGCTCTATCTGGATTCCAGAGGGTTTCTGAGAGAGCAAACGGCTCAATCCAAAGGAGCAGCTTTCCAACTGGGGATGTCCCCCCTGGCTGGGTGAGATCTCAAGATGGCCTGCGGCCCCTCTAGGTTCCCCACCTGCTGAGTTCACTCTAAACAGCACCTCCTCTCCACACCCCGGCGGATCCATTCCTGCCGCCCTCACTGGCAGGCTCCAGCCCCTCAGAGCTTTCTAGACATGACAGAGCAGGGTCATGGCATCATTGGTGACACAATTTTAGTAATCAGCTTCAAAATCCATCACTCACTGAATCGAGGGATGCCGGAATTGAGAGTCCATAGGCCGTGTTTAACGGACCCCACGTTTAGTAGACAGTTTTTTGTATGCTTCGAGGGAAGGAAGGTATTTTCAAATGCAACTTGTTTTTTTTCTTGCTCTAGTTAGGGCTGATTTTACCACTGGGCAAATTGCATACATTTGGATCCATGCCACGCTAAATACTGTTTATTTTGGAGATCTGTCAGAGGCAAGTGCATGGAAGACAAGGGGATTCTGGTTTGAAAAGGCAATTCTCATCCAGACAGATTCAGATGGAGAGGAACGGTGCGGATTAAAATGCGCCGAAGTGGTAATGCCGTTTATCCCGTTTGCCTTTGTTACTCTGTGATTAAATGGTATTTTTAATTAAGTTTCATTGGCAGCCATAGGTATCGCGGTGGTGAAATCAATTTGACAACCATAAAGGGGAGAGAAGGCACAGGCGTGTTGTGATGATTGCGGCTGTAGGGAAAGCAGGCAACTTGCAGAGGATGGGTGGGAGGAGGGGAGCCGGCTAAGAATGACTTCCTGCAAGACAGCAAGGGCACCCCTGGGCCGCTGCTGTGTTTGGGAGGCAGGTTTGGGGGGGTTGTCAGAAGGCATTCACCTGGTTCTCTCGCTCACCTGAGACACCCGATAGATTCCTGGAAACTCCAGGAAAGTATCTGAAGTTCTGTTTCTCCATTCTCTCTTACTAACAAGGAGAACCACGAGTGCCCCCCAGATCCCGGCTAGAAGGACCAGAGAGCTTTCCACCCTGGTTCCCGGGCAGCTCTGCTCCCATAGTCCTGTGTCCCAACGGCCCCATGCTCCCAGGACGGTCCTAATTCCCACCTCTGGGAACCTTGTCAGCCAAGTCCTTCCTGCTCTCTGGTCCAAATCCTCCTCCTACATTGGAAACTGAGCCTTTCTGCACCCTCCCCTCTTTCTATCCCACTGTCATTCATCAGACTTTCCAAATCTTTGGATTCCTGAGTGGCAGAAGAGGTTTCCTGAGTTGAAGTCCTGGTTCTGTGTGTGATCCTCACTCTACCACGTCTTCAAACCTTTGTTCTCTTGTCTACAAAATGGAATAGTAGTAATCCATCACCTAAGGTTGCTGTGAAGGTTCAATAAGTTAATGTGCATTTAAAATGCCTCCCGCAGTACCTGGCATATACAGGTCTTCAGTGAGGTACTAGCTATCATTATTAACAAAGTTTCCTGTGATAACAGTGGTCGCCTTGTGACTGGGGCAAATCACTAAACCCCTCTGTGCTCCAGGCTGTGTTTATATAATGCGGATGATGATAATGCCTAGCTCACTGGATTGTTCTGTCCCCTGCGACCATCCATGTTAAGCGATTCATGTCATGTCTGGTACTCAAAACTCACTCCACGCATGTACGTTATGATGATGAAAAATATGATCTGTGGTATCCGGACCAAAATATTCAAAGGGACTAAAGATAGCTGTGGCTTGTCCAAGAAGAATATTGTGTCACTATCCCATATATTATCCCATTTGCTCTTCACAGCTTCCATTTTTCGCGAGGCGGATGGCATGGAACTTTTTATAAATGAGATATTATGAAAAATGATGCTTTAGGACTCCCACTTCTACAGTGGGAGTAGGTCACCCATTGCAATTTTAGATTTGCTTAAAAAAAAAATCCTTGCCATCACCTTCTAATGGATGATCTGTGTACAACAATTGTTTATTGACTCTGAATGTCTAAGTACCAGGGTCAGTCTATTTCAAGGGGAGGGAAGCATTAATTAACCTCCAGCATTAGATTCAGTGATTCTTTTCCAATGATGCAGTTCATGACTTTGCTCGCATTTACTTTTCATCAATCCTGAAAGAATTGAGGTAAAATAGTTCCTCTGCACATGTGTGTCAAGCTAAATGGATAACAGCAGATACAGATCTGTTTGCCTGTCTGCACTTGCCTTTAGACAAAATTCATCAATTTTACAAAAGCCACTGACTAAACATGGCACCAATACAAATGAAGCACTTCTAGCAGGCGGGGTTTCCCTTTGTTTCTGATCTGGTAAATGCAGTAGTTTCCTGCTGAGAGATGGGAAGTACTGGTCTAGGACAGCAAGGTGCCCTACAGGTGGGGCCAAAAGGGTCAAGACCATTCTACGGGAAGTTTAGGAGAAGTTCAGTGGTTCCAGATCCTGTGTGCTTTGGGTAGTTCTGACCCTCTTCATTAGTGATAACGGCATGAAGCTCTTTCGCAGTCTTCTTTTTTTTTTTTTTTTTTTCAGACAGGGTCTCACTGTCACCTAGGCTAGAGTGCGGTGGTGAGATCATGGCTCACTGCAGCCTCGACTTCATGGGCTCAACCATCCTCCTGCCTCAGCCTCCTAAGTAGTTGGGATCACAGGCACTTGCCACCACACCCGGCTAATTTTTTGTAGAGATGGGGTTTCACCACATTGCCCAGGCTGGTCTCAAACTCCTAGGCTCAAATGATCTGCCTGCATCGGCCTCCCAAAGCGCTGAGATTACAAGCGTGAGCCACTATGCCTGGCCCTCCACAAGCCTTGCTTGGTGTTAAAGATTAAACAAAGACCACACATGATCACTCTCTTCGTGGTGCCAGTTTCAAGGGCACCCTTCTTCCCTTCCCAGCCTCCGAGAGAAGGAGAGAGGGTCCACAAGCCAGATCCATCCCCACAGGTAAAACCACGACTGTGCAGCTAGCAGGTGGAGATAACATTTGGAGAAGGGCTTGTAAATGCTAAAGTCCTACTCAAGTCCAAGGGAGAGGAATTATTATTATTCATTTTGTGAAACCAATTTAGTTTGGGTGGATAATGGAAGAATTTCTATATACATTCATTACTTCTGATCAGGCAAGACCAGTCTGACACAGGAACGGTATATGGCTCACTCTTAAAGCCACAGCAGGCAGCCAGGGCTTGGAGAAATAGAAACCTCCCTTGCACAAGAATAGTCTCAATGAATCATGTTAAGGCCTCTTTTAAGTTTTTCAGACTCCATGCACCCTGTGAAAACTGCCTTTCCTGAGTAGAGGTACGTTCAGCACTTCATAAAACAATCTTGGAGCCTCCAGACACATGGATAGAGGAGCATGATTTCGTTTGCTTCTTTGCAAAACTGCTGTCCCCAACTGAAAAACCTGATTATCCTTTCAAATAGGGAATTTGGCTTTCCACGTTGATACCAGCACAGTTAACCTTCAAACCTCCAAGGCCTGCAAGAGATGAATCAGTTTCTCAGAGCAGCCAAAGCTGTGGCTTATAACTCATCCAACCCAGAAAACTGGACCACTGGTCACCATCCTTCCCCCTGCCCCCAACTCTGCAGACAGAGGTTTCTAGTTGATTATGCCTTGATTAGAGTCAGGAGAGAAGCAAGCCAGGTATATAGGATTCCCATTATCCTTCCCTCCTCTGTTCCCGACCAGGGCCACGCTCAGAGGGATCTCAGTGAACATGTGAACAATCAAGCCATGTTTACCATAGACGTTTAGTTTTCTTTTCTCAAAATCAAAACAGAGTTTAGTAGGCAGTATATTTCATGCATGCCCCTTGATCAATGAAATGATCTGTCAGAAACCATTAAAGCCCCCATTAGCTTGAATGCATTCAAAGCTAAACTATTGGATCATTTAAGGGCTGCAGTGATTGTTTTTAATATACCGTACATTGATTTCTCCCTGTGAGCAGCAACATAAGTTTGAAACTAACTGCGTCTGACTAAGGCTGCATTTGCTGTCTCCAGCCCTCTGCGAGAAGCATGGTTTCACTTCGACCAGAAATGTCTGTGTATAGTTTTCAAAGAGATGCAGACCCTGTTCGATTTCCCAAGGTTTAGACTGGGTCGGGTTGTTATTTCTTTTTTCCCTGAGCTTTCTCCGATTTCTTTGTGCCCATTAAGTGAGCTGTGCGTGCAGAATGGGAGAGGCATCCCTGCCAAGGACGTCAAGTGAAAGGCGGTGGGAGAAATTGTTCTGAAAGCATGAAGCCCAGCTGAGGCCAAAATCAAAGTGAATTTGACAGCCTTGAGCCAGCAAAACTCTGTACCTAGAAGAAAGCAATAGATGTGTGGCTGTGTCAGGGGCATCCTCACTGGGACATAGCTTGGTGAGCTGAAGGTACCTTGGAAGGGCCAGATGAGGAAGGTAGCCAAGGCCACAGGCCCTCTTTGGGCTGCCATATTGCCAGCTCTTCATAGTATTGACTCTTCAGTCTTAGCCAACACACTTGTTGATTCCTTCCTAAAAATCAGACTCTGCTAGCACCACAAGGTCCCTGTCCTCAAAACCCTATGGTTAATCAGCATTTCTGGTTTCTGTCCTTTGCTCATTTTAATACCGAGCCTGAGGATAGGAGTGCAGCGTGGTGAAAGAAGCAATAGTTACCACATTTGCAAAGGCACATACCCCGAGGAGCAGTTTTTAATATGTCACACCCATTTTATAGATGGGGCAATGGAAGTCCGGATGGGAGAAGTTATTTCAGGTGAATTATAGAAATTGGATTTCGAGTTTCTGGTATGTATTGAGATTTGGGAAGACTGTGAACATTCTTAAGCCCTCCTCCCAAGTTCACCTTCAACATCCTAAAGCATGTTGAAGAAGAAGGTGGTTCCAGGTCACTTACAAGAACAGAAACAGCCTCTCCCTCAAAATTTGAGCCCGGAAACGAGAACCTCTGTTATTCCAGAACAGTGTGTGTGCTATTGTTTTTTCCATGGGTCACAAAGATCCACAAGATACTGGTGATTTTACATATTATTAAAGCCACTGAAATTTATGATGCAGGATATTAACGTCAAAGAGGCCAAGATGCATCGTTCAGAACACTGGCAGGTCAAGCGTAGTAAAATCAAAAGCTGGAGTCAGCAAAGTATAGCCCACAGCCGAATCTGGCCCATCCCCGGTTCTTACAAAGTTTTATTGGAATGCAGCCATGCTCATCAGTTTATGTATTATCTGTGGCTGTTTCCAACTACAGTGGCAGAGTTGAGTGGTTGCAAAGGACCACAGGGCTCTCAAAGCCCCAAATAGTCATTGTCTGACCCTTCATAGAACAATTTTGCTGACCTGTAGCCTAGCTCCAAGGATTGTTGTATCACCTGTGGTCGTGCCTATTAAGCAATTAACGTCATGTCTAGTACTTGGTAATGACTCAGCATGTATCAATTTACGATGATAAACATCATCATGGCATCCAAACCAAAATACTCATGCCAGCATCTCTCTGTACAGAAACATGGAAAAAAGAACGATGCTATTAAGGAGCAAAATCGACCCAGGAGCAAAACCTAAGGCTCTTTCTGAATTAAAGAGGCCGGAGTAAGGTAGTGAGAGGACCATGGAAAGCCTTCCCAGGAGGATGGAGAGTCACCCCCACCCCCCGGCTTTCAGGTTCAGATGTCTCCTCTCAACAGAGGCCAGCTCTGCAGGAAAGCAGGCTGAGCCTGATCTTCCCTGCGTTAGAACTGCTCAAGGGGCGAAGCACTGCCTGAGCCCTTCGCGTTGCGGAACAGTGCGAAGATTATTCCAACGCCTCATTAGGAAAGGTAATAATCTGGTCTGTGGTTTCTTTTTCGGTGGGGCATGGGATGGGGTGAGTGTCATACTTTCTAAGGCACAGGCTGACTAAAGGGTGTCCTATTTATGAAAGTCAGTAAAACACAGCAGCTTCCTATTCTGTGCTTATTACCCAGAAGCCCCTGGCTCTTAGAGTTTCTATTAAGATGTACCCCATACATATATACGCCTCCTATGTACCCACAAAAATTAAAAATAAAAAAATTGATATCACTCATTTATGCTTGGTGTTATGATTGCAACTAAGAATTCTGGAGTGAGCTGGTTACAAAGTGAGCCCCACTTTCCATGGATGCACCATCCCAGCGTGCGCCGGGAGCCCCGCTGTCCATGGAGGCACCGTCCCAGGGTGCGCAGTGAGCCCCGCCGTCCACGGAGGCACCGTCCCAGGGTGCGCGGTGAGCCCCGCTGTCCATGGAGGCACCGTCCCAGGGTGCTTAGAGCTCTCTGCCTTTGCTGCCCGCACTCTCCAGGAGCACCTTAGTTGGATCTTTACTTCCTTACTGCCTCTCTTGCGACTCGAATCCTTAAGTCACTTGTAAGATACTCCACGTTGATCATTTTCATTTGTTCTGTAACCAGAGTGTTTATGAACACAATTTTACTTGCCAAATTTGGTTTCCATGTTGGACTAGAGGAACTAAAGGGCAGGACTTACTGGATCAAATTTTTACTTCCATTTTATGACATCCTACAGGACTCAAGACTTCATGTCCCCCAGATTATTTGATCTTCAACAACTGTCAATCCAGCTAACTTTTATCTGACACATAATAGGTGCTCAATAAACATGTGTTAGCTGATTATTTTTTAAAGCAAAATTGATCTGATCTCAGCATCCCCTGCTTTAAGATCTCCTCTAGTTCACCCTTCCCTTTGGGTTTTCTGACCACAGCTTGCAAGACTATTTGAAATCTTCCCCCACCTCTTACAGTTTCACCTCCCAAAACTTGCTTCTAACCTTTGTTCCAGTTATACCCAATTTTGTACCCCATCCTGAGTTGTTTCATGTCACTAGTGCTGCGTAAGGTGAGTTGACCATGATACCAGTGGAACCTTAGCAGCAGATAAGAGGAGAAAGCTGAGAATGGGCAAAGCTGGGGGGAATTTGGTCAGCGAAGTTAGTGTCTCAAAGCGACACTTAACTGAGGAGGTACTGATATGATAGACAGTTGTCTGAGCTGGTGCTTGGGGCATGGCAGCCAGTGGGGTCTGCAGAAGGTCTTGTTCTGTCTTGATTAAAGGAGTATGAGGAAGCACTCCAAGCAAGGCACTGCAAGGCCACAGTCCAGCTCTCAGAGAGCAAAATCACAAAAGACAAACTGCTTTGGCCAATGGAGGTTGAGGGAACACTGGAAGAACTTGGTGGACATGGACTTGGGGCACTGGACTGACATCAGATCCCACTGTGCTACTAAGATGGTGGAGTCACTTCTTTTTTTTTTTTTTTTTTCCAGACAGAGTCTCACTCTGTCACCCAGGCTAGAGTGCAGTGACATAATCTCAGCTCACTGCAACCCTCACCTCCTGAGCTCAAGAAGTTCTCCTGCCTCAGCCTCCCTAGTAGCTGGGATTACAGGCACCCACCATGCCTGGCTAATTTTTTGTATTTTTAGTAGAGACAGGGTTTCACCATGTTGGCCAGGCTGGTCTTGAACTCCCAACCTCAAGTGATCTACCCACCTCAGCCTCCCAAAGTGCTGGGATTACAGGCATGAGCCACCGTACCTGGCCCCATCGTAAATATTTAACTTACGAATTCAGTTACCTGTGCTCAGCAAACACACACAAAAAGGCAAAAGAGCATAAGGGTTCCATCCCCAAACTGCACTCGGGGATTGCACAGCCTGGAGTGTGGGAAGATGTGAGAACAGAGAATCTCTGTTTTCTCATTTGGGAAGCTACTACGTGGCTTCTAACTCAAGCCAGAGACTTCACGTTGTGCTCAACTGAAGAACAACGATCTGCTCCAGCACCTGACGAAGAACTATCAAGACATTTCACTGAAGAGGATACACAGGTGGCAAATAAGCACATGAAAAGATGATCAACACCCTTAGCCATTAGGGAAATGCGAGTTAAAACCACAATGAGAAATCAACACACACTTCTGAGAATGGCTATAATTTTTCTCTGTTGAGAATGCAGAGATGCTGGATCACTCACACATCGCCGGGAGAGAATGTCAAATGATATCGCCACTTGGAAAAATCATTTGGCAATTTCTTCTAAAACTAAACATGACCCAGCAACTGTACTCTCAGGCATTGTCCCAGAGAAATGAAACCTGTATCCATGCAAGACCTGTACATGAATGTTCATCGCAGCTTTCATGAGAGCCCCAAGCTGTAAAAAACCCAAATGTCCTTCTGAGTCATTAGTTAAATTTTGGCACATCCATACCCTGAAATACTACTCAGCAATAAAAAAGGATAAACTATTAGATGAATGTCAAGGGAATTATGCCGAGAAAAAGATCCAATCTCAAACAGGTGTATGCTGTATAATTCCATTTACATAACCTTCTCGAAATAACAAAATCTGGAGCTGGAGAACAGAATCCCGGGTGCCAGGGCTTAGGGAAAGGAGGGAGGGGCTGGGCGTGGCTATAAAGAAGCAGCAGCACAGGCCCCTTGTGATGGTGAAACAGTTTGTATCTTGATTGTAGCAGCGGTTGCATGAATCTACACGTAGGATAAAGTCATGTAGAATTGTGCGTATGTGCACACATGCACACACACATATACACCATGTGTGTGAAACTAGTGAAATCTGAATCAGCTCTATAGATGGTCCCAATGTCAGTTTCCTGGTTTGGATATTGCATTATAGTTACAGAAGATGTTACTGTCTGGGGAAACTGGGTGAAGGATACACGGGACCTCCCTATATGTATATTTTTTGCAACTTCCTGTGAATCTATAATTATTGCAACATAAAAAACTGAACAATGAAACTGACCGGGAGAGAGCTTACTGGCTTCCAACCTGGCAGCTTCCTAGGGGATTCTCATGAGTAGCTTCCACTGTGCATAACTTCACGCGTGGAGCCCTCTAAGATGGGACTCCTCTCTGGAAGCACAAGTGCATATCCACGCTTTGTTCAAGCAGATTGACTTCCCTGTGCTGCTGCTGCTGTGTCCTCATGCATCCTGCTGGGAGGACACTCATTTCCCCATTCACTGGGAAGAGACTTTTTTGGATGAGGTAGGATGTTTGGTCACAGGGACCTTTGGTAATCTGAAATGTCCTTTTAGTTTATTTTAAAATATTTTGGGGCAAACATGTAGTATTTAACTTTTTTTTTTTTTGAGATGGAATCTCGCTCTGTCACCCAGGCTACAGTGCAGTGGTGCAATCTCAGCTCACTGCAGACTCCACCTCCCAGGTTCAAGCCATTCTCCTGCCTCAGTCTCCTGAGTAACTGGGACTACAGGCACATGCCACCAAGACTGGCTCATTTTTGAATTTTTAATAGAGACGGGGTTTCACCATGCTAGTCAGGCTGGTCTTGAACTCTTGACCTAATGATCCACCCGCCTCGGCCTCCCAAAGTGCTGGGATTACAGTCGTGAGCCACCGTGCCCAGCTACATTTAATGTTTTATTGGTATGCAACATGCATATAGAAATGCACACGGAAACATTCACATAAGGCTTGATGGGATTTACTCATGTAACTGAGAAATAGAACTAGCTTCACTCCTGCCCAGACCGTAACTTTCTCCTTTCCTCCCTTTCCAAAGGTAACCAAGTTAGCATTGTAGGTGAACTGTGCCTATTTATACAAGTATTTGACTGCACAATTTTTAAACATACAAAAATAAAATCATAGAATAGACCTGTCACCCAGCTGCAACAACTGCTAACCCTGTGTGAAATGGACTTTTAACCAAACATATTTGGAATACATTGACCTAGGCTACGTTCCTAAGTGTCCTTTGAAACCCAGGGATGGAAACTAGGCTTCCAGATGTTGAGAGTTCTCTATGTGCCAGGCAAAGTCGTGAGTGCTTCACACTGCTGTCTCACATAACTCTCACAACAACCATATGTGGTCGTTACTCTTTTTCTCTCTCTTCCAGGTGATGGAATTTAGACACAGAGAGGCTATGTAACTTGCCCTAGGCCACACAGCTAGTATCTGGCAGAGGTGGGTTTCAAACCCAGGCACTGTGGTTGCAGAGCCTGAGCATTTAACCTCTTAACCTTAGCAACACTTTCAATTTCATTCATGTGATTGGTTCCGTCAAGCATAGAAGATACCAGATGTGGTAGAGGGCGGAGACAGAATGCTTTCCAGCCACTGCCATTTGAGAGCAAAGCACCATAGCGAAGTGGTTAGATACTTGAGCTTTGGGGTAAATTGCACCTAGATTCTAGTCCCCCACTACACACACAGACAGCTGTGTGACCACAGGGAAATTGCTTAACCTCTCTGTGCCCGTTTCCCTTGTATAAAATGAGGCTACTAACAGCACCTTTAACATAGGATTGCTTGAGGGTAAAAAAAAAAAAAAGTGCACAAAGCTGTTAGTGTAAGTGAAATACTTAGCATAGTGCAATACTCATAATGCTCATTGCTCACAAATGTTAACTATTATGATTAATGAATGGACACCTGGCCTTTTGAGAGAGCAGCTTTGCTCTTGGGTTCTGGGTGGTAAATTGGGGAGGGAGGCAGCTTCTGCATGAGCACTACTGTATAAAAGAGGCCGATTTCTGATCCCTGGTGAAAAACAAAAGTGCCATCTAGGAGTCCCACTGTTTGAAAGTAAGTCCGTGCCCTTCATAGCTTGGAAGCCATCTGATTAACATGTCGCCTCTGAAACCAAGGGGGAGGAGGGGACTGTTTCAAGCATTCTACCTGTGTGTGACAGGGACCCTGGGGAGGACCACCTGCAAGGATGGCAGAGATGCCACGGCAAACTCATTCTTAAACTATCCAAGAAGCTACGAAGGAGGGCTTTGGAGTGAAACTGATGGATAATCCTACTCTCTCCCAATATTCCTTTTAGGAAAATGTTGAAGATTGTGGTTCAGCTTCCTAGAACACAGAAGGAAACTCTTGTTTTTTTCTGGCACCTCTCTGATCTCATCACCTATGACCTACCTGCCCTGCCCCCACTTCCTGCCATCTCTGTCCGCACCATTCACTCTGCTTCCCCACACCAGGCACCCACCCATCTCGGGGCCTTTGCACCTGCTCTTCCCTTGGCCAGAACACTCTTTTCCAGGCAGTCAGGGGTTCATTACCTTAAGTCTTTCCTCTGTTACCTTCAAAGTGAGCCTTGCTTGACTGCTCTCTACAAAAGTGAGCATTAGGGTTTTTCAACATTAACCCCAAGAACACTTTTAATAACACTTTATTGAGATACAGTTCACATACCACAATCAAGAGAACAGTGTTAAGACACCTCATCTAGTTTTACGGACTGTATTTTGTGGATTCTAAAGTGCATTTTTTATTTTTTTGTTTTTTTTTTTAAAGACAGGGTTTTGCTCTGTTGCCCAGGCTGTGGTGCAGTGGTGCAATCATAGCTCACTACAGCCTCAACCTCCTGGACTCCTGTCTCAGCCTCCTGAGTAGCTAGGACCACAGCCATGCACCATGACACCTGGCTAATTGGTTTATTTTTTGTAGAAATGGGTTCTCACTATTTTTTTGCCCAGGCTGGTCTCAAACTCCTGGGCTCAAGTGATCCTCCCACCTTGCTGTCCCAAAGTGTTATAGGCGTGAGCCACCATGCCCAGCCTTTTTGCAGTTTTAACGTCTCTAACATCAGGATACAGCTTACAATGATAGCATGTCATAGTCTAACTGGCAGTGTTTTATTTTTTCTTTCTTAGTGATACATAAAATGATGGTGTGCCTTACAATTGAAGGAGTCTTCGAATCAATGAAATACGGTATCCAAAGTCTTCATAATCATTTATTCTCAAGAGCTCCAAGTACAGATTTCAGCTGGACAGTTAGTAAAGATGTAACGTACACTCTTGAACCTCCATTTGGGATTAGATGACATTGGGGTGGGGTATAAGGTATTGAATCTGCAGTTGCATCTAAGTTCATGTGTATTGGATGGTGGGAATTTTTTTCATTAATGTATAATTCTTACTCTTCTTTTTAGAATTACTTCTTTTCTGTTCCTGCTTCTGGAATGCTTGCTGGGGGATTTCTTTTCTTTTGAGAATGTTAAAAACAATAATAAGGAAAAAACTTCACAGTGACTCCGTCTTTGAAAACTGATATTAAGGTGAACATCTAGTGGAAATTTGGGGTTTGCTGGGCTGCCACAGGCAGTTTGCATTTAAACGAGCTGCAGCTTTGATTTAAGAATCTGACTTGATGGGTAATATATCTAAAGCAGAAGATAATATATATAGTGTTTCCATCAGAAATATCAAGTTCTTTGTGCAATGTGTTTATTTCTCTGAGTGATTATGTATTTAATAAATAATGTGTTTCAATGGGTATTATTTTCATTTCAGTGTTTAATACTTCTACAATATATCTCAGATTCGGGGTTGAATGGCACCTGATAAATTATGAGCTGTTATTAGCTGCTTTCTTGTTGCATCTTAATTATTAGGTTGAAAAGAAAGGGCAGACTTTTATAAGCATTCATATTTTCTGTTTACAAGGCTTTTACTGACGTCTAATAAATTTAATTACCTCTAATAAGAAGAGGAAATGAAGTTCTATTTAGCAAATTCATAGCTTTGAAATGCATCTTGTAGCTTTATGAGCATGGCAAGCTCCAGGAAGGTGAAAGCTATTTAAGGAGCTGTTGCTGGGTTAAACTAACTGCAAAACTGTTAAATTATTTTTGTTTCCATTTTATTGCTTAACCTCCAGGGTAAACTTCGGGCTACCTGATAAAGCAGCCATTGCGGAACTTTAAACTTTACATGCTTTACCCCACAGGGCCGAAGCGGGCTCCTGTATTAAAGGTACATTTTTCAAACATTATTTTAAATTTGGAAATTGATTGTGTCTTGACCTACTTATTTCCAAGAGCTGTTCATTCCCGACTCCTTTGTTTTGCTCATATTATAAATCTATTGTTCTTTCAGGAGGGCCCCCAGCTGCTAAGCGGGTGGAGGGCGGAATCAGTGCAGGGAAGATGAGCTCATTCTGCCAGCACCACCACCATTTGAATCAGACCCAGCATTAACTAGGACTCTGGCTGCAGAAAAACACCTCAGGTCCATGAGCGTCCACTTCCGACAGCGGGGCTAGGACAGAAAGAAGACTGCTGGCTTAGAAGGGTTGTGTCTGGGGAAAGAGGGATCCTACAAAATATTTCAAGGCTTATTTTGTAGGGCATCAGATAGTTAATTTGGATTTATTTTTTGGTCTAAAATCTTTCCAGATAATACTTTATAAGTGTCTAGGTTTCCATTTATTGTAGTCTACTGGCAGACAGACCCTTGGCAGAAAAAACCACGCTACTTTGTGATAGCTCTTTCTTTTCGTGGTCTTTCTTTAAAATCTAAAAACAAGCCAGGTATTAACAGGAAGGTCTTGTGAATGAATGATCATCTCTGAAGGTGTCCCCAGCCCTGAGGCCTGCTCTCACTGGGACAGCTGCTCTCCTCTGAGGAGCTGCCTCGGGGTCTGTCCTCAGCTCCTTCTTGGTCCTCATCACACGCTCCCCATCCCTCCAGCCGAGGGGTCGCATCCTGCAGGAGTTTAAGATGAGTCTAGGCAACACGGCAAGACCCCCATCTTTAAAGAAAATAAAAATTAGCCCAGTGTGGTGGTCCCTGCCTGGAGTCCTAGCTACCCAGGGGGCTGAGATGGGAGGGTCACTGCAGCCCAGAAAATTGAGGCTGCAGTGAGCTGTGGTCACACCACTGCACTCCAGCCTAGGCAACAGAGTGAGACCTTGAAAAAAAAAGAAAAAAGAAAAAAGAAGAAAGAGAAGAGATGAGAAAGAAAGAAAGAAAGAAAGAAAGAAAAGAAAAGAAAGAAGGAAGAAAGAAAGAAAAAAGAAAGAAAGAAAGAAGACAGAAAGAAAGAAGGAAGACAGAAAGACAGAAAGAAGAAGAAAGAAAGAAGGAAGAAGAAAGAAAGAAGAAAGAAGACAGAAGAAGAAAGAAAGAAGAAAAGAAAGAAGAAAGAAAGAAACAGAAAGAAAGAAAGAGAAAGAAAGAAACAGAAAGAAAGAAGAAAGAAAAAATATACAGAAAAAAATTTATTTTCTTTAGAAATGGGGTATTGCTTGTTGCCTAGGCTGGTCTTAAACTCCTGGCCTCAAGTAGTCTTCCTGCCTTGGCCTCCCAAGATGCTGGGAGTGCAGGTGTGAGCCACTGCACCCGGCCTTTGAGCATATGCATATTTGCCATTTCAATTTCTTTTTTTGAGAATTGCCTGTTCAGATCTCTCAATATTTAAAAAATATCTCAGTCCTTTTTTTATTGATTTGTGGGAGCTCTTTGTGTATTGTGGAGCCACTGCACCTGGCCTTTGAGCATATTTTATATGCATATTTGCCATTTCAATTTCTTTTTTTGAGAATTGCCTGTTCAGATCTTTCAACATTTAAAAAATCTCAGTCCTTTTTTTATTGATTTGTGGGAGCTCTTTGTATATTGTGGAGCCACTGCACTTGGCCTTTGAGTATATTTTATATACGTATTTGCCATTTCAATTTCTTTTTTTTGAGAATTGCCTGTTCAGATCTTTCAACATTTAAAAAAATCTCAGTCCTTTTTTATTGATTTGTGGGAGCTCTTTGTATATTGTGGATATTATCCCCCTCTCTGTTGTATGTGTCACAAATATTGTTTTCCAGTCTATTATTTATCTTTGAATGCTGTGATTAGATGGCTGAATGAACAGTTGTATAACAGATGGACATTTTTTATTTCAAAGGGAATGGAGCCATCATTTCCCCTGGACTATCCCACTTACTTCTCCAGTAATCATTAGTGCTGTTTGTCAAAGACTTCTGGCTTTCCACGTTCTGAGAATGTGGTAAGATTGCACTTCCTGGCCTTAGGTAGAACACATGATGGGTTCTGGCCCAAGAGTTTTGAGCAGAAGTATCGTGGGTTGTGTTCAAACCAAAGAATTTACTTGCTGGTGCAAGAGCTTTGGACATCTTTTTCTCTGTCGTGTGCTGCTTGGTCAGCTGGAGTCCCTGGATGAGTAGGAGGAGCCGTTTTGACAACCCATGATGGATCAATAGCATGAGTGAGAAACATGGGGGGTGCTTGTCATCTAGTATAACCTAGTCTAGCCCAACTGACACACCTTCTGATCTAATCTGAACTCCAATTATAACTGTTCCTGGAGGAAAGGAAAAGGAAGCCTAGTTTTCAGTTACCAAATTTCTTTTCTTTCCTTTGTAAAAAAATGTTTTGTGGTAAAAAATATGTAATATAACATTTATCGTTTGTTTAGGCCTGGTGCAGTGGCCCATGCCTGTAATCCTAGCACTTTGGGAGGCCAAGGCAGGCAGATCACCTGAGGTCAGGAGTTCAAGACCAGCCTGGCCAACATGGTGAAACCCATCTCTACTGAAAACAAAACAAAACAAAACAAAACACCCAAATTAGCCAGGCGTGGTGGTGGGTGCCTGTAATCCCAGCTACTCAGGAGGCTGAGGCAGGAGAATCGCTTGAACCCGGGAGGTGGAGGTTGCAGTGAGCTGAGATCATGCCATTGCATTCTAGCCTGAGAGACAAGGGTGAAACTCCATCTCAGAAAAAAATTATCATTATTAATATTTTTAAGTGTACTACTCAATGAAATCAAATACATTCACATGGTTGTGCAACCATCACCACTATACATCTCCAAAACTGTTTTTATCTTCTCATTCTGAACTTTGTACCCATCAAGGAATAATCCCCATTCCTCCATCCCTCCAACCCCTGGTGACCACTGTTCTACTTCCTATCTCTGTGAATTTGTCTATTCTAAGCACCTCATGTAAGTGGAATTGTATAGTATTTGTCCTTTTGTGTCTGGCATATTACACTTAGCATAATATCTTTGAGGTTCCTCTCCATTGCAGCATGTATCAAAATTCCATTCCGTTTTAAGGCTGAATCATGTGCTACTGTCTATTTTGTTCCGTATTCTACATTTTGTTTGTTCATGCATCCTCAATGGACATTGAGGGTTCTTTATACCTTTTGGCTACTGTGAATAATGCTGCTCTGAATATGGGTGTACAGAGACTTGTTTGAATCCCTGCTTCCAATTCTTTTGTATATGTAACCAGAAATGGAAGTGCTGGGTCCTACGGTGATTCTATGTTTGATTTCTAAGGATTCGCCATACTGTTCCCTACAGCAGCCATGCACATGGGTTCCAATTTCTCCATCCTCACCAACTCTTGTTTTCTGTTCTGCTTTTTGTTTTGTTTTGTTTGTTTGTTTGTTTGTTTTTCTTTTTTTTTTATAATAGTCATCCTAGTGGATATGAAGTGATATCTCACTGTGGACCTGATGGTGTCTTCTCAACCCTTTCTTTGCCAAGTAGGAATGAAGCCATAGTTATCCCTGTCTCTACAGTTTGGAAATATATATTCAGTTTGACTCTAAGTAGAAAAGCACCCCTTGACAAAATTATGACATGGATGAATTCAGGCTTTTCTACCTCTTCTTCCTGTGTCTTACGCCCCTTTCCAAATGCCCCTTTGAACAATCCCTGTTCCTCACCGAGGACCTCATTTACACTAACAAGAGACTGAGACCTCCCAGAAATGTTTGCTGTTTAAACACAGGGAGGGAGGAATCCATTGCCAATGGCGCAAGTTCAAAATTTCATGAGGAAATATTTTGGGGGTGGGGAACCCCTGAAATTGAATGCCATGGACAATAATGCCTCCCAAGAAGGATGCCCCCTCCCCATAAGCCACATCCTGAGTCACAGCTCTACCTATTCATCGCGCTGCTGTTTGATTTACTGTATTTGGAGTTAGGCTCTCCTGGATGTGCTATTTAAGTAACAGCATGATTCTATGACTTTACCCGGAAGTTTCCCTGGGAACCCATAAAGCCCAACTATAATATTCAGCAGCTTTACTGGAGTTGAGCCTATAATAGGACTGAAATGGAGTTCTGACATTCTGGAATGTTCTTAGGCTCTACCAAGCGATGGCTACGTGCAGGATCTTGGAGGCTTGATCTGGGCACCGTGAGGCAAAGGCGTCAGGATATAGACCCAGGCTCAGCATGTCTGGTCTGTCAGGCCTTGTCAGATTCCATCTTCAAATAGGACACTCATTAGCCCTGGAAGCACCCCAGAGTGACAGCCAGAGTGGCCCCAGGGCTACTTAGCCGTGTGCCTTTGGGCATGGAAGCTGGGGGCTGCCACTTCCTGTCCCCGTAGGAGGTCAGGGTGTGGAGCTGTGGCAGGTGAGACTGAGGTTACAGGAAAGTTGGCCTCCCCAGCTCTGGTCAGTGATTTGGGCCTAAGTAGCTCTGCTTGGCTGTTACAGGAGATAACTCTGATAGAGCCGGGTCTAAGGAGTGGAGATTGTGGAGGTGATTTCTGAAGCAGTTGGCAGCTCAGGATAGGCAGTGCCCCCTCCTCTTTCCTCTGGGGTACTGTGGGCAAGAGCCATGCTGACTGTGTGGCCCCGCTGTCGCCTGCTTCTCCTCTCTCCACTCCACCTTGGATGCCTCTCACTTGGCTCCTGGGCACCTACTGAGGCTCCAGAACTACATCTTTGCCATGAAGAAGAACCATCATGGGGAAAAGACATTTTCTTTTCGGTCCCTGCTCCAAAAGGAGACAAGACCCCATCCTGTAATTCCTCATAAGAAAGCTGAGACCACACAGCAATGAAGGCTGAAGTTTGAGCAAGGGTTTGATGATGACTACAGGGACCTACAACATCCAAAAAGAAAACCTAATGCTAAAACTCAGACTCTCTCCCTAGAAACCAGGGGTCCTTCCACTTCACAAGGGAGGCTACGTCTGCCACCTCTTTCTTTATCCCCCACTTTGCTACCAAATGCAGGAACCAGACAAGAAGTCTCTTCCTGATGGTCCTCTCTTTCCTCACTCCTGGTCCAAAGTCCTGACTATTGAGCTCTTGTAAGAAAATGTTTTTTAAAAAATCAGATAACATCATTATAGTTTCTGCAGAGATAAGCATTGTTCTTTGTGAGGCCAGCATTTGACATGAAGAAGCAGATGTCTTAGTGTCTCATCTATGACATGTGTCTCTGGATGACTGTACAACCTCAGGACAGTGAGGGAGGGTCTTATCCTAACATCAGCATGAATTAACTTGCCCCCAACAAGGGTTCCCTCCCACAGTGGGAGTTACCTCAAAGGCCACACTGGAGTCGAGTTGCAAGCCACCCTGCTAATACTTCCTATTTCTCAACTACAGAATGGCCAGTTGCCCACACAGCTGCAGGGAGATGGCAACCAGATCATTAGATTGGATCCCAATGAACAGTCCAATCCACTCTCCAACAGGCTTTGATTGAACACCCTCACCTCCTGTTATGTCCTGGAAGGACCCTGGCCCAGATAAACCCACTTTAGTAGAAAGAAAGAACACAACAGAAATAATACAATGTGATTCATAATCAAAGACCAACTCAGAAAAAGAGACTTCAGTTAGCAAGAAACGTGTCATAGAGCCATATTTTAGAGTACATTTGCTCTGGGAATTTGTAACAGTCTTAGAATTCCAGAGTTGGAAGGATCTTGGAAACCAACTATTCTAATTCCTTCATTTTCAAGGAAGGAGGCTGAGATCTCAAACAGTGATATGACTTGCCCAAGGTCAAACAGCTTAGTGAGGTGGCAACTGGGCCTGGTGCTTGGGTTTGCTGACTTCTGGTTCTTCATGTGTATCACGGCAAAACTGATGCTCTCAGTGGGAGTTGGCACCTGAGGCTTTAAAGGATGCAGAAGGATTCATCTTACCTGAACTCACTGGGGCTTAAGTTGGCTGGAAGCAGTGTGAGCTTCCTCTACTTCTGAAGACCCAGGCCTGACTCATTTGTGACTGGATCATTTGCCTGGCAAGCCAGCAGCATCCTGGCTAATCTCCACCCTCTCCCTCTCCCCTTCAATGCACCAGCAATCTCCCTCACACTCAGCTCTAATCGGTGCCATGCCTTCACTCAAGTCCTCCCAGTGACTCCTACCACCCTCTTGGGATCTGCTAAAGTTAGTAGATGCACTTTTTGCCTTGACTAAGAGTCTTACATTGATCCTTTTTATCACTGCCAAAGAGGTTACTTTCTAAAAATGGAGATGTATTTCATACACCAAAAAATTCATCCTCTCAAAGTGTTCAAGTCAGTGATTTTTAAAAATTTTTTATGGATACACATTTGTACATATTTGTGAGGCATGTGATATTTTGATACATGCATACAATATGTAATGATCAAATCAGGGTAATTAGGATATCCATCACCTCTAACATTTTTCATTCTTTGTTTTGGGAACATTTCAAATCTTCTCTTCTAGCTATTTTGAAATATACAACAAATTGTTGGCAACTGTAGTCACCCTACTGCACTATCAAACCCTAGAACTCATTCCTTCTACCTAATTCTGTGTTTGTACCCATTAATCACCCTCTCTTCATCCCACCTTCTACTGCTCCCAGCCTCTTGTAACCATCATTCTGCCTCTGCCTCCATGAGATCAACATTTTTAGTTCTCACATATGAGTGAGAATATGTGATATTTGTCTTCTGTGCCTGACTTGTTTCAATTCAGTGATTTTAGCACATTCACAAAGCTGTAACATTATCACCGTTATCTAACTTTAGAATATTTTCGTCACCTCCAAAACAAATCCCATACCCATTACAGGTCATTTCTCATACCCATTACCTTATAGCCCCTGGCAACTATTTATCCATTTTCTGTCTCTCTGGACTTTATTATTCCAAACCTTTCATATAAATGGAATCATACAATATGTAGCCTTTTGCATCTGACTTCTTTCCCTTAGTACAATATTTTTGAGGTTCCTCTGTGCTGTAGCATGTATCAGTACTTCGGTGCTATTTTATGGCTGAATAATATTCTGTTACATGGCTAGACCACATTTTGTTTATTCACCAACAGATGAACACTTGATTGCTTCCACTTTTTGGCTATTATAAATAATGTTGATATAAATATTCATGTACAAGTTTTTGTGTGGACATATGTTTTAATTTGCCTTGGATGTACACCCAGAAGTGAAATTCCTGGGTTCTATAGTAGCTTTGTGATTTAACTTGTGGGGGAACTGCCAAACTGTTTTCCAAAGTGGCTGTGCCATTTTGTATTCCCAATAGAAGTTTATGAGCATTCCAGTTTCTCTGTATTTTCACCAACACTTATTACTGCCCATCTTTTTTATTATAACTGTCCTATAACTGGCACAGGAGTTGTATGATAGGAAATGGGGATGAAGACCAAACATATATTTCACAGCATGTTTTCAGGTACTTATTTGCCATTTGTATATAATCTTTGGAAAAAATATCTATTTAAATCGTTTGCTTACCTTTTTTTTTTTTTTTTTTTTGACAGAGTCTCACTCTGTCACCCAGAGTATAGTGGTGTAATCTTGGCTCACGACAACCTCCATCTCCAAGGTTCAAGCGATTCTCCTGCCTCAGCCTCTTGAGTAGCTGGGATTACAGGTGTGCACCAACACGCCCAGCTAATTTTTGTATTTTTAGTAGAGATGGGATTTCACCATGTTGGCCGGGCTGGTCTTGAACTCTTGACCTCAAGTGATTTGCCCACCTTGGCCTCCCAAAGTGCTGGGATTACAGGCATGAGCCACCGCGCCTGGCCCTTTGCTTATCTTTTAATTGAGTTGTTTCTGTTTTTATTGTTGAGTTGTAAGAGTTCTTTATATATACTGGATATTAGTCCCTTATCAGCTATAAATATTTTCTCTCATTCTGTGGGTTGTCTTTTCACTTTCTTTATAGTGTCATTTGAAGCACCAAAGTTTTTAGTTTTAATGAAGTCCAAGGTATCTGTTTTGTTTCCTTTGGTTGCATATGCTTTTGGTGTCCTATTTGTCCAAGGGTTTTTAAGAGCCCCCTTTATTTTATTTATGTCCAAGACAATACTGAGTGACATTGCAATGGTAAAGGCACATCTCTGTAGGAATCGCCTCTTTTTGGTTGTGCTGATCAGGGCTCCCAAAACCGTCTTAAGGGAGGACATAGAGGGGTTACACTATGGGGGCATGGCTGAGCAGCTGCTTCCAAGGGGTAGGTGGGAAAGCATTCAAGCAACAAATTGTGGGCTATGATGAGATCCAATTTCAACTCTGTTTTATTTCATTTGAGAGGAGCAAGTACTTCCTATTTGCTTTAAAACATTTAAAGGATAGACAGACAGAGACAGATGTCAAGCTCTCCTCTGGGGGCTTTTTTGCATATTTGGCTGGTCTCTTGGCTTGCATTTGATTGAGGTTTAACCAACTGACATCTTCTTCTCCATGGACAGCAGGCTTTGGGGGCAGAAGCGGCAGAAGGGCCTTCCCACTTGGCCCTTACCTCTACTCCTGCAGCAGATTCTGCTAATCTTGGTGATTCAAGGATATTTCCTCTGTCCCACTCTCTGCAGGGTAGACTGTCTGAGCCCTTGTGTCAGTGATAGGTTTTGCCTTCCTGATTCTAACAAAGCCCAACTGTAGGTCCTGGTGGATATCACTCAGAGAATGACTCAGAGTCCTCACAGGGTCCTCTGGGGAACCTAGTCTGTCTCAGAGCAGGAAGGACCCAACGGGAGCCCCGATAGATCTTAGCACTCTGGAATTTGGGGGATTTCTGTCACCTGCTCAGGGAAGTCATCTTGCTTTCCCCATTGGACTAAGATCCCTGCCTTCTGACATTCTGATGTGTAGGGTTTAAAACCAGATGGTTGCTTTCTTCTATCTGTGCTTCCCCCCCCCCCGCCCTTTTTAGAGTCTCACTCTCTCACCCAGGTTGGAGTGCAGTGGCACAATCTCAGCTCACTGCAACCTCTGCCTCCTGGGTTCCAGCAATTCTCGTGCCTCAACCTCCTGAGTAGCTGGGACTACAGGCATGTGCCACCACACCCAGCTAATTTTTGTATTTTGAATAAAGACAAGGTTTCACCATGTTGCCCAGGCTGGTCTCAAACTACTGGCCTCAAGCAGTCCACCCACCTTGGCCTCCCAAAGTGCTGGGATTACAGATTTTTGGTTCTCTCCCCTCCTGGTCCAAGTCCCTCCGCCAGCTTCCAACCAGCAGCCTGGACACAGCCAGACTTCCAAATTCGCTATGAAAATAAATGAAGTAAGGCCTTCGAAGAGGAAAGCCCTGGTGGTTTTTGAGTGAAGCCTTTAAGTCCACTACCTTGTGGCTTGGCCAGTGGGAAGTGCCATTGAGTAGATCTTAGAAAGAGGAGAGCTAAGCAGGGGTTGGCCAAGAAGGCACTTTAAATGGAGAAGGAGGATTTGATGGATTTGCCGCCAATGTGATGGATCTGTCATGCTCCCGAGCCTCACGCCCACATCCCTAGGATGGATCATGCCATTGAAAAGTGGGAGATGAAGCACCCTGCCTCCTTCTCATTTATTAGGACTTAGAGAAAATGAATCTGATCTCGAGCTCTCTGGGGTCAGCACTGGACTCATTCCTTTTTAGCTGGGAGGTGGTGGATTTGGGAAGGTTAGCATCCATCTAGTTCCCCAAAGCTGTTAGCCAGCAAGCTCGGAGGCCCAGGAAGTGGGGAAGGGGAGGTTATGGGGGAGAGACGCAAGGAACCACAACATTAGGGAATGAAGTTTGCTGTTTGACCCTCCTGGCCATGAAGGTTAAGGGGCTCGTGACAACTGATGATTTCTCAAGGGTATTTTGTTTGCAGATGGCTTTCTAGTGATTTAGGTTGTTAGTGGATCAATACTTTTCTTAGGAGTTCCTGAAATCCGTGACTGCTTAGTAGTTGAACCTAAGCAGTTATTTCTAGCAATTGTGCCCAATGGTAGAGAAGCCACCTTGCTATTTGTAGCTGCCATCTGACAGCCCGCTATGTGACAGACACTATACTAGATGTTTTGTGAATTTGTATCATTAGTTTGTATCCTTTTGTAGATGAGTCAACTGAAACTCAGAGGAATTAATTCTCTTGAGCACTGTCCTATGATCAAACTGCCCAAGCCGGAACAGTCCCCCTGCTTGTGAGGTTATATAGGTCACCCAAACCTGCTAAGCCTCTGTTTCCTTATGAGTTAAATGAGATAAGACATGCTAAGTCCTTGGCCCTATGCCTGGCATGTAGTCAGCTCTCAATAAATGACAGCTGAGGTGCAGTGCAGACTCCCCCAGAGTCTACTCGCTTGCTTTCTTTCTCTTTTCCCTTTTTCTTTTCTTTTTGCTTCTTTTCTTTCTTTCTCTCTTTCTCTCTTTCTTTCTTTCTTTCTTTTCTCTTTCTTCTTTCTCTCCTTCCTTCCCCTTCCTTCCTTCCTTCCTTCCTTCCTTTTCCTTTCCTTTCCTTTCCTTTCCTTTCCTTTCCTTTCCTTTCCTTTCCTTTCCTTTCCTTTCCTTTCCTTTCCTTTTCTTTTCTTTCTTCGATACAAAGTCTTGCTTTGTCACCCAGGCTGGAGTGCAGCGGCACAATCACGGCTCACTGCAGCACTGAACTCCTGGACTCAAGCCACCCTCCTGCCACACCCTCCCGACTAGCTGGGACCACAGATGTGCACCACCATGCCTGGCTAATTTTTTCTTTTTTTGTAGCGACAGGGTCTCTTTGTATTGTCCAGGTCAGTCTCAAACTCCTGGGCTCAAGTGATCCTCCTGCCTCAGCCTCCCAAAGTGTTGGGATTATATGCATGAACCACTGCACCCAGCTAGAGTCTGTGTTCTTTTCGTAATATCACAGGAACCTTGAGATAAGAAGGAAGATATGGGTTGGATTTTGCAAATGTGTATACTTCTAAGACACAGTCAACCAGAAATACACAACACTAAGCCACTGACCTGCTCAGCAGAACACAGCGTGCTCAGGCTCTAGATCCAGGCCAGGCACCCATCCTGGGTCCACCACTCCCCAGCTGTGTGACCTTGGCAAGTTAAAGAACCATCCTGTGTCTCTGATGCTTCGTAAAATGAAGATAATAACAGTACCTACTTCATAGATTGCTGAGAAGATTAAATGAGTTAATATGCAGAAACACTCAATGAACATTAGCTGTTGTTTTTATCATACTTTCACAGGTAAGGAATGGAATCAGAGCCATTTGCTGTGCAAGATTTCTGGTAGGTCAATGGTTGAGTTCATGGGAGTATAAGCTGCTGCTTCAAGGCTATACAGTAGACATCGGGAGGAAGCTTCTGATATCGCTGGATGTTAAGCACGGGAATAAGTAATGAAAGGAGACTGAAGATCTTTAGAAAGAAGACAGCAGGTGGGAGGCAGTGGAGGAAACTGTTGGATGGAGTCAGAAGACCTGGGTTCCTGTCCAGGCTCTGCCAGGGGGCCAGGTGGAGGAGGTCTTGGCTGGGTATAAACTCATTGGAAGTTAATTCCTTCATCCATAAAATGAGAAAGTTAACATGAATACATTTATTTGGACATTTATTCAACAAATATTTATCAATCATCAATGTGCAAGGCACTGGGGATACATTAGAGAAGACTTCTCTCCTGGGGCTTACCTTCCTGTATGGTGTGCAGCAGGAGGACAGAAAGCAAATAGACCGGGCACGATGACTTATGCCTGTAATCCCTGCACTTCAAGAGGCTGAAGCAGTTGGAATGCTTGAGCCCAGGAGTTCGAGACCAGCCTAGGCAACAGAGTGAAACACCGGCTCTACCAAAAATACAAAAAAACAAAAGAACTTAGCGGGGCATGGTGGCACACACCTATAGTCCCAGCTACTCAGGAGGCTGAGGTGGGAAGGTCACCCGAGCCTGGGGAGATAGAGGCTGCAGTGACCTGTGATTGAGCCATGGCACTCCAGCCTGGGTGACAGAGCAAGACTCTGTCAAAAAAAAAAAAAAAAAGAAGAAGAAAAAAGAAACGGAAGCAAATAAACCACCAAACAAGATAATTATAAATGGTGATATGTGCCTCTACTGCACTAAAACAGAGAGTTGGAGGAGGCAGGGTTGGCAGAGAAGGCCTCCTGGAGGAGGTGGTGTTTATACTGATCCTGGATAAACGGTCAGATCTGAGGAAGAACATTCTAGGCATAGACTTGGGGGTGGCAAACAAATTGGTATATTAGGGGAATAAAAAGGTGGCCGGGTGGCAGAGACTAGTGAGCGTCGTGGGGAGAAGTGCAAGCTGCAGAGATGAGACATGCAGGAGAGCTTGGTCAATGGAGGCCGTGCACAGGGCAAGGGGCTGAGATTTTCTCTTAACAACTATGGGGAGTCTTGGGGGCTTAAGCTAGGGAGTAGCATCCTCAGATTTTCCCTGTTTGAAACCCAGTCCAGCTGCTGAGTGGAGAAAAGATTGGAGAGCAGCAGGAAAGTGAACTCGGAGCAGAGTACAGAAGTGGTCCAGGAGCTGGCGGGGACAGCAGGGATGGGAAAGTGGATGGATTTAGACAGAGTTTGGTGCTAGAGATGGCAGGATGGTCTAGATTGGTGTGGAAGCTGAAGGAAAGAAGGTGTGAGGGATGAACCCCCACTGTGGCGCCCAAATTCTTCAGATTTGATTAAGTTCTGCTGCAGTAACAAACCCCTGAGTAGCTTGTAACACAAAGCTTCATTTCTCACTGAGATCACATGTCAGTTACCATTTGCTGTGGGCTGCATGTGGCATCTGCTCCACGTCTTTTTCATTCCAGGATTCAGCCGGAAGGAGCAGCTTCTATTCTGGATAGACTGAAAGACAGAAAGAGAACTGGCAGAAACATGCAATGGCTCTGAAAGCTTCTGCCAGCTGGGCGTGATGGCTCGTACCTGTAATGCCAGCACTTTGGGAGGCTGAAGTGGGAAGATTACTTGAGCCCAGGAGTTTGAGAACAGCCTGAGTGATGTAGCAGGACCCCATCTCTACAATAATAATGATAATAATAATAATAATAATAATAATAAATTAGCCTGGCTTAGTAGTGCATGCCTGCAGTCCCGGCTACTTCGGAGGTTGAGATGAGGGTATTGTTTGAGTCCGGGAGTTCAAAGCTGAAGTGAGCTATTGTATTGATTGTGCCACTGCATTCCAGCCTGAGCAACAGAGTGAGACATAAAAAAAAAAAAAAAAGATGAAAGAAAGAAAAAGATAT
>NW_012115722.1:580642-599049 GCF_000951035.1 Colobus angolensis palliatus | reverse complement strand
CTCATATGCCTTTGGCTAAAGCAAAGGCCAAGCCCAGTGTCAAGGGGAAGGACTGCAAACTCTTCCCACAGGATGCATGGCAAGTCGCAGGGCAGTGAGCAGAGACGTGGGATCCACCCACAGGGAGGGCAGTGATTATTTAGGAGCAGCAACAAAATTTACCACAGGGCCCAGGCCACCAGGTGAACAGTGGTAGGGGGAGGGACTTAATACAGGGCTAATACGGACCTGGGTGGAAGATAGAGAGAGGAGGTTTGGAGCAGCAAGTTTGGGGGCGATGTCCATGTCCGTAATCATCCTTTCACCTTTTGTCATCTGAGTTCCCAGCAGCGTTTGGATCAAATGTTAATTGAATGCATCAGGCCTGGGCCCGCCTGAGAACAGTGTGCCCCAGAGGGGGCGATCCTATGCGGTTAAACTGTTTCAGAGAACACAGACTAGGTGTTCTTGAGACCGGAGGGTGTCCAGGTTAACTTCCCTCAAGAAAAAGGCAGTTAACCCAAGCCCTTCTGTTTTGTCCATCCACTCATTTCAGTCCAACCACCAAGTTCTTGGCAGGAGAATGGGGGCCCCCTTCTTTGTTTTCTCTTCTCGACTCCAGGCTCAGGATCTCAAGGGCCTCTGGGAAGGTCAAGCGCTAGTCCCCCGCCTTCCTTTTCAGAGAGCAGAAAATGGTTCCCTGATTGAACAATGGCCCGGCCATCTGCGAGATGTTAACTGCATAATGGAATGTAACTCGAAGGGCTTTTAAAAACACGAAGAGAGATTTTATTGTAACTAATCGTGATGGATGGTGAGTGTGGTCACACTAGGAACATAAATCTTGGTGCCAAGCCTGGGACTGAAAAAGCCAACTAACTCCGGAGTTCAGAGAGCCTCGTCCTCAGCCACGGTCATGTCACATGGGAAAGGTTCTGAGACCTCATCCCGAGTAGAGGGGCAGATGCCCTCGCTTTCGGTGGCCTTTGCTGCCTGGTTCTCGGCTCCTCTGCCTGTGAAGTCACTCTGGCAGCCCCTGCTTGAGGGATAGGCTGCCTGGTACACCCCCTCTCAGCTCCCATGAGTGGACAGGGAGGCAGGCTCCCTGGGAAGGGGCTGGACAGAGCTGTGAAAGCTCGGAATCCTCTTCCATTTACTGAAAGAGAAGAATGAGTCAAAGATCAGGGCATGCTCTCAGCAGAAAAGTTCGTGTGTAATAGCTGCTCCTATTAGTGATGTTCACTCTTTTAGAACCATCTCAGCTCCCATGAACATGGCCAGGACTCTTCCTTCAAAAAGTTTGTCAATTAATCAGGTCAAGGTTTTGTGGCTGTTGGTGAAGAGCAAGAACACAGGACCTGGACTCGGAGGTTCTGAACCTGTTTTCCCCTCCGTCATCTGTTAAATGGGTCTAATAATACTCAGGTTACCTGATTAAAAGGGTTCATTTGAGGAGCATATGAGATGTATGTCTCAAAGTAGTTTGTAAAACATTAGAATATATGTTATTTTTGTTCAATTTGAATTTGGAAAACAACTCAAAAAATATCCCCAGATTTCATGGTTATTTTTTTTTTCCTGAAAAAACATAGAGCAACAAAACACAACAAAACAAAAAAACCAAAAAGGAGATGGGAATACTGGATTAGCCTCTTTTTCAAAATGGAGATGTGACTTGGCTTCCAGTTCCCACCTCCCACCTCCAACTTTTAAAGAAAAAATTTCTGAAACTCAGCACTTCGGAATCTGATAATGCTATGGTCTGAGAGTTTGTGTCCTGCCCCTCCCTATCAAATTCATATGTTGAAAACCGAATCACCAAGGTGAGCTTTGGGAGGTGACTAAATCATGGGGACCCCACCCTCCTGAATGGGATTTGTCTCCTTATAATAGAGGCCACAGAGAGCTGCCTTGACCCTCCACCTTGTGAGGACTGTATCAGAAGGCCCTGTCTATGAGGAAACGAGCTCTTTACCAGATGCCAAATCCGTGTTCATCTTGGACTTCCCAGCCTCCAGAGCTGTGAGAAACAAATATCTCTTGTTTATATGTTTATGGCATTTTTGTGACAGCAACTGGAATGGACTAAGACAGAGACTATGTTGCATTTTTCATATGGAGACTGTGGCAAAATCTTGCTCTGAAAAAAACCTCTTTCTAGATAACTTTTCTGTGGGTCTTTGCCAGATGACGTTCTAATTTGTATAATACTGTGCTGAGACTAGGCCAGCACTTTCTGATGCTGAGTAATGCACCATCTTCAGGGCAAGGGACTAGTGTCCGGGGGCCACAGAAAGCATCGCAGACCAGGAAGAGCACATGGCTTTCACCCAGGTGACTATTCCCATCCACTTGTAGTAGCTGGCTTGTCATCCGGAAGAGCCAGGATCAAAGCCAAAGAGGATTATGCCTGAGCACCCTATGAGCTGCCCAGGCCATCTGCATACTAAGCCCTGCCCTTCTGGGATTGGGGGTTCTCCTGGGTTCCTTGAGTTTCCAGATCCTTCTCAGGGTTCCTCTATGTCTGGCATTGAAAATGGACTCTTTGTCACTCCTTGGATTATTTTTCATTTCTACTTCTTCAGCTTCCAGAAGTACTTTAAAATTTGGGGTCCATTAGTTGTAGTCTTTTCAGTTTTCAAGGATAGTTACAGACTGTTTTTTATTCTTAGATGTCTTTTCTATATAATTTTGGAAATTAGGGGGAGATAACTGTCGGACTCAATTCTCCATGTTAAAACCACCTCTCTGGAGTTATATAGTTCTTTCTGAATGTATTAAGGTCATCCTTAGAACGTAAAAGATAATTTTTTGGGTAAATAGTCTATGAATAATTTTTAAAATATAGTCTTCTTTGTATGGGATACAATTTGATACATAAATATTATTATATTATTACCTAATATGATAGCATATTATTATATAATATTTTATTATCACAAATTATATAACATATATGATCACAAATATATATATTATATGATCACAAATTATATAACATATAATAGCATATTATTATATAATAATATTATATATAATATATAAACATATGACATTATATTATCCAAATAGTCTATATTCTTACTCTTGAATCCTTTTGTTTTAGGGTTATCTACCTAAATAGCATTTTTTTTTTTACTTTATTTGAGACTCTCTGAATTTAACAGGGTTAACTCATTTGTATGGGTTTGTATTTAATAGTTAATCCACATATGGTGACAGTAATGTTTGGTTTTCTATTGTTTTGTTTTGATTTTTAGGCTTATTTGATTTCCCTTCATTCCTTTTTAAAAAATATGAACTATGTTTTCTTCCTTCCTTTTATTAAAAAATAATTTAGAGGGACAGACCCCATTTTTGTTCTGCTAACGACAACCTTTACGTTTTTCACGTGTCTTTGATCATTTTTCTCTATCACTATAAATCAGTATCTATCAAACTCTCCCATGTGTATAATGGAAAATGTCTTGAATTTGTCTTTTACCTCATTAAATTGGTTTTCTTCAGTCTCCAACCTGCTGTTCATATGAGGGTTTTTAATTAATCAATTGTGTTTTCTCTCCATTCACTCTCCCCTTATCTCAGATGGTTTCTTTCTTACCCTGCTTGCTCTAGTTTCTGGATTCAATGTCTTCTTGAATATTGTTGAAAAGGCAAATCAGAAGTTTGCTAAGGCTGTGTCCTGCTGTAAGTCTGTACGGCAAGAGAATGTTTTCTACTGCCCATCAGGCAACCTCCTTCTGCAGATCTGTGGGCCCTCCTAAGGTGTAGGGAGCTTTTTCTGTCCATGTAGCAGGAGCCCTGGCTCTTCCTGCCATCTCCCTCTGAGCAAGGACAGTCCTGTGGGTTTTTGTCAAGGTCTTCTCCACTTGCTTCTGGGTAGGCTGCTCTGAAATTGACAGTGATCTTGATCTGCTCTTCTGCACCCCTCTCTGCCACGCTAAGATCACTCTTAAGAAGAGCAGTGGTATTTGACTGATAGGATGACAACAGCCAACCCTTACTGGGTTTTCATTGCCTTGTGGGAGACGCAAAATAAAACTTATAATGTCACTCAATCGATGTTGGGCCTGTCCCTAGATTACAGGTAGTCTCTGATCTCATACAAAGATATTCATAACCAGTTTCTTTCCATGAAAGGTTTAATCTTTTTTAAAAAAGTACATTAACAGATACAGCAACTCCTGTTCTTGCAACTGATCCATCAGCAGTAATTGCGACTGTGTACAGTGGATCCGTGATGCTGGAGGCAGAGTTGTCTTACATTAACATAAAACTGTAAATAGACAAGGGGCCCAAAAAACTGTAAATAGACAAGGAGAATGAATGATTGATTGATCGATTGATCACATAAGGCTTGGTCTTACAGCCCTTAAAAATAACGTAGGAATATTTAATGAAATGGTAATATTTTCATTGTTTAGCAAATAGAGTTACAAAACCTTGTTTGATCCCATTGAAAAAAAATAATATTCATGGCCAGGTGCGGTGGCTCACACCTGTAATCCCAGCACTTTGGGAGGCTGAGGTGGGCAGATCATCTGAGATCAGGAGTTCAAGACCAGCCTGGCCAACATGGTGAAACCCTGTCTTTACTAAAAATACAAAAAATTAGCGGGGTGTGGTGGTGGGCGCCTCTCATCCCAGCTACTCAGGTGGCTGAGGCCGGAGAATTGCTTGAACCTGGGAGGCGGAGGTTGCAGTGAGCTGAGATGGTGCTATTGCATTCCAGCCTGGGTGACAGAGTGAGACTATGTCTCAAAAACAAAAACAAAAAAACCCCAAAACAAAACAAAAGCAAAACAAGCAAAAAATTCATCAGAGTGTATGAGTGTGTGTGTGCATGAAAGAGAGAGAGGGAAAGAGAGAAAGAGAAGAGAGAGAAATAACTGTACAACAATATGCCAATACATTAATTTCTGGATGAGGTAATTACAGAGATTTTACGTTTTCCTTTATATTAGTTTTCCGAATTGCCCTGCATTATTTTCAATACACATGCAGTACTTTAATAGTAAGAAAAAAGGTGATAATTTTTGAAAAAGCGGTTCATTGGAGGACTTCTGGAAACACTTATAGACATTATCTCTGTAATAGATGATTTTCCTATTGCTTTTTTTTTAAGAAACAAAATGAGAAATATCTGGATATTCTGGACTTGGTATTGATGAGAAATCATATTAATATTCATTTTTATAATCCTGTTACACTGGAAGTTTCTAAAATAACTTCTGAATTACAAAAAGAGGTGTAATTCTCTTCTCTGTATGTGCATTTAAACTTAAATTTAAATTACATTTATAAACCCATGCAATTCTTGAAACTTGGAGGATCTTAGAGGCAGTGGTCAGGTGGGGCTGGCTCGAGGTAGCTCGCGGCATCTCTTCCCCACTATGCATTCAGTAATGTCAGATTGGTAGCTTGAAATCCGTTACAGTCACAATATTTACACCATGGCAATTAGCAGATGCTACAAATCAGGACTCCCCTCTCTAGAGCTGGTTGCTAAACATTCACCAGCACACCATTACTTTAGGGGTGATCTAAACCGTGAAGAAACGGGGGCTGGGGGAAATGAAGTCATCTGCCCAAGGTCACTTGACAGCTTGGGGACAGAGCTGGCTTGACCGTCAGGCCTCCTTACTCATTCCAGCTTCCACAGGCTCTGCTAAAAACAGCACAACTAAATTTTTGCCAGTGCTGAAGACAAGTGTGTTTATTGCTTTGAGGAGGAGGGAAAACCTCACTTCTCATGGCTCAAGAAAAATGAGCAGGATGCTCATAACCATTATTTTGTTTTATGTGAATTCACAGAGAGACTTAGAGTGATAAGTAAAAACAATTAATCTACATGTGAAGCTAAGCTTTTCCCAGATAATTGTTTTTTTTAAAGCTTAAATCCCTGTATTAGACAGCACAGTATTCTTAGCATTTGTGCAATGATTTGTTAATTAAATTGCTGCTAAAACAATCTTTATTTTTCACCTTAAAATCAGCGGAATATCAATCTACAATCAATACAATGTTGCCTGGAGCCATCTCTTGCTTCAAATTTGCTTCACAAATCTGCTGCAGGTAATTTATACCCAGTCAATAAGACATGTTTCAAAAGCCACTTTTCCCTCCCAACAGGCAACCCTGGTCTAATTTACAACTGGATAAGAACTGGCAAACTATACACACCTGAGTTAAATGTAATTTGTAATAGGATTTTTTTTTAAGCAGTGGTGAAAGATTTGATTTCGTCTGTTCGGTATGCAAGTAATCTTTGGCTATTTCCAGGATGATAACCAGAAAACATAAATTGCTTTGTTTCCCTTTCAGGCATAATTTTTTGTTGTTGTTCTTTAGGTGGGGAGTCAGGGGGAGAACTTCAGGGACACGGAACGTAATGATTGCTGTCTGCGATACACGTTTTCAGAGTCCACGGGTAATAAGTGGAAAAGGCATCGTGATTGTTTAGGTTTTTGTTTTAAGGAAAGGAATTTTTTAATTCCAAGGCAGTTCTTTCCCTTGTTCCCTTATATTTTAGAAGCAGCAAGAGCTGTCAAGTTTCAGCTGAATGAATGACTTACAAATTAATCCCAGGGCTTGAAATCTCAACAAAGGTTGAAGTCTATAATTAGTGTTAGAAACTGTAATTAACTTATTAGGAAGCCCCGTGCAGTTTGGGTACCTCGTCCCCCACGGGTGGGTACCATCATTAGCAACATTCTCCAGGAAGTGGGTCTCTTAGCTCTCACCCCTCCATTTCATTCTGCCAGCTGCCAATTTGATTGGTTAAGTAGTTTGAACTGCTCAATCCTCTCCTTTTCTTTTGGATTGATGTGTTTATTACTTTTTGTGACAGTGGCTCCCAAGGCAGATGTTCAATAAAGAAAAGAAAAAAATCTGATACAGACCCAAGTCAAGAGAGAAGCGGTGGAGATTGCAGAAAATTGGGAAAGTTATCATAAGCATGGAGCTGTTATTGGAGATTTTGCTTCCAGCGTTTGTAGCAGTTGTGTTATTTACTCTTCAGCAGACGGAAACCTAGCGGGGAATTATTGAAAGCCGAGTTTCCTGAGTTTTAAATTGCACTCGTTTTGTGCACACCGTGGCGGCAGCTCATCAAAGGGAGGGCTAAATTGAAGCTTGGAAAAACTGGAGCTCTTCAGCCTCTGTCTCTCCCTCTGTTTTCCAGAATGAGAGGACTGGACTTAGCTGCTTGATGATTAGGTGATGTCTATTTGGTGGCATCGGGGAGCAGGGTCGCACTTGGACATGACTGAATATGTGCCACTGTCTTCGGGGTTCTCTGGGAACCCCCGACTCCTCACTCCTCATCCACCTTTGTGGCTTTGCCGGGCCCCAGTGCTCAGTTCTGCTGGCTCCTCTCCTGTTTGTCCTCTGTCCCCACAACCTTGGACATCTGCTGCTCTGCTGGGGACCTGGTGACAAACCCGTGCAACTCGACTTCCTCTGGAGCATCTCCTTTGTCTTTTCACACCTTTGTCTTTTCCACCCCTGATGTAACCAAAATGCCTTGACTCGGGTACCTTCTAGAGGCAGGGCCTTCAATTAGCATTTCCCTCCAGTGGGCTTCAAGACGTCCGGGTTTCCAAAACCTCCAGGTTTCATGTCGGGACAGCTGCTCCTCCAGTCACCCCAAAGGCCATTTATATCGGGTTTATGCTCCTTCAATTCCCCTTTAGTGTCCTTCAGCACAGTGGATGAAGCTCTTGAATCTATTAAACTACTCTACCATAGAACAAGATGATCTCAAGCTGCTGGTTAACTGCATTTCAGAATTTTAGATCCAAACAAATACATTTGCAGAGCAGATCCTTTTCTCGACATTTCTTAAAGTATGTTCGTTGACTAAAGCTCTGAGAAAGCCCAAAGTAAGAAAACTGACTTAATTTTGGCTTTTATCTGGTGTTTCCCAAGCATATCTGGCCACGTAAACCATCATTCTGTGTAGATTCATTGAATATACTATGCGGCAGACTTCGTGCTAGGATCTGGGAAAACAAGGTATAAAAGGAAGATGTAACTCCTTCCTTGTCTTAAAGAACTCTGCCCCCAAGATATTGATTTATGTGAACCTAGTGTTCCTTTGAGCCCACTTTGAGAAACAGTTCCTTAAGTCAAAGGCGTGGCTTTAATGGCGCCTTTAAAGTCACATAGAGCAAACGTCAGCTTTCTTTTCTTTTTTTTTTCAGAGATTCTTGCTCTGTCACCCAGGCTGGAGTGCAGTGGTGTGATCATAGCTCACTGCAGCCTCAAACTCCTGGGCTCCAGTGATCCTCCTGCCTCAGCCTCCTGACTAGCTGGGACTACAGGCACGTGCCACCATGCCCAGCTTATTTATATATATACACACACACACGCACACACACACACATACGTATTTTTTCTTTGATTTTTAAAATTTTTAGTTATTTTAATAATTTATTCTATTTTATTTTTGTAGAGATGAAGTCTCAGTATGTTTCCCAGGCTGGTCTTGAATTCCTGGCTTCAAGCCATCCTCCTTCCTTGGCCTCCCAAAGCACTGATATTACAGGTGTCAGCCAGTGCACTCAGTTCTGAGATCAACTTTCTTTCCTTCTTTTTTTTTTTTTTTTGAGACGGAGTCTCGCTCTGTCACCCAGGCTGGAATGCAGTGGCGTGGAGATCAGCTTTCTTGACTTACGAAAAGACCTATCCCTGAGAGAAAGAAAAGCTTACAATGGTAAGAATTCGAAACACTGGAAAATATATGTTGTAGGAACACAGAAACCCACTTTCCTCCAAGCCACCTGTCCTGACAAGGCTACTCCAATCTTTTCATTGAATCCTTCAGAAGGTGGGGAGATGAGTGCCCGAGAGAGAGTTTGCTGACATTACTGCCTGCATTCTCTCCAGGTGAGCTGAGACACGTGCAGCCCAGGGCGGGCTGTCTGGCTGGCTTTAGTCATTCATCGCAGGCTGGAGTGGTCTTGGAATTTCAGAGTAGAGACTAATGGCTTTTCTCCTGAGAACACGCAATGATGTGACATTTTAGAGAGGTCAAAACAACATAAAGCATGGGGACTATCAGTGTTTCCACCACTCATAAGTGGCAGATGAAAATCACAGTTAATCCCGTTACTTCTTTTTCTGTCCAAAGTGGCTTCGTTGGTAGAGAAAGGTGATCCGAGAGAGGTGATGTTTGTGGACTTGTGCACACAAATAAAATAGGAAATGCGTCTCTGAGATAGCAGGGATGATAGGCACGTCTTTTAAACATGATTCACGCATCCTTGGCCCTCTTGTTGAGGTTTAAGGACACAAGTCCTCGTGGATCCACTTCTCCACTTAGCAGCATTCCAAACACAGTGAGAGGCATAAAAACCACCCAAAGACACACTCCCCTCATTAGCAGAAAGCTTAGCATCTAGGCTGGGACGATGTTAGGGGCTGAACTGTGTCCCCTCCCAAATTTCTATATCGAAGCCCTAACCTCCAGTGCCTCCGAATGACCACGAATGAGACTGTATTTGGAAATAAGGTCTTTAAAGAGGTGATCAAGTTAAAATGAGCTCTTTAGGGTGGGTGCTCATCCAGTCACCCTGGAGTCTTTATGAGAAGAGAAAATTTAGATGCCAGGCGTGTGCATGCACTAAGATAAAAAAAAAATAGCCACATGAAAACACACTGGGAAGGTGGCCGCCTGCAAGCCAGGAGAGAGGCCTCAGAAGACACCAGCCCCATGGACGCCTTGATCTTGGACTTCTGGCCTCCAGAACTGTGAAAAAATAAATTTCTGTTGTTTAGGTCATGCAGTCTGTGGTCCTTTGTTCAGCCTAAGCAAACGAATAGAGAAAGGAGGCTGGGTTCAGGTGTGGAAAATGATGATAATTCAATGTCAAACTGTTGCGACAGAAAATAAATGTTTGGACAAAGAGGAAGGAGAGAGAAAAGAGGGAGTGGGCTTAAGCAAGGATCCTGGAGTTGGGAAGGACCTTCACTGATGTCTCCCCACAATCTCCCCTCCACGGATCCTCGCGTGACCGATGCCCCCTCATCCTCATGAGAGGCCCTGGCTGAGCAGAACTGGCCCGGGGACCTCCAGGCACAGCGTGTGGGGGGCACAGTTTGTTTCTTAAGAGATGACAGTGGGTTCATTTGATCCTACACCGCTGAGGTTGGTTTTTGTTTTTTGGGTTTTTTTTTAGATGAAAAGTGAATTTTTGAACTTGCCGTTAGCATTGCCATGAACTGTTTCCACCTATTTCCAGCCTTCATGCTTGGCTACTTTAGGGCCTGAAATGGTGATGCTGCTTCCTGTAGAGATAAAATGATGGAAGGGGCCGGGCGCGGTGGCTCAAGCCTGTAGTCCCAGCACTTTGGGAGGCCAAGATGGGCGGATCACGAAATCAGGAGATCGAGATCATCCTGGCTAACACGGTGAAACTCCGTCTCTACCAAAAAAAATTTAAAAAAACTAGCCGGGCGAGGTGGCGGGTGCCTGTAGTTCCAGCTACTCGGGAGGCTGACGCAGGAGAATGGAGTAAACCCGGGAGGCGGAGCTTGAAGTGAGCTGAGATCCGGTCACTGCACTCCAGCCTGGGCGACAGAGTGAGACTCCGTCTCAAAAAAAAAAAAAAAAAAAAAAAAGAAGAAGAAATGATGGAAGGGAGATGGGGTAACGTCCATGTACTTATTTCAAAAATTTTTATTTTAAATCAAGAAACTGCCGTGCAGCTGGATGATCGGCAACGGAATGGCTGTTGGGTTGAGGCTCGGAAGAAATGCTCTGAACAGCACTGGAAAATGACCATTAAAAAAAACAACCATAACAAAAAAAAAAAAAGCCAAACCTCTCTCAGAGTCTGCATCATATAAATCTAATAAGACAGAGCGAAAAATATTGGATTTATTTTTACAAGTTAGCTGTGACCTTTCCAACCTTCTGAATGGATTCACTTCGCACGGTTCCTCTTCAGGGCCTTAGGGTTATGAGTAACTCATAAAAATAAATCCAATATTTTCCCCTTAGCCATGTCATAGCCAATGTAGGAATTCAGATGATGGGGCCAGCGAGGTGGGTTTTCATTTCGTTTGACCTCCCATTATGAGAGGTGCTGAGTCCTCAGCCCTGGCCGGGCCTCCCCAGAACCTGTGTACAAAGAAACAAAAACAAGGCATTTGTGTCTGGGCCAAGCCCAGGGCAGGGCATGGGGAGGTGGTGGCCAGATGAGACGGCCCATGTCCAGCTGGATAGAGACACGGGATTCCTGGCCTGAGAGGCATGGGGAAGAGGGTTGTTAAAGTGGCATGTTTTCAGTGAGAAGAAAAATCTCACCTTTGAAGAAGGGTCTTCCCCACAAGAGGGATTCGGTCTCCGTGGGGATGCTATCTGAGCTAGCAGGAATGACAGGCATGTCTCTTAAACATGATTCACACATCCTTGGCCCTCTTGTTGAGGTTTAATGACACAAGTCTTCGTGGATCCACTTCTCCACTTAGCAGCATTCCAAACAGGGTGAGGGGCATAAAAACCATCTGAAGACACACCCTCCTTGTTAGCAGGAAGCTTAGCATCTAGCCTAGGAGGATGTTAGGGACTGAACTGTGTCACCTCCCAAATTCCTATATTGAAGCACTAACCTCCAGCGCCTTCACTGAACCTTCACTGGGCAGGAATTGCCACCTGAGTCAGAGCCTCACCCTTGTCACCTGCAGGGACCTCGTTCGTGGGACAGATGTCTCCTGATTACCTACTGCATGCCAGGCAGTGAGGACCCTGAGGATATGGGGTGAACAAAACCAGCACTGTTTCTGTCCCAGAGGAGCCTGTAGGCTAACGCAGGATTCAGACACTTATCAAATAAACAGCAATCCATGTGTAATCTTAAGGTAAGTCCTAGGGAGAAGACACAGGAGTCTTATGGAAGTGAATTGTGACGGGGCGGTGGCTGAGTGGGAAGGAGGAACAGTCCCAGGGGATTTCCTGGAAAAAGTGGCGATTGAGCTGATTGATGACTGGATTCTAACAGGTGGAGGAAGGGGTGGAGGAGAGATTTCCAGAAAGAGGCATTGGCATTCCTGTAGCAGGCTGGGCTCCCCAGGAGTGACTCTGAGGCAAGAGAGGTTTATCAGGCAGTTCACCGGTGATCAGCGCTTGAGGAAGGAAGGAAGGAAAGAAGGAAGGAAGGAAGGAAGGAAGGAAGGAAGGAAGGAAGGAAGGAGAGAGAGCTGGGCAGAGGGAGAGGTTGAATATGAGTGAATCAAAGGAGGCCTCAGCCAACCCTGGAGAGCTAGGAAGCTGAGATGACCCCTGGTGTATTAGTCCACTCTCACGCTGCTATAAAGAACTGCCTGAGACTGGGCAATTTATAAAGGAAAGAGGTTTGATTGACTCATAGTTCAACATGGTTGGGGAGGCCTCAGGAAACTTATAATCAGAGGGGAAGCAAACATGTCCTTCTTTACATGGCTGCAGGAGAGAGAATGAGGGCCAAATGAAGGGGGAAGCCCCTTATAAAACCATCAGATCTTGTGAGAACCCGCTCACTAGCATGAGAATGGCATGGGGGAACCATCCCTATGATTCAATTATGTCCACCTGGTCCCACCCTTGACACGTGGGGATTATTACAATTTGAGATGAGACTTTGGGTGGGGACACAGCAAAACCATATCACCTGGGATGACCACAGTGACTGGTCCCTGAATGCAGGCCACTCTGGTGAGGGTGTGGGAGCTTGAACAAGGCAACTCTCTTTCATTGACACAATCTTTGAAGTGGCTGTCAGTCACTAGATCAGAGGTGCATTCCAGGATCCACTACAATGTACAAAGGTCTTCCAGCAGAAAGAAACATGGGACCTTCTAAAAACTGGAAAGAGGTCACTGGGGAAGAGAATGAGAGGGGCTCAGAGTAAGGTGGGCCTGGAACATGCAGGTCTTGGGGCACCACCAGGATGTCAGCTGCAGAAAACTGGAAAGGAGCCCCACAGCACCTGGCTTCCCAGAATGCAAGCATCATATTGAGCCCACGTGATTGACGAGTACTAATTTTAGGGCTTCTTCTATGTGTTGAGGATGAGGGAGAAAACTAAGAGAAAGATCCCAGCCCTCCAGCAGCTTGCACTCTTAGGGATGAGAAAAGACACATGTGCACACATGCACACACACACACGTACACACAGGCACACACACACATGCATATGCACACACACGCATGCACACACACGTGCACACACACACAGACACACATGCACACACACGCATGCATGCACACAGACATATATGCACACACGCGCATGCACACACACATGCATGCATATGCACACACATATGCACACACAGGCACACAGACGCATGCAAACACACAAGCCTAGAAAGATAAGTCAAGAGAGGAGCATGCCACACATTTAGAAGTGGGTAAATTTCTGTCTGTACTCTCAATGTCTACAAATTCCTCCCCTCCCACTTCTCCTAAATCCATTCCAGTTGTGCCAGTCCACAGCAACTATGCTCACCAGAGACCCAGTGACCAGTATGTTGCTCAATCCAATTCTCAGTCCCCAGTGTCCTTGACCTATCACACCCCACTGGACACATGGGGTCACTTCCTCCTCTGCAGAACACCTGCCCCTGGCTTCCAGGACCCCACACTCCTGGTTCTCTTCCTACCTCCAGGTCCACTCTTTCTCAGCACCCTTCATGGGCCCTGCTTCTCCCAATCTCTTCACTTTGTAGGACCCCAGGACTCAGTCCTTGCTCCCTTTCTCTCTTCCATCCTCATTCTTTCCCTGGGTCATTGAATGCCTTCCCGTGGCTTTAAATTCTTTTTTGTTTGTTTTACAGATGGAGTCTCCCCTGTCGCCCAGGCAGTAGAGCAATCTCGGCTCACTGCAACCTCCACCTCCTGGATTCAAGCTATTCTCGTGTCTCAGCCTCCTCAGTAGCTGGGATTAAGGGTGCCCACCACCATGCCCAGCTAATATTTTTTCTTTTTGTATTTTTAGTGGAGACAGGGTTTCACCAAGTTGGTCAGGCTGGTCTCAAACTCCTGACCTCAAGTGATCTGCCCACCTTGGCCTCCCAAAGTGCTGGGATTACAGGCATGAGCCCCTGCCCCAGGCCCGTGACTTTAAATTCTATTAGCAGATGACTCACCCGTGTCTTCTACCCAAACCTCTCTGCCAGCCTGCAGAGCCATCTATCCAACAGCCTCCTCAATGTCCCCATTTAGCTGTCTAATAAACCTTCAGGTCCCACACGGAACTGCATAGCTCCCCGGTCTGCCAAACTCAGACTTCCCCGTCTCAGTGGGGGCAGCCCCATCCTTCCAGTTGCTTAGTCTATGAACCTTAGTGTTGTCTCCAACTTCTTCCTGTCTCTCCTCTCCCACTTCCAACTCATCAGCAAATCCTGCTGGCTCTCAGCTTCACACATGCTCACCAGCCAGCCGCTCCTCACAGCTCCCTTGCGGCCATCCCCATCTGAACCGTGGCCATCGCACTCTTTGGTACCTCAGTAGCTTCAGCAGCCTTGTCTTGGGTCTCCCTGCTCCAACCTTTGACCCCACCAGATGGTCTGATCTTAACACTAATGCCTGACCATGATTCTCTGCTTAAGACCCTCAGTGGCTCCTGTTTCACTCAGAGTCAAGGCTGAGCTTGCATAGTGGCCGTCGAGGCACACTGTGACCTGCCTCGATTCCTCTCTGAGCTTTTCTAATCTCCTCATCACTCATTCTGCTTCCACCACTAGGGCCTCCCTACGGCTCCTCGCAACACCCAGGCTCACCGCATCCCAGGGCCTCTGCACTTCCCTCCACTATGCCTGCTGCTCCTTTCTCAACATTGCCTTGTGGGTGAGGCTCCTGCCACCTCTAAGACTTTCTTCCAATCTCACCTTCCTTAGGAGACTCGACCACCACCCTCCACACTGCAGGCTGCTCTCCTCCCCGTGCTCCTGGTCCCTTTGCCTCTATCCACTCATCCTCTCTCCTAGCACTTAGCACTTTTCTAACATACTTTTGCTGGGTGCAGTGGCTCACACCTGTAATCCCAGCTACTCAGGAGGCCAAGGTGGAAGAATCGCTTGAGGCCAGTGGTTTGAGACCAGCCTGGGCAACACAGTGAGACCCTATCTCTACCCTACCAAAAATTTAAAAAAATTAGCTGGGTGTGGTGGCGCACACCTGTAGTCCCAGCTAATCGAGGGACTGAGCCCAGTAGTTCAAGCCTGCAATGAGCTATGATTGCATCACTGCACTCCAACCTGGGTGACAGAGCAAGATTCTGTCTCTTAAAAACAATAACAAAAACCAACCAAACGAAGAAACAAAATCCCCACACTGTATGATGTTCATATTTGCTGTCTTTGCTGGTCACTGTCAGTATCATACTAGAGGTTAGGCTGTGGGGGGCAAGGATCTTTATTCACTGATGTACCAAGTGCCTTGAATGCGTCTGGGTTCTCAACAAATATTTGCTGAATGAATGAATGCTGAAAACCAGCTTGAACTGTTTCTAATCTACCTTCCCCTTGTAGTCAGCAGCCTTCAAGAAAGTTCTCAATGATATCTGCTGCAGTTATTCTCACCCTTGTGCAATTCCCTCCACCAGGCTGAACCTAGCGACTCACGTTTTATGTATTGTAGTAAAATATGCATAATATAAAATTTACTATTTTAATCATTTTAAAGTACACAATTCAATAGCATTAAACACATTCACAATATTGTGTAATCATCACCACTATCCATTGCCAAAATATTTTCATCATCCCAAATAGAGACCCTGCACCCATTAAACACTGACTCCTATTCTTGAGGCAGAGTCTCACTCTGTTGTCCAGGCTCATTGCAGCCTCAAAGTCCTGGCTTCAAGCAATCCTCCCGCCTCAACCTCCCAAGTAGCTGAGGCTACAGATGAGCACCACCATGCTCAGCTAATTTTGTACTTTTTATTTTTGTAGAAACAGAGTCTTGCTCCATCACCCAGGCTGGAATGCAGTGGCAGGATCATAGCTCCACTGCAGCCTCAAACTCCTGGGTTCAAGTGATCCTCCTGCCTCAGCCTCCTAAGTGGCTAGGTCTACAGGCAGACACCACCGTGCCCAACTAAGTTGTACATTTTTTTGTAGAGGTGAGATCTTGCTCTGTTGCCCAGGCTGGTCCCGAACTCCAGACGTCAAGTGATCGTCCCATATCAGCCTCCCGAAGCACTGGGCATGAACCTCCGCACCTGGCTGGTAAACTCACTTCTAGTGAATATACAATCTAAGTGGTGGATGTCACGTCTGACATTAGGTCATAAAAGATGGTGACTCCCATCTTGCTGGCTCTCTCTTGCTTCTCTCCTGACTCGCTCCGAGGGAAATCAGCAGACCCCCGTGGCAAGCTGCTGTGTGGAGCGGTCAACAACGGGCGAGGTTCTGAAAGCTGTCAGCAGCCACGTGAGTGAGCCTGAAAGTGGATCCTCCTCGCGTCGAGCCTTGAGATGGGATCACAGCCCTGGCCAACACCTGAGTGTAGCCTGTGAGATGCTGAGCCGTTGCACCCAGCTAAGCCCGGCCAAGATTCCCGACCTGCAAAAACTGAGATCACACGGGTGTGTTGTTTTAAGTCGCTAGGCTGTGGGGTAATCTGTTTCACAGCAACAAATAACGACTACATCCTTGTTCCTGGAATCGATATAAAGCAGAGGACTCTGATGCTCAGACTCCATCCTAATTAAGGCCACATGACCTCCAGTGACCTGGAACGCCTTCTCATGGGACAGCACAAGGCTCCTCCGGGCCTAACATCACATCCGGACAGAGTCCGGCTTCCTACAAAGCCGTGCATGGTTCTGGCATTTGGAATCATGCCCATGTCCTCCTTGCACCCATTTATTTTTTCTTCTAACACCACTCTGAACTTGGGGAGTGTTGGAAGTGTAGGTGCTACCTTGTGAAGGAGTGTTTATTTCTTCTTTGGACTAACCTTTCCTTATTCACCAAGTCCTTGGAGGACTGAGGGTGGATTGTGCTCTCCTTCTAAGCGGGGCCTGTTGCGAACCTCTCAACAAGCTCCGGGATGATTGCTGCCGGGGTGGAGGCTACTAGAGCATCCCTACCACTGCCTCTTGGCCACCAATAAAGTCTGGGATAGTGACCTTTAACTCCCCAGGGACCTCTTCAGAGTTCTCTGCATAACCAGGGCTCCCTTTACAACCTACGCCTTTTCAACACAGTTGGGACATATAACAATGCCTTTATTTGGAGAGGTTGTGGCAAAACTCCCCAACATTATCTTGTGCAGGTAATGCTTGCTTTTATTTGTCCACAAACAACCTCTTTCAAGCTTCAGGGGGAGCCCTTCCTGTGGTGTTGGCGAGCAGAGTGACTTAGTATTCACACCGCCACGTGTTTTCCGATGTTGCATCCTTTGATCACGTCTGCTCTCAGACGTATCTCCTGACTGATGACACCTGCTTTTGGGTCTTTCATCCAACAGAAGCCCCTTGACTCCTGGGCCTTCACTGCATCTTCTCTTGTTTGGCTGTTGTTTTCCTTTTTCTTTTAAAAAATATCGACCCTTTTACTAATTAGAAAAATAAACCACTTTATTTTTGGTCTTGGTGAATCTTTAAATAATTCAGGATTGTATAAACAACAAAAATGAAAGTTGGTGTCTCTCTTAGGATGGATAATAAGAATTGCATGCAGCCTCCATCTAGGGTGGAAACAAATAAGGTTTCCTTCAAGGTGAGGTTGATGAGAGGTGGTGTGGTGCAGTGGTCGGCATCCCAGATCTGTGTGTTTGAATCCTGGCTGTTTCACTGTTCTAGCTCTTTCCATCCTCTCTGAGCTCCACTTAAGTGGTATATTTGGCCATTTGTGCATTGCTACAAAGAAATACCTGAGACTGGGTACTTTTTTTTTTTTTTCGAGATGGAATCTCTCTGTGTCACCAGGCTGGAGTGCAGTGGCATGATCTCAGCTCACTGCAACCTCTGCCTCCTGGATTCAAGTGATTCTTCTGCCTTAGCCTCCCAAGTAGCTGGGACTACAGGCATGCACCACTACACCCAGCTAATTTTTGTGTTTTTAGTAGAGATGGGGTTTCACCATGTTGGCTAGGATGGTCTCGAACTCCTGACCTCAGGCAATTCACCCACCTCGGCTTCCCAGGGTACTGGGATTACAGGCGTGAGCCACCACATCTGCCTGAGACTGGGTAATTTATGGAAGAACAACGGGTTTCATTGGCTCACAACTCTGCAGGCTGTACAGGAAGCATAGTGGCATCTGCTTCTGGGGAAGCCTCAGGAAGCTTCCAATCATGGTGGAAGGTGAAGGGGGAGCAGACATCTCACATGGCAGAGTGGGAGCAAGACAGAGAGGGGGAGGTGCCACACAGTTTTTTTTTTTTTTTTTTTTGAGACGGAGTCTCGTTCTGTCGCCCAGGCTGGAGTGCG
>NW_012115722.1:560454-580472 GCF_000951035.1 Colobus angolensis palliatus | reverse complement strand
GGGTTTCACTGTGTTAGCCAGGATGGTCTCGATCTCCTGACCTCGTGATCCACCCGTCTCGGCCTCCCACAGTGCTGGGATTACAGGCTTGAGCCACCGCACCCGGCCGGTGCCACACAGTTTTAATCCACCAGATATCAAGAGATCTCCCTTGTTATCACGAGGACAGAACCAGGAGGATGGTGCTAAAACATCTGTGAGAAATCCACTCTCATCATTCAATGGCCTCCCACCAGGCCCCACCTCTAACATTGGGGATTACAGTTCAGCATGAGTTCTGGGCAGAGACGCACATTCAGATGGCTCAGTGAGGACTAAATGACATAATGGGGTGGTACAGTAGCTCACTCCTGTAATCCCAGCACTTTAGCACTTTGGGAGGCTGAGGTGGGCAGATGACTTGAGGTTAGGAGTGCAAGACCAGCCTGGTCAACAAGGTGAAACCCCGTCTCTACTAAAAATACAAAAATTGGCTGGGTGTAGTAGTGGGTGCCTATAATCCTAGCTGCTAGGGAGGCTGAGGCAGGAAAATTGCTTGAACCCAGGAGGTGGAAGTTGCAGTGAGCTGAGGTCAGTCCACCGCACTCCAGCCTGGGCGACAAGAGCAAAACTCCATCTCAAAAAATAAAGAAAGAAAGAATGGAGGTCAACCCTGGAGAATGGTGCCTGGGACAGGGCGAGCTCTCTGTAAATACTACCATGGCCAGCACCCAACTTATGGGCCACCCGCAAGCACTGTCCTCTGCAGAATGTCTGCCTCAGCGACTGCTACCACTCTCCACCCAGAAAGCCAGGCATGTCCTTGACACAGCTTTATCCCTCGCTCCCCAGGGTCAATGCATCAGCAAGTCACAGTGATGTCACTGTCTGCTGTGGAAAATTTACCTTTATCTCCTTAGATCTCTATCTTGCTACCCCCTGCAGAGTTACTGGAATGCTGATCCATTGGCGGTCACAATGAAAATCAAAAAGTTAAAAGGCGGGTCCCCATCTCTACAACAAATTAAAAATTTGCCAGGCATGGTGGTGTGCACCTTGTAGTCCCAGCTACTTGGGAGGCTGAGGCAGGAGGATCATTTGAGCCCAGGAGGTTGAGGCTGCAGTGGGCCATGATTGTGCCACTGCACTTCAGCCTGGGTGACAGAGCTAGACCCTGTCTTAAAAAAATAAAGTTAACCGTAGAATTACCATAAGATCCAGCAATTCCACTCCTAGGTATATACTCAAATGTATCGAAGGCAGGTATTCAAACAAAAACTTATGTACAATGTTCATAGCTGCTCTGTTCACAATAGCTGAAAGGTGAAAACAACATAATATTCATTAATGGATGATCAATAAACATAGTATGGTTATCCATACAATAAGCAAAATATGGTTATCCCAAAGGCCTCTTGGACAGAAGAACAGTGATGCTGACACTGACCACTGCACCGCCATACCAAAGAATGAAGCACCTATGCAAGCTTCAACACAGATGAACCTCAGAGACATGATACCAAGTGAAAGAAGCCAGACACCAAAGGCCACGTACCATATGATTCCATCAGTGCGAAATGTCCAGAATAGGCCAATCCATTCAGACAGAAAGTAGACTCAGAGGAGGGGCAATGGGAAGTGACTGTCTAACAAGTCACTGTTTAAGATGATAAAAAAAAGTTCTGGCTGGACGCGGTGGCTCACGCCTGTAATCCCAGAACTTTGGGAGGCTGGGGCAGGCGGATCACAAGGTCAGGAGATCGAGACCATCCTGCCTAATACGGTGAAACCCCATCTCTACTAAAAATACAAAAAATTAGTTGGGCGGGGTGGCGGGCGCCTGTAGTCCCAGCTACTCGGGAGGCTGAGGCAGGAGAATGGCGTGAACCTGGGAGGCGAGCTTGCAGTGGGCCAAGATCACACCACTGCACTCCAGCTTGGGTGACAGAGCGAGACTCCATCTCAAAAAAAAGAAAGAAAGAAAGTTCTAAAACCAGTTGGTGGTGATGGTTATGCAACATTGTGAATATACCTAATACCACTGAATTGTATATTTTAAAATGATTAAAATGATCAATTTTCTAGTATGTGTAAACACATACTACTACAAAAGAATTGTGCCATTTCCCTGCAATTGAAATTTAACTGAATCCCATGTATTTTATCAGGCAACCCTGTCCTCAGCACAGCATGGCTCACAGGACTGTTTGAAGGAGCTCTGATGTCTTCTGGCAGGGCCATCTGGATGGGTCCCCTGTTTCCTGGAGGTCCCCCCAGGGCAGGGTGTCCCGTCCTGCTCTCCCCCTCCCTGTACCTGCAGTCTGGATAGCATGGGGTGAATGCTTGAGACTCTGCCCAGCTCCTCCTCTTCTGTTGTTGTCCCACCCTTAGCAGTGGCCTTGTTGCATGGTGGCCCAGGCTTTGCCTGCAAGGAGAGCCCCAACATGACTGAGAACCTCAAGCAATGTCTTTTGGACTGGTTAAGTAGTTCATCTTGGTGCAAGGGGTTGGGGGAAATTTTGACCTTCCAGAAACCACGGCCCCTCCTTCCACCTCCTGTGTGTTCTTCCAGATGTTCAATCATGGGCTCATCTTTCCTGGAGCTCTCTGATCCAGGCAGTCGTCTCTGGCTATACCGCTGTAGGTCAAAGCTGATTTCTCCCTCCATTCTGATCTTTAATATAAGCAATATCCTCCCAGCCAGGGCTCCTACGACAGCAGTTTGCTTCAAGAGCACAAATTAAAGTGATGCCACCAAGGGCATGAATGGTCTTAGCAGAGTCAACATGGGGAGCATTGTGCATTCCCTGTGTAATATTAAGAATGACTAAGTGGAGGCACTGCCCTTCCAGCCAAGCCTGGTCTGAATACCAAAGAGTCGGGCTGTGAGAAGGGAGGAGGGGTGAGCCCAGGGCTGCCACTCAACTGCAGAGGCCCAGCTCATCTGCTGGCCCTGCGGGGCTGAGGGACACAAGGTAAAGGTCAGGAACTCTCAGCAAATATTTAGAGGGCTGTTCTCATGCCCAGTGGGTTTGGACACAAGGTAATCCTCTCTTGGAAGGGCCCAGTAATCCCTGAGCAAATGCACGGCCTAACTGGTAACTATGGCTGAGCCAGCCCAGCTCCTCCGGGACAGTCAGTGAGGGAGATGGTGGGCCCAGCACCCAGGCTCAGGTTTATATGGGAGGGGAGGAAGCCTCAGCTCCAAGAAAGAGCCTACCTCCTGGCGAATGCTTCTGTGTGAGACCTGTTGCATTGAGGTGTACAATATTTTGTTATGTAGGTTGGGTGCCGTGGCTCATGCCTGTAATACCAGTGTTTTGGGAGGCTGAAATGGGAGGATTGCTTGTGGCCAGGAGTTAGAGACCAGGCTGGGTAAAATAGCAAGACCCTATCTCTACAAAAAATACAAATAAAAAAATAGCCAGGCATGGTGGTGTGTGCCTGTAGTCTCTGCAACTCAGGAGGTTGAGGGAGAAGTATCACTTGAGCCCAGGAGTTCCAGGCTGTAGTGAACTATGATCAAGCCACTGCACTCCAGCCTGGGCAACACAGAGAGACCCTGTCTCTTAAAAAAAAAAAAAAAAAAAGGAATCATGGAGCATGTATTGTATACCAGGCTCCGAGCTAGGGATGAGGCTTCAGAGATGAAAGACACTGTGGCTGTGAGGAGCCCAGAGTTTGACTGGGGAGCCAGTCCAGCTCTCTGAGGACACTCTTGAATCTCTGACAGTTAACGTCATGAATAAATGAATAAATAAACAAGTGGGTGACTTGTAATACGCTGGAGCCCTTTACTTCTCCCATACAACTCAAGGATGGCTTCCTGGAAATGAACTTAAAGGGAGGTCAAAGAGTTGTGCAGTAAAGTGAAGGAAGGGTGGGTTTAGGCAGAAGGAACAGCATGTGCCAATACATGAAGGTGCAGGGGGTCCTGGCACAGCTGGGAGCTGCCAGTGTCTGCGTATCTGGCATGTGGAGCCCATTGGGTGCAAGACCTAAAGCTGGGGCCACCTGCAGGATCCAGATCTGGAAGAACCAGCTCTGGTGAGGAGCTGGGATTCCTTCTTGAAGCTCCTGAGGGATTTTAAATAGCAAAGCAACAAGATCTGACTTGCATTTTCCATCGTCTGTATGGAGGATGAGTTTGCTCATTCTATCTATTAATGCATCTTAAAAACAAACTCCTGCTACTTACCAGTGTTGTGCTGGGTCTAGACTGATGTAGTCCAACAAAAACATAATGTGGGCCATGTGTGTAATTTTATATATTTTATTTTATGTTCTTCTTGAGACAGAGTCTTGCTGTGTCACCCAGGCTGGAGTGCAGTAGTGCAATCTCAGTTTACTGCAACCTCCACCTTCTGGGTTCAAGCAATTCTCCTTCCTCAGCCTTCCAGGTAGCTGGGACCACAGGCACGTGCCACCATGCCCTCCTAATTTTCGTATTTTTTTTAGTAGAGATGGGGTTTCACCATGTTGGCCACGCTGGTCTTGAACTCCTGACCTCAAGTGACCCACCCACCTCAGCCTCCCAAAGTGCTGGGATTACATTCTTGAGCCACCATGCCTGGCGTGTAATTTTAAATTTTCTAGTAGCCACATTTAAAGACGTAAGGAAACCCAGGTAATATGCTTTCATATATTTTATTTAACCCAATATATCTGAAATATCACAATACATTTTACATTATTTTTTTCATTTGAAGTTTTTGAAATCCAGGTGTATTTTACCTTCATAGCGCATCTCAATTCATGGCTGCCTCGCTTAAGTACCCAGTTGCCACACGTGGCTCATGGCTGCCATTCTGAACAGTGGGTGCAGGTCTAGACAGTGGTGCATGAGGCCAGCAGGACCTCTGTCCTCACAGCACTTAGAGCGTAGCAGAGAAGAACCTCAATTAAACAAGCAAACAGAATAGTGCAACGGAAGTCACAGTGGAGAGAACGGATGGAAGGGAGGATCATGACACTCAGGGGACATGGCAGAGGGACCTAATTTAGGGTAAATTTAAGTTGAGTCTTTAAGGATGCATGGGAGGGGTCAGTGAAGTGAGGGGCAGGCATTCCTGGCAGCAGAACTGAGTGTATGAACGGCCCTAAGCCCAGGAGAGTTGGCCTGACACATCTGGCAAGGCTACAGGGCCAGATCATGCATGCCTGTAGCCATGGTGGACAAGTTGGGCTTCATTCTAAGAGCAATTGGAAACCACCAGAGGGTCATAAGTGACCATAGTCAGGTCATTACAAATCTATCACCGTGGGTGGGTGTTGTGTACAGGTGGATCAGAGTGGGCAGGACGGAGCAGAACAGCCAGTTGTCTAAAACAATTGTTCTAGCACAAGATGCTGATGGTTTGGACAAGGGTGGTGGCCATGGAAACAGGAAGAAGTGAGTGGTTGCAGGATAATGAAATTACAACCAATAGGCCTTAGTAACGGATTGGAGGGGTACGCTTGTATGCGTGTGGAGAGGGCTGAGGTTGTTTTTTGTTTTGTTTTGTTTTGTTTTGTTTTTCCTTTGAGACAGAGTCTCGCTCTGTCACTCAGGCTGGAACGCAGTGGCAGAGTGGCAGGATCTGGGCTCACTGCAACCTCCGCCTCCTGGGTTCAAGTGATTCTCATCCCTCAGCCTCCCAAGCAGATGGAATTACAGGCGCCTGCCTCCATACCTGGCAAATATTTGTATTTTTATAATTTTTGTATTTTTAGAGACAGGGTTTCACCATGTTGGCCAGGCTGGTCGCGAACTCCTGACCTCAAGCGATCCGCCCACCTTAGCCTCCCAAAGTGATGAGATTCCAGGCACTAGGGTGCAGTTTGAAAGAAAGGAAGCAATAAAGAATGACTCCCAGGTTTCTGCTGCTGTTTCTGGGATGGGGAATGTGAAAGAGGAATCGTAGCTTTAAAGATCCGGGGAGATGGTAGGTTCAGTTTCGAACCTGTTGAATTTGAGGTGATTGTGAGATCTTCAAGGTTGAATTTTTAAATGACAATATATACATTCAAACTTGGGAGAGAGGTCTGGGCTGGACAAGCAGGTTGGGAAAAGGGTTGGTATCTGGATGTGTAGCTGGTAGCTAAATAGATGGAAATTGATAAAATCATCTAGAGCACTGGTTCCCAACAGGGGGACAATTTTGCACACACATTCCCGCACCATCAAGGGGCATCTGGCAATGCCTGGTGACATTTTTGCTTATGACAATTTTGGGGGCAAGCTGGCATCAAGTGAGTAGAGGCCAGGGATGCTGCTAAACACTGTGCAATAAACAGGATAGTCCCTGTGGCAAAGAGTGATCAACCCCAAAATATCAGCAGTGCTGAGGTTGAGAAATCCAGACGGAGAGACAGAACCCTGAGAAGCTCTGGCGTTTAAGGTGAAACAAGCAGGTGTGGAAGGAATGATTAGTGAAGTAGGAAGAAATGCAGATGAGAAAGCAGGAAGATGTGAACAAACAGGGTGCAGCGGCTCTGGTTAGGAGCCTGTGAATTCAGTGATAGAGAACACATCGTTGTATCTTTTAGTTGAGATTTTTTCCATTTTCATTTTCTTTCTGCAGGTGAGACCTATGGATGCCCCAGATTTCAAGCACCTGGAATATAGAACCACACATGAAACAAGCCCATGGCAGGGTGGGAAGAGCCCATGGCAGGTTGGGAAGAGCCCAGGCTCCTTGCTTACTTGTTAGCTGTGTTTGCTTGGACAAGTGGCTCACTCCTCCCAGACTCGGTTTCCTCATCTGAAAAATGGGTTTGTGGGACGGTGATCAAGGGAGAAGATAAATTTCACACATGGTAAGTGCTCAATTAGTGGTACTTTTCTTCCTTTCATTTTGCATCTTCTGGCAAGGCTTGCCGATAGGTTATCCTTCTCTCAACTCTGCCAAATCCTACTGAAAACAGGACTGGTTTTGGGATGAAGTCTCTGGCTGCTCCCTTTCCTTACAGATACAGTTTTGCTGGTTGTTTCCTAGGCTGTCGTGTATGCTATTGGTAAAGAACAACTTCTTCCACCCTCTCCCCACGCCCCAGCCTTTTCTTCCCCCTCATTAAGGTCCTTTGTATTAAAGATGACCTGATTGGCAGACGAGGTCTGCTGCTGCAGCATGATTTGGCTCATTATTTATCAGACTAGGAAGCAGGAAATGATGTACCAGACTGGAAACTCTTTGAGGGCCATGAGGATTCCAGATCTCTTTAAACTTTCTCACTACTATTATCCAGTAAACGACAGTAAACCTGAACCACTTTTCACCCAGCTTTCTAGGGTTTGGGGTGTGATGGGGATGAGGATTTGGCAACGTACTCCAAGAATGTATTTTATTTGAAGTCTCCTGGCTTATCTTAAAATTTTAATAAATGTAAAGTCCTAGTAATGTATCACTTTTCATTTTAATATAATAATACCATTTTGGCCAGGTGCAGTGGCTCATACCTGTAATCCCACCACTTTGGGAGGCCTAGGCAGGTGGATTGCTTGAGCCCAGGGGTTTGAGACCAGCCTGGCTAACACGGCGAAATCCTGTCTCTACTAAAAACACAAAAATTAGCTGGGCATGGTGGAATGCGCCTATAATCCCAGCACTTTGGAAGACTAAGGCGGGTGGATCACCTGAGGTCAGGAGTTCAAAACCAGCCTCGTCAAAATGGTGAAACCCCGTCTCTACTAAAAATACAAAAATTAGCTGGGCATGGTGCTGGGTGCATGTAATCCCAGCTACTTGGGAGGCTGAGGCAGGAGAATCACTTGAACCTGGGATGCGGATGTTGCAGTGAGCAGAGATCGTGCCACTGCACTTCAGCCTGGGTGACAGAGTGAGACTCAGTCTCAAAAAAAAGAAAAGAAAAAAGAAAATAATAATACCATTGTATTCTCTTCTAGCTAAATTGTATAGTCTGCCCCTCCCCCATTGGTTTTCCCAAGGATCCTGTCACACCACCCCCAGGAGATGGGAGTATCTCAGCTTGAGATCAAATCGAACTTGAATGTCATAAACACCCAAATGCTCTTCTTGGGTACCATGGACCCCTTGGACATCTGACAAATTTCTAATGAGGTAGGGGAGGATAAGCTATGAAGGCAACCACAGAGAACCCAATTGTGGAATAAAGAATTCTCTTGGGAAACGAGAAGATGCCTGAATTCTCCACAGCTTCGAAGAGAATTAGATTTTATTTTTCCAGTGTAGAAAAAAACGTTTCCAACTGATTTGGGGAATCTATGGAAGGCACTTGATGATATTTATGTTTGGTAATTGCTTGGTCCTCGAAGGTATTGAAGTTGGAGGTGTTGGTTTGCTTACTGTGAAGACATTCATTATAGACGTTCTCTGTGTTAGCAGGCATGGTCTAGCAAACTGGCTGTCAGAGCCTCCCAAGAATGATGCGGAGAGAAACGGAATGTCAAAGACAATGTCCTGTTCTTTGTCTCTTGAGAAAGAAGTCATCCCAAGACCCTCGGGGAGGGGTGTAGTTGACTCTTCTCTGACATATCACACGTATTGCATTTAAGTTTGCAGAGATCCCAAATGGATGAACGCTCCCTCTAAGAAAAACACTGTCTGCTTATTTTTTGCTCCTGTGAACAAAATGGCTCTGAATTTACATAATTAAAATTCTAGTGTCTTTTCAGATCATAACAATGGGTAATTAACATTGTTACTTGTCAGCTGGGAAATACCTTGAGAGGAGGCGATCAGAGCCCAGCCGTTTTATTTTGGACCACATCTCGTGGACAATCAGGGCTAATTGAATCCCTCCCCATCTCATCGAAAATGAATGAAAGAACATTGAAGGCTGCTGGCCAGGCTCACAATCAACCCAGAAGGGCCACGTGTTCACACAAGCTAGCTCGAGATCGGAACCTCAACTCTGCATTGAGGATGGCTGCCTGACAGTCTAATTCAGAAGCGTTGCTTAAAATCTTAATCAGCGCAGTAAAATGAACACAGGCGAGTTTCGACAACATGTTTGTTGTTTATGGTTATCATTTTTAATAAACGTTAAAATGTTTTCACAGGTGTGGAAAAAGGCACGTCCCTGGGACATCGCTCTGTTAGTTCTGTACTCTCTATCAACAAAAAAAAATGTCATCGTCGAGAATGAAGACGTAACGTATTCATCAGAGCCTGCCTGCTTTTTATTTTGCGATTCCCTGAAAGCTATCTGCACTCCTAAGCCTGAGTCCATCTTCCCTGCATAAGTGATATCTTGATTGACACATCTCCAAATAAGCTTCTGAATAGCTTTCCGTATTAGCCTCAGAATAATTCAGATGTCAAATTACGGCTTGCAGACTCCCTGACTCCACTCAAGCCCCAGAATGAATTTTTTAAATATTTGGGAGAAAATATTAAATTTTGTTCAGGTTGGGTCAAAGTTCATATCATTTGGTAATAACGAGCCACAGAGGGTGTTTGCCCGGGGTGGGCTGCGTTGATTTTATTTTGTGCAACAGCTGCAGGTTGAGCTGACCCTTGGTAGGCGGTTTGGAGTTGGCTTGCGTGCCTGCGGCATCTATGCAGTTTGCTGTGGGTTTCCTTTGGACAGAAAAGGGAACGGGGAAAGGAAGAAAGAAAAAAACGCAACGAGATTTTCTCTCTGTGTAGGACCCTTGGCTGATGTCATCTCTAAATATGCAGCCTTAATTGCTCTTCTGCAGCAACAAGGGAAGAAGAGATCTTAGTTACTTGTTTTCATCACCATTGAAACTGCACTGCTGATTCAGCCTGGATTCCTGTCTTGAAACCCATGCAGCAGCATTCCTCACAGGCAAGACGGCAGAGCAGCGTTTGCCGGGCTGATAATGACCACTTTTCATAGTATTCGTTGGGTGCTCTGTAACGTGAGGCTGAGAAAACTCTCATTATTACCGGCTGTTTGTGCAGCTGTAAATATTTAACCAGGAATGCTACCTGCTTTGTGGAAAGACTTGCTAATTACACCTGCTTCTCTCTATAATTACATATTGTTGTAAAATTCTATGATAATGACACAACTGTGTCTTCCTCTTGCAAAGGGTAAATTTATACCAAGCGCGGTACCTGAATTTCCATAAGCAATTAGCCTACACATTTACATCCCTGCGTTTTCCTGTGATTTTATTGAAATGAAAGATAATGAATTAAATCCAATTATAGCAGGAAGACAGCTAGTAACTTGATGTTTGTTTTGAACCGCAGCTTCACTTCATAAGCAAAGTGAGGAGAATCAGGCTGCTGCTTAATATAGTTGAAACATGCCAATAAATTAAAACTATCACTCTGATAGCAGGGACCCTGACGAGCAGCCCTTATTGGAGACTGGGGTTCCCTTGACAAAATGCTTCTATAGAAGCTGCATATTTCTAGTCTGATGAATGTGAAGTACTGCTTTTGGCTTGCAGCCGGATTATTGGAGGGACATCACTATAAAAAATAAGTTTCACTAGATGCCGTAATAAAACCCAGGGCTATCATCCATAGTTCACAGGGTTTGCTGAGAGGCGGGTGGGAGGCAGGGCCTTGGAATTCTGGAACTAGGAGACTAATAATATCTGTATTTTGTTATTTTAAAACATGGGCGTTCCTATTCTTTTGGAAAGCTTGGCTCTCTGGGAGATGCAGAGAAATATAGCCCCTATCTAGGCTACAAAAAAGGTTCATTTGCTTTAATCAGGAAACTGCATGTTCAAAAGACGTGGACCCAAAATTCTTGAAAACCAAAAACAAAACGAGTGGCACATCTGTACATGTTTCCAGAATGAATATGTCTCCAATGTCTTTATTGTTTTTCCTTTTTGCTCTCAGTGCCGTCTTCTCTCTCCAGCCCTCTTTCTCCCTCTGTACGGATGCAAACATCTCAAAATGTCACATGCAGAGGGGTGACCCATCTTTTCACGGCACAGGGGATGATCTTGCTCTGATCTCTGTGTGATTTCAGACACAAACACGATTCCCAGATTATAGGCTTTCCAGCACAGTTTTCAACCTGATGATGAATTTACTTACTTTTTAGCGGTCACGACTATTCCAACATTTTGGTCACTATGAGGGTGATGGCGTTGTCATGCCATGCAGGGAGAGGAGCCGCAGCCCGGGCTGGGATGACCAGTGACAGCGACCAGGAGCTGATACGTTGTCCTGCCTGGCCCAGCCGGGGAACTGTTCTCTTCGATTTCCTCTCAGTGGCTGGGCTGGAGTGTGGCTGCCTAATGGTTCGCTGTCAATACAGTAAAAACGCTAACCTGTCTTTACATTTAATCCATTCTGAGAGGGCTCTTTACATAAATGGCCTATTCCATTTTTTCATTTTCAGTAAAGGCAATCAAATAAGATTGAACTGCACAGGCTATTGGTACAGAATTTGTGTGTGTGTTTAAAAAGCATGTTGATTAATTTGGAGGCACAGCATTTTGTGTTGTCTCTGACTATTTTCTTCCTTTTTTTTTTTTTAAGGGCTCTGAAAATCAATGCTATACTTCACTCCCATCCATCTTCATATAGTAATAAATTAAGTGGGAGGTATTGATATTTTTGACTGAGCTTTTAAAATTTACATACTAATGACAATTAGACCCTTGTGACTGTTGATTTCTGTGGCTGTGTACTGTTTGTGACTTGGGAAAAGTCTCGCCTGTTTCGCCTGCTGTTCCTGAGCGTCTCAGATCCTAGACTAGTCGGGACTGTAATTCTAACAAGGGATGAGCTCAGAAAAGCTGGTCCATCTGCTGTCTTTCTCACTCCCAGGAAGAGGCACTGCAGAGGGTCACAGCATGAGAACCCAGGACAGGCCAAATGACATCAGGCTGGGGCACCCATGAGGATGTGAGCTAGGGGTAGAGTCAAAATATGGGCACTGACCACCCCCCCCACCCCCACCAGTCAGCACTGGGGTCTGGGTGCTGGGAGTTCCTGCTGCCTTAGATGTTAACCCTTTAGGTGCTGAATTAAGGGATGGGGAGGAAGTTCTGAGGAAAGGCCAGAGCTGTGGGAAGCAGAGGGCTTGGGGAGGGGGGTGATGACTGTGTTTCAACTGGTACAAAGCAGACCAATATTTAATAGTGGTGCAGACTGGGTGAGTTTTACCTCTAGATATGAACACCCTTCCCCCAATTCCTCCCACACAAATTTAGGGATCTTGGGGAAGTCACAGGACTATATGTGCCCTTTATATTCCTTAAGAAAAACTAGAATTTTGCAATCTTGACATTGAGTGCCTCGCTTACCCCAAGCTTCCAAACTATTTCTGATAAACTTCAGGGTTTGGGCAGCAAGGTAGACAATCACTACCCACTTCTCTCTTGCCTCCTGCCTCCCTCAAGGTAGGTGAAGGGCAGGCATCTTCTCAGCATTTGGCAAGAGTATTTGTTCTGAAGCCGGGACAGAGCTCTAGCACTGAGGGAGCTAACGGAGCAAGGTCAGGGCCACTGTATGATTTTATTTTATAAAACCAAGTCCCTCTGGACAACCTGAGTGCTACCCACAGGTAGACAACCAGAAAAAAATAGCCGCGAACTAGTGAAAAGGCCTCAACTTCATTTAAGCAATTATTCCGGGGACTGGGACAGCCTTAAAGGTAACAACAGTTTATTTGCTGAGATTAATTTGTCAGTAATATTGATTGTTGGGGGCCTGTTTCATTCTATTTAAGATTCCACAAGGCACAGACAGCAGCAACTCGTGCATGATTTTTCCATCTAGAATCTCCAGGATGTCGAGGAGACGCTATGCAGCAAGTTCTGTCAAACTAGATCTTGCCAGGCCGATCCCCAGGGCAAAGTGCGTGGGTTCTGTTTACATTTTGCCAAGGCAGCAAGAAATTGTTTGTTTACACAGAGGGATCTTCCCCCGACCCTCGCTTTTTCTCCCCCAAAGCAGGTCACCCAGCAGTCCCGGCACCTAGCGTGCATAGAGAAGCTGCTAGAGCATTCTGTGACTTAACTCTGAAATCATTATGCAGGATTATCCAAATATTAAGGCTGCTGAAAGTTGGGCTTCTCTGGTTTCCCATTGCATGGAGATTGCTCAGTTATATCCAAGTGTCCAGGAAGTGCCTGAGCAAGAGTGTCTGCAAAGAAAGGACAGAACAGAGGAGAGGTGTGGAGGAGAACTCACTTTCATCAGAGGATCGACTTTCAGGATGGCCGGGGAGCCCAGAGCATTATTGTATTACACATTGCACTGAAATGCGCCTTGTTCTGCCCCCCTCCACCCCGCCCCCTCCTTCTTTCTTTTCTTTGAGTGTTTTCGAAATGAAAGAGTTTCTTCTTCCAAATTGCGCTGGGAGGCAAATTCTTGAACGGTGTAATAGAAAATGTTAGACAATATTCCTTACCGGAGCTATTGACATTTTGGATAGTTGTGACACTTTGATTTTTCTCAAAACATATGGATCAAGCCTGGCTGCATTATTGGACAGGAAGTCCTGATGAAAGGCCTGCCTTTATCTTTCTTTGTATTCCCCCCTCTCTGTTTGCTCATGGCTTTCTCTCTGAATATAATCGTGGTTTTCTTAAGCTGTCCGGGGAGTCGTTATTGCCTTACTAAATATTTCATGGTGCACAGCCCACCGTACCTGCCAAATGCCTCTTATTTGTTGTCAAAAATAAAGGGTTCGTCCTTCGGAGGGGGAAAGAAAAAAGATAGAAGGTTTCTTCTATTGTTTTTATTTTCAAGTTTCTCGTATGCGCCAAATGCACGGAAACGCTGGAAGCCTAGGAGGGTGCGCCTTTTTATTTGCTGGGGACAAGGCTGGCCACTTGTTTATTTGTGGTTTATTTATTTATTTGCTGCACGCTTTTTTCTATGATTCCCAGCACTTGTTTCCTTGCAGTTTCCCTTCCTATTTGTTCAGAAGGGAAAAGTTCAAAGCGGCTCTGTCAGCAGAGGGAAAAGCTTTGCTGAATACTAACCCTCCAGCGCCCGCCTGCGCTGACCTTGAGCAGCGGTAAACGGTCCCATCGCAAACAGGCATGTGTGTTTGGTTAGGCCAGGTCGGCAGGGGTCAGGGCTCACCTGAGGCCAGCGGTGCGGGGCCGACCTGCCTGAGCGAGGAGTAATGCATTTTTAAAAGGGACATTCTCGCCTTCGAATGGGCCTAATATGGTCTCTGTTTAAAAACCTGTCAGAATCCCAAGCACACACTCCATAAAATATAAATAAGTACTTACTGTTTGCAGATGTTGCTTGTTTTTCATAATGTTTGTATTTGAAGTTTTCAATCCTCACTTCCTGTCAGCCTGCCTCATGCCTCCCCCTCCTGTGTCTCTAGGAACAAGGGGGAGCTTCAGATGGCAATTTCTCAATGAAGACACTTTCTGTCAAATCTCTCAGCATCCCTGGCACAATTAGCATTCTCTTTTTCTTTCTTTTTCTTCTCTCCCTCTCTCTCACTCTAACACAGAGGCTTATTTCTCACCACGTTTACCTGTGTGCCGGGGGAGAGCCACCTCTCCTGTTAGTGGCATTTGAAAGAGGCTTAAGTCTCAGCGAAGTGTGATTTTCTAGGCCCTGAACAGCGATGCTGTAACTCGAGAGGCCTGTGATCTGCACACTTAGATTAATTGGAAAGAATTAGGAAGGGGACCATGGGGAGCCTCTGTCACCATTCCCGGGGACATTCATAGATGGGGTCTCATACATCTCTGCCACCTCCACCCTGGGAGCCCTGTTGATAATCCATGGTGTAGGTGTCTGATTAATTTCGATGTGCCTTTGGCTGCATCGGGCCATTGGGCCCCTGTCTCTGACCTAGGATTCCTAGCCTTGGCAGTGGTCTTCCCCGTGTCTCCAGCACACGGCCTGTGACTCACTCCACAGCTCCAATCCCTCTCCAAAGAGGATTGTCTGGGGACCTGGTAGAGAGCCTCTTCTCTTTCGGTGTGTCTGGTTTAGCTTCTTCCGCCACTACCTGGCTTCCTTCTTGGTTACTATCTTCTGTCTCGATGGGGACAGTGCAGGATGGCTGGACGGGGCCACATCTTTTTGCATGACAAAGTCAGCAGGTCATTTATTCCAGCGTTCCCGTTGGACGGTGCGTGGAGAGGACTGTGGAAGTTGGTATTTGTTCCGCAGCCCGCCCACCATCCGCGCGAACATTTTAATAAGGCACTCTCTTAGAGCACCCACCACAGGATGCGTGAGCTCTCCCTGCAAACCTGTGTACTTGCTGAAATCGGCAGTTTATGCTTGTATTTTTTTAAAGATGCTTATTTCGTACTGCTTATGCAGTCCTCCAGCTAAAAAGGCCAGCATAGCCCTTGTTTCTTAGCCCTTGCCACTTCGAAAGTGGTGGGTGATGCTATTCAGGTGCTGGGTTCGCTAGACGCCCAAACTCCAGCATTACACAATAGGCCCATGCAACGAACCTGCCCATGCACCCCCTGAATCTATTTTTAAAAAGTGGTGGGTAACAGGGATCCATGTGAGGTCCCTGCTCTGCCTGTGAAGCTCTTATTACTTAGTTGCCCTGTTTGGAAGCCAATGGTCACCAAGAACTTCAAGAACTTAAACAGCCGCCAAGAATCAGAGACTCCCCTTCGCCCACTGTAGCCAGCAGATTCATGACAAATGTTATTCTCTTGCAATTTGCCATAATACCTATTATTTTAACAAAAAGAAAAAGAGACACACACCAAGCCCTCCGTCGTTTCTAGGCGGTTTTGGGAGGATCTGATTATAAACACATGCCCAGGACAGCATGTCTGCGTGCCTGAATCAGGTCAGTGGAGTTTGCTTCTTCTTTAAAGCACAGAAACCATAAATCAAGATGAAAATCCGTCAGCCCAAAAGCCTTACCAATTGATACAATTTGAAAATGGGCAGCTGGAGAGGCTGGGGAGAAAGCTGACATGATGACTTTTATAATAGCAGAACGTTTAAGGTTATAGAAATAAAAGGAAGAGGATGAAATCAGGCCCGTTGATCTCTGCCTGCAGGCTCTCTCAGCTCACTGGAAGCTCCAGCAATTATTTCTGCTCCGGCTTTCCCCTCCTTTTTTTCCAGCAGACTGTTTGAAATGAAGCAGAACCAGGCATGGCAGGCTTATCAGTGTCGTTAGCTGACAGGGCGCCCAGCACACCTGCTTTTACTTGCTGCCGTTTCAGGCACTAATGCCACAGAGAATGTTGCTTCGGCCCTTATAATGTGTAAAGATTCATTTATTTCACCTTTTGAACCTGCCTGACCCCTTGGGCTTGTGTTGGGGAGGGGGTGGAGGGCTGCAGAGGGCTTTTTTCCTGGCACTTAGAAGAAGCTGGCAATTAGGGGTCTGGCCCTGGGGCTGTTGCTATGATAGAGGCTTAAAAGAGAGGTAGGAGCTCAGCCAGGGAGGCGCTGGGAGCTGGGACTGGGGGCTGGTGCAGGGCAGAACTCCCTTGGCCGCTGCTTCCCTGACTCCACCGTGTCCCATGTGCAGAGCTGTTTAGAGACCCAGGCACCCTGACTCTTGGAGACCCTACCCCATATCATCACATCATCACAGGAGTTAAAATGCATCCACCTCTCATTTTCACTGCAATTGATGAAAAGATTTTTAAAAGCCATTTTATCTTTGAAGCGATTTGGCTGTGAGTAACTTATCTCATTGATGGTGGCTGAGTTTTCTTGGCAATCATTGTGTGAACTTCAGAATTTCTGCAAAGGGAACACTATCTACCCTTCCAATTGTTTTTAATATAATGAGATTTTTATAAATCTTAAATTTAGCCACTAATAAAGTTGACACAGTATTAAGTTTTGCACACATTTAGACATTCAATTACACACCAATTGATTTCAAGTTTATAGTTTGGAACCAAGAAATATATATATATTTTGGTCTCAAACATTTTTAATAGGCCGCTGGAAAGGAACTGCAGCCGGATATCTGATACCTCAGGTGTCTAATGATACCTTTTCTCCCCTTGCCTTATTTTGGTATGGGTTTGCTTCAAATATTTTCCCTTCTATAAGTCTTAGTTTCCTTGGAATATAAAAAGTGGTTTTTAATGGTGGACGTTAAACTCTTTCAAGCCTTTGGTTTTAGTTCCTTCAATTTCTTTTCTTTCTTTTTTTGAGACAGGGTCTTACTCTGTCACTGAATCTCCCAGGCTCAAGTGATTCTCCAGCCTCAGTTTCTCAAGTAGCTGGGACTACAGATGCACACCACCATGCCCAGCTAATTTTTGTATTTTTTATAAAGATGGGGTTTCACAACATTGCCCAGGCTGGTCTTGAACTCCTGAGCTCAAGTGATCTGCCCACCTCAGTCTCCCAAATTGCTGGGACTACAGGCATGAACCACTGCACCTAGACAGTTTCTTCAATTTCATATGTCATGACTAGTACTGGAAAGAGGGGGTCATATTCCTCAACCTTAGCCTGGAAATCTGGAACTTCCTTCATTTCTTAATTTTCCTTCTTTCAAAGAGGTTTACTATATTGGGCTTCTGTTGTTTATGCCTCATGAGCATGTTCTTCTGTTCTTCTGTGAATAGAACTCAGATTTCCCTTGGGAAAGCCATCCTTCCTCACTGGTTCAGTCCCTTCGTCTCTAGGAATGGGCACATGACTCAGGCCTGGCCAAAGGGAGCATCCTATTGCCCTGGTCACATTTATTGGTTCAGTGACTTCTATACCTATTTGGGAAAAGGAGCTTTCTTTTTATACAGAGATTATTAGCTTATAGAGCTTCTAAGAGAACCACCAGGTAGAAAGACCCTGCCTGACAAGAAAGTCAATGCAGAGAAAAACAAAGTGGTTGAGCGAGAGAAGCTAAATCTTAATAAATATCATGAGGGCCCCTGGATTCAGCCATATCCAAAGCCATAAACTCATACCACTTCTAATATACTCAGTTACATGAATACTTTGCTTAAGCCAGCTTGACTTGGGTTGCTGTCACTTGCAACCAAAAGCATCCTGACAAACACATACTCTGGTATCACTAAGGGGCAAGTCCTACTAGAGAGATTTCATTTCAGCTGCTCTGTTAGGAAACGATTTGAATTAGAATGTGGGACTGGTGGGTGTAGGAGTGATGGGAAGGAGACCAAGGTTAATAGCAAGGAGGATAACATCATGGAGAGCGTCCCATGCACCAAGCACTGACACCTAGAACAAAAGTTTGGGGTTCACATCTTAATCCTTAGGGCACAAGGACCTGGAGACTCAGGGCCTGATGTTGGTTCCTATGGTCTTGGGTTAGATGTTTCATAAAGTTATTTGTTTCCATTATCTCACTTTCTTCTCTCTGCAACCTGTATGGACTTCCAACCATGAAAAATTCCATTCCTTTGAGTTCTGAACAATTTTACACCACAGTAGTTAGAATCTCTTACTACAATGCAAATTCCAGTTAATGTTTAGGTAATCAGACTACTTGGAAGGTGTGAAGGGAGGCTGGGGAGGATCAGGGGTGGATGTAACTATCAAAGGAAAACGAACTTGTGTCTGTCACAATTTATTTCAAGATTTGGACCTGTCAAAGAAAACAGGCCTATGTGTGATACAAAAGAGGTAAGGGTCTGGAATAAGTGGGTTTTGGATTATTTCTGCCAGTTTTGGGTCTTGATGTGAGCAAATTTTATGTACATCCCTCCCCTTTCTCTCCATCACTCCAGCTGTCCTTCTGCTGGGTCTCATGCCTCATCAAAGTGAAAGGATCTCAAAACCTATCTCAGGAGGTACTTTATTAAAACAGATGGATTGGGTTTCTGGGTTCCTCTCTTGCCAAACTCCCAGGAGAACCCCACCAAATCTTGCAGCGTGGACAGGTGTGTGTGCAATTAACTCTCCTGTTTCCCAGGCTGCCCAAATGAGTCAGGCACTAAAAGTAGGGTCCCAATAAGAGTAACAACAATCCGCTGCTCTAAGTCTGCTTCTACCGGTTCTGCGGACTCTTGAGCCTGTCTTATTGTTTCTGAGACAAGGTCTTGCTCTGTTGCGCAGGCTGGAGTGCAGCGGTATGCTCATGGCTCACTGCAGCCTTGATTTCCTGGGCTCAAGTGATCCTCCTGCCTTGGCCTTCTGAGTAGCTGGGACTAAAGACATGAGCTGACATGCTTAGCTAATTTTTTACTTTTTGTAGAGACAGGGTCTCACTATGTTGCCCAGGCTGGTCTCAAACTCCTGAATTCAAATGATCCTCCTGCCTCAGCCCCACAAAGCACAGGGATTACAGGCAGGAGCCATGATGCCTAGCCAAAAATTCCCTCCAACTTTTTTTTTTTTGGCGGGGGGGATGGAGTCTCACTCTGTTGCCAGACTGGAGGGCAGTGGCGCGATCTCAGCTCACTGCAACCTCCACCTCCCGGGTTCGAGCAATTCTCCTGCCTCAGCCTCCTGAGTAGCTGGGACTACAGGCACATGCCACCACTCCCGGCTAATTTTTGTATTTTTAGTAGAGACGGGGTTTCACCATATTGGCCAGGATGGTCTCGATCTCTTGATCTCGTGATCCACCCACCTCGGCCTCCCAAAGTGCTGGGATTACAGGCCTGAGCTGCTGTACCTGGCCATTCTCTCCAACTTCTTAAACTCGCTCCAACTCATTCTTGGAGGTGTCTCCTCTGCATATACTTTCCAATCTTCTCAGCTACCATCAAGAGGCCATCATTTTTCTTGTTTCCCACCCTCAATGTTTTGTAGCCATTGCTGCTGCTGAAGCTGCCCCATGAAGTCCTCTCCCATTTCTCCACCTAGTACGTGGCCTCTTCTGAGTCCATTCACCACTCTAATATTAGCTCCTTCCTGTACCCCCTCACTCTGTGCATCAATTAAAGAACAGGTCTGACTTGTGCTCTCGGTATTTCACAGAGATACCAGTGAACCAGCTCTTCACATTTTAATTGCTCTTTGTTTTGGCTTCTTCTTCCTAGAAGAAGAAGATTCCTGGGCTGGGCAGGCTGGCAATCTGAGTAGTAGACCGTCCTCCTCTCTCACACTGGCTCACTGTCCTAGCACTGCAGGTCTGCAGCTGACTTGTCACTTCCTATAGGACGTATTCTTTCCCAGGAAATCTTAGGGCTCAGGGTAAATTACCCTCCTTGCTTTGCTGGACTCATGTTGGGTTTGCTT